>NC_061816.1:3422668-3774088 GCF_021462225.1 Girardinichthys multiradiatus
TTAGTCCCGATCCATACAGAGTTGTTCCTTTTTCACAGCTTTTGTTCACTTATTGTTAAATTCTGACATCTGATCAGAAGAGATGAGATTTCTTATGAATTGCTGGAAGGTTTAAACCGTGACGACCAGAAAGCCAAAGATGCAACAGCAGCTACATTATGCAAGATCAGATGAAGCTGAGCAAAGAAAGTGAAGGTTGTTTTTTAACATATATTATATTTACATAAGTTCTGAAATAGGTTGTCTCAATAAAAACTGCTCCTCTTGGTGGATGTTTAACAGCTGGTCTTCCTTTCCAGGACCCTAAAATTAGGACTTATTTAAAATCAGATAATAAAAAGATATATTTCATAACTAAATACCATCATAAACTTTAAACAATAAAACAGCTTAAGATGAGAGGAAATTATCATGGTTTCTGGGGCCAAGAATAAAAACCAAATATAAATTAAAACTGCAGCAACTAATATGAACTAATATGAACAAACTTAACTAATGTCCTTGATAAAAACTTCAGTCAGTCACCATTTCTTCTTGTTAGACTTTCCAAGATCTCTGGAGAATAATTCAAACATGTGACTTTAATGTTTGGGCCTTTATTAGACTGATCCTGGTAGAGACGGTCAGGATATTTACTTCCTGAAACACGTGTGGACGCCTCAACACACCTTCTACACCTCAGCTGATGGAGAAAAACACTCTTTAACACACGTTAGAACCTAAAGTCAAAGTTTTTACAGATATCAGTTTAGAAGAACTTTTTATTGAGTGTTAATGTTAAGCATTCCTGACACAAAACATCACCAGAGTCAAAGTCTGCCCTGGGATTTGTAGTTCTCAGACTTTAGTTTGGTTTCAGATGAAGATCGTCTGTCCAGGAAGATAAGTATCTCAGACATCGTCTCTCTCCAGCCAGCCATAGACCATGAGTCCAGTTCTGATCCTCAGGTTTGGTTCTGTGTGTCTAAGTTTAACCGTTCATCTCCACATTTACTGATGTTTCACTTTGTGCTCTGCAGAAACCTCAGACTGATCATCTTTGAGACGCTGGAGAACACCATTGGTAAAATGTTTCATCTCCTACATGCATGTTGTCATGATTTGTTTCTGCATTTCTTAGAGACGTTGTCTTTCTTTTAGAGGATAGAGGACCTGTGGAGGAGGAGGAAAGGAGGAAGAGGATGCAGGTGGTGGAGAGGTTTCAGACGGCTCCTTCTGAGGAAATAGCAGCTCTCTGTGGATCCAGGGTGAGACACTTACTGAAGTAAACCTGGAGTAATTCTGTTTGGTTTCTAAGGTGAAGGTTTATCTGAGTGTAAAACTGTTTCTGGTTCTGATTTACTGTAATCAGGTCATCAGTTCGTCCCAGAACCTCAATCTAAAAATGAACCTTTTTGGAAGATCTTGGTCAGACTGGAATCTTTGTGAGCAAACAGATGTACAGTTCTAGTGGTTCTGGATGGAAACATGTCAAACCACCAAACTAACTGATGGTTCTGTCTTCTCCACAGACCTCATTGCTTCAGTCCAAACTAGATCAGGTCTTTGATCTGATTGTTCGTCCTCCTCCGTCTCCATCTGGACAATCGTCTCGTCGTTGGACGCCGATCTATGAGGTGAACTTTCCTGAACTCTGTGTGTATTAGAGACTCAACAGGATGACCTGGATCATTATGAATGGTCCAAGCATCAGTTGGAGATAGATCTGGACTGCAGGCGTGTTTCTCAACAATAAACCAGAACAGGAACCCAAAGAGACCCAGAAAATGGTTCCTCTGTCTTCCTGACCATCAGATATGTGTCTCCTTCTGATAACTTTAAAAGTCAGATGTTAATCTGCTGACAGAAGAACCTGGAGGAACAAAGTTATCTTCATGTTTTGAGCTTTTCTTCCATTTATTTATTGCAACAATTCCTGCTGGAAGACAGCCTCCACTACCCACTGCAGTGGGACTGGTTTCTGCTGATCCAGGTTCTGATGTAGGCAGGACTTGAATTAATAGAACCTGAACAACAAACGTGACATCATTTTATAAAGTTGGTCCAGTGGACCCAATCAGAACCTAGACTTTGGTGAGGTAGATCCAACCCTGACTCTGTGATGGACTGGTGACCTGTCCAGTGTGTCCTTAGCCTGTAGTCCATTAATGACTGCTGGGACAGACACCCCCTCCTCCTTTCTTGGGACTAAAGGTCAAATGAGTATTTGCAGGAGACTGAGACTGGCTGAGTCCATCACTGTTTTAACCTTTTAGACATATTTGATGTTCTGTAAAATAACAGTCAGAAAACTGGTAGCAAATACTGTTTTATTCTCCAATATTTACATTTCCATCATCTGCAGTTCAGCCACAGATAGTCTGGAATGATTCTTCTTTTAGGAACAGTCTCATCAGAAGTCATATTGTGAACTGATCTGGCTCATTAAAACATAGCAGATACTAACAGTGAGGAACTGAACAACCACCTGGGCAGTTAAAACAGCAGCTCCACTCACGTCATCATTTTTCATCACAAATCAGTTCCAGAAACCCTGAGCTTCACAGCCCACAGATCCTGAGGAGGCAGCCTGTTTATCTGGGACTAAAGTACAAAACTGTTCAGATCAGATGAAGAAAAACTACATTAGTGACACAAACAAGAAACGTGACAGAAAAGATTGGAGATAGAAATGTTAAAACTTCTTCTGATGGTGATATTAAGAGCCAGGATCAAACATTTACTGGAAGAGATGTAAAGAACCAGTAAAGAACCAGTAAAGAACCAACTCCAGCAGCAGTCTTGGTATAGCACTGGAAGCACATTGGAGGAAAAACCATAAATGAAGCTTTGACTGGAAACAGAACCAAACCTTTGGATCCTGGAATAATCCCAGCTTCCATCTTTAAAGGACTGGAAGAGGATGAAGTTTACAAGGAATCTTTTCCAAGAGTTTCAGAAAGAAACCGACTGAATGTGAAAATGTTTCTGAGTGAAAGAGACAGACATGTAGAGACTGAACTATCTGTTCAACAGTGAGAATGTTTCTCTGACAGGAGGAGACTCTTTAGACTCAACACAGAAACACTGAGGAACCAGAACCAGAATCCAGGATAAAGAGGTTCAGTGAATGTGGTGTTGAAGGTGTGGAGGTGGATCAGTGAGTCAGAGGAGACTCTGTAGAAGGACAGAATACCAGCAGGACAGTCCACATACACTGCTACTCTGTTAGAGATGGAGGAGGAGGAGGAGGAGGAGGAGATAAATGTTTCTCTTTTATTGTGCCAGACAGAGTAACCACCATCAGAGCAGCTCAGACTCCAAACAAACAGTCATCACTGTCTCCTTTCCTCCTGATTCTTCAACAATTGGACCGTATCATGGTGAGGTCCAGAACCACTGGGGTTCTCCATGTCTCAGAGAAGCAGACAAGGTTAAAATCTCTGATGTTCTGCTGTAACTTTACTCTGGACACAGATGATCCAGTTTGATGTCCAGAAACTGGGGAACCAGCAACCATCATCTACTGGGAACTGGATCATGGTGTGTTTGTTCACTGGGTCTGGTTTTGACTCCTGCAGGTTCTCCTGTCTTTGCTTCGTCACCATTTGTGTCCTCCTGCTTTGTTCTTTGAAGTGAGGTGTATCTCTGGAGGCCATCTTGAGTCTACAGACTTTCCAGGAATTGGTGAGTAGATGGTTCTATAAGGTCCAAAAGAGTCAATGTTCTGTAAGTAGTCAGAACTAAAGTGTTTGATTACAAAAGTGAACTTAAAGAGACGTTCCATAAAACCAGAGTCGGGTCAGAGGGACCAGGACAGCGTTTGATCTTGGTCCCACATGATTCTAAATAAGACAATGAAACAGATGATGAACTAACTGCTGTCTGTTCCAGCTGAGAAACTAACGACCCTTGAACTCTGGACTTTGAGGGCACCTCTGTAAAATGATCCCACTTCAGTCCTCAGTGTGTTGCAGACTGGATGAGCTGGCTCGGTTTAGCCGTGTTGCATACGCACGCCTAGGCAATGTTAAGACCTCTACATTGGTAAAACAAAACAGCAGCTACAAAAAAAAAAAATGGTCTGAAATGTTCACATTAGGCAGGAGATCTGAAAGAAGTCAGGAAAACAAACGCTGAACAGAGGAGGTCACTTTGTAACATGTCCCCAAAATAACTTGCATATCATCTCGTGCTAGCTGTGACAACTGATCAAATTTTTTGATTAAAACATAAATGAGGGATAATTATTCTAATTAATCGTTTCTGTTGAGTCAACATTGCTAGCCTAAATATGCTGCTGAAGGTCGTCATGTCCTGGAAGACTGAGCACGGTTGGAAGTAACTGACTTCCTCCTCTGTTTAGTGTTGGATTTTCATGTTAGAGACCTTCTTTTATTTCTCTCTCAAACCATCTGTCTTCAAGCAAGCTTCCTTGTCTTCTCAGATGTAAATGAGCTGCTGAGTCTGCCCTTCTGTGTTGGTCATCCATTCATGTAGCTGCTATTTAGTTTTTACCAACGTAGAGGTCCGAACATTCCTCGCTGCATTGGACTGTGTTTGGGCGTTTTATCCTTCCGATGAACCAGTCTCAGAACGAGACTGTTGTTGGGTTTAAAATGCATCAATTATTATGCTTGAAAAATATTCTTCTCAGATACTCCAGCCACATATGGAGTGACGATGTTCTTCCACCTCTTCTTTACTCAACTCAGTGGACTGAGTTGAGTGTTTTCCTGGATGCCGTAACATGGGCCCAGTTAGTGTAACCACAGGTTTCAAGTGCTTTCTTGATGTGAAGACCTGTTGAGCTCAATTCTGCAGAGTTCTGATGACCAACAGTCATCAGGACAACATCGTCATTGTGGCTGGAGTATCTGAGAAGAATATTTTTCAAGCATAATAATTGATGCATTTTAAACCCAACAACAGTCTCGTTCTGAGACTGGATTTTGTAGAAACCAGTGGTGGAAACCACTCTAGATTGTATATATATATATATATTTTATATTTCTATCAATTATGTCGCCATTCATTAGCCATAAAATTGCTATCTAGTTGTTTATTGGCTAGGAGCTTTAAGATAAATCATACATCTTTTTTACCTGAACAATGATTATCTCTCAGCCGGAGATAAAGGAGATGTCTGCGACGATGGTACAACTGCTGGTGTTCCTCAAAAATTAAAAATAAAACCATCAGTAGTTCGGGCTCCATTTTACTTTAATAAGTCCTCCTTGCAGCTGCGGTTGCTAGGCGACAGCTGTTACGCTGAGGTGAGGGGAGGAACAGCTGGTAAAGGCTAGACCGTCCCAATTCACAGCAGCTCACTTCCGG
This sequence comes from Girardinichthys multiradiatus, assembly GCF_021462225.1. Lineage (NCBI taxonomy): Eukaryota > Metazoa > Chordata > Actinopteri > Cyprinodontiformes > Goodeidae > Girardinichthys > Girardinichthys multiradiatus. The sequence continues at coordinate 3,427,985 of NC_061816.1, forward strand.
CCTCCGTGGTTTTAGCGGTCGACGAAGGATCCAGCCCCTGAATTGGGACACAACCTCGATTTGCACATGGTGAAAATATGGAGCAAAAACAAAATAATTCACCAGTAAAAACACCTGAACTTTATTTACTAAAGTCGTGTTTTATAATATTTTCATTGAAAGTAAAGAAATGAGTTGTTGCAGCCACCTTCTTACCTCACAGCAACATTATTTCTGGACATGAATCCTCCTGTTAGCTCTCTGCAGATGTTGGACGATGTTCATCATGAAGCACACAGATTCATCTCAGGATGTAAACCTCTTACCTACCTTTGGACTTTGTTCTGTCTGATTAACTTGCCTTCATTGTTCTCACACAGACTGTTGCACTGGAATATTTTCATTTCCAGATCAGTTCTTGGCTTAATAACTGTGTCTCCAGCTTCCTGTCAGTCATTGAAACAGAGCAGCTGCAGCCTCTGATCACAGACTTGTATTAGATTTACTGTTCCTTCAGTAGGGTTAGGGTTAGGGATACTAAAGGTTGGAAAAACTCATTTTCTAACAAACTACAACAGGAGCTGGAGCTGTGCAGCTTAATGTAACTGAAGGATTTGAAACACATTTTAAGGACATTAGAAAAATCACTGAATGTATTTTCTTGTTTTTAATGTTTTATTTATATCTTTGTTTTTATTTGAATTGATTTTATTATAATAATAATAATTATTATTATTTGATATGTTTGTTTAAAACACATTTCTTGAAAATGAGACTCAGTGTCACAATTAGATTTATCTATATGAATAAAACTGGAATAAAAAATATGAATAAAAATAAATAATCTAAAACCAAAAGTAAAAACAATGTTTGTCATAAGACTTCAATAATTTAATAAAGACAACATCTGTTCAAATATTCTACATCTACTAAAATATTTTACAATGAAGCCGATCAAGAACATTTATTGAAATGAAATTCAAATGTCCACAACTGAACCACTGGTCCACAATCTGCTTCATGTTCCTCTGGATGTTCAGTTTAAAGTTCTTGTAATCAGCAAGTGGAACAACTGAGCTTTTAGAGCTCTGAGAAATCAGCCATGTTTCAACACAGTTACCATGACAACTCAGACTCTGCTCAGGTAGGAACTTCCCCTCTGGGGACAGCTGTCCCTGAATGGGAAAAGACACGTAGCTTTTGGAGCAGGACACCACATGGACCTTCGTCTTTGTCTGTTTGTTGTTCTACAGAATGTGAGCTAATGCTTCCTGGTTCCTCCACAGAGTGGACCAGCAGAACTCAGAGGTTCCCAGTGGTCCATCTGCCCAGCAGCATCAAACACAGCTGGACTCCATATTTATGGTCTGTACATGTACAACAACTACTTCTCCATCGGTTCTGTTCACAGTCATCTCCATGCTGCACTTTGTAGACCAGAGGACTGTCAGTCTGTCCAACATGGACCTGATGTTTGGCTCCATGATCTCAGTCTAATGTGTCCTTCATATATTGTTCTGTTCCAGCTGCTGGAGGACAACATTGTTACTTTTGTGACGAACGAGCTGAAGAAGATCCAGAAGGTTCTGAGTCTAGATGACCCAGAAGGCTTAGTGAGTCAGTGGGGGGATGAGGAGGTGTTGGAAGGTGAGGATAAAGAGAAGAGGAGGAGCAACAGAAAGGCTGCTGAAGATAAATACAGACCTCATTTTAAATATAGTGAGGATAATACTGCATTCTGATGAGCTTTCATAACATTGTTAAACAATATAATTCATACCATTGAGAAGGGAACAATAAAATGTATAGTGATTGTTTTGAGCTCCCTGCTACATATAAAATCAATCGTGGTGAATATTACATTTAGATCTGATGGATGAAACTGTGACAACGCCACTGTTTTCTGTGGTAAGCAATGGTTCTGTTGTTGTTCATATGGATTAACTTTAACAACATACACTGTATTGCCAAAAGTATTAGTCTTCTACATTTACATAAACTTTGATAACATCCTAGTCTTAAACTACGATATAAAGGTCCAATTTGTTGATTTGTTGATAAATGATACAAAGATGCAGAATAGATCAAACACTCCTCTGACTGAAACCAAGCCTAAACAGAGCAAACAATATGAATTTATGTAAGAATTACATGCAGACCAGGTAAATTAAACATTTACAGGAGGTTTCTGACAAGTTGTAATTTTATGCCAAACATTGTGATGATTAGACAACATTGTGAGAAAATCTCCAAACTGGCACAATTTCAAATGCCAAGTAAATTAGATCCAACAAGCCTTAAATATGGTTCATTCAACAGAACCTGGTGATGAGTTTGGTTCCGTCATAACTTGAAAGGTGCATCTTAATAAATTACAACAGCATTGAGAGCGTAAGAAAAACATATATTTCAAGCTTTTTTTTTTCTTCATTTTGATGAAAACCATAAACGTCAGGACCTTCTTATTTTTGTCGCAAACTGTGCAGAGAAAATAAGGATGTGACCAAGTTCTATTTCATCCCTACTGACCACCAGAGGCGGTGCTTCAAGAACCGAATGATCATTCTTGCGCATGCGCAGGTCGAGAAATTAATTACAACATGGTCACATGTGACCTACCGGTGGCTCACGTGAGTCTATATAGTCACATGACACCGGAAGCCCAGTCCCTTCCTTCTTGCGCGTTAAATGAATGCAGGTGTTGACTTGTGTTTGTTTGATCGTTTCTTGTCGGAGTTGCGGATAATTCTGCCCTCCAGAGGCTGCGAAAGCTGCCTTTTCTTCCAGGGTTTCTGGTAAGTTTGTTCGGCTCGCCGGTAGCGTTTTCTGCTAATGTTGAGTCAGTTTAGTTTCGGCCGTAGTAAACAACAGCGAGAGGTAATCTCGTTGTTGTTTACTACTGTTTGTCCGATCAGCCGGTAGCTCGGCAGTGGTTTTGTTGCTCATTGGCTCTCCAGTTGCGTTTTCGGTTGTGGGTGTTTTCCACTCTGTCCCAGAGATTCATTCTTCAGTTCAGTTCCTGAACGGGGTCGGCCTGGACCCCTCCCGGCGTACTCACCGGTTCCGACGGCTTCGGGTTGTTGTTATCTCCACCTTTATGACGAAGCGTTTGTCGTGACTGCTGCCCGTCTCTGAAATGAGCACCGCCGCTTCTCGTTCAGCACCATTACAGGGTTCTTGCCATGTTTAGTCAGAATTGGTTCCTGCTGGCGAGCAGTCTGACGAGAGAGAAGACAGGTAATGATAGCTCTGAATATTAAACCTTAACGCCGTCCAAATGTCATCGTCTGAAGCTTACCTCGGTAGATTCAGCGGAAACACCAGCTGCTCTGGTGGCAGCAGTAGATGTTGCTGCAGGCTTTACTTCCTCTGCAGTGGTTGATGCTACCACTTCTTTCAATTCCACAGCTGGTTCAGCACTTTTCACTTCCACCCCAGTAGGTAGGCCCATGTCCTGCAGTGCCTAAACTCACCCGAAACATTCACTTTGATTGAGATAAAAACAGCAATATTTGTCTCCTAAGTCAAGCTTTTGGCTCGTCTTTCTGAAAGACTGCCTAGTATGAACTATCAAGGTAAATAACACATTTAGGATGGTCCTTTATATGCTCTGCTCACCTTGACAGCTACGTGCAGCTTGGCAGTACGCTTGGATAGCCCAGAAGCCTCAAATGTCTTTCCGTCCTGCTCCACAGCCATAGTAAATACTGGAACATGATGTGGACCAGTTTGGGATATCAGTTTATACTGAAGACCTGGCTTCAGCTGATTCAGCCTCATTAGGGCTGAATCAGCCCTAATGAGGCTCAGCCTTCTCTTCTGCAGCTTTTGGGACAAAACAAGAAAGGATTTAGCTATTTTACTGCCAGAACATCAGTGCACCTTTAAAAGTATACTGGTCCTTCTCAAAATATTAGCATATTGTGATAAAGTTCATTATTTTCCATAATGTCATGATGAAAATTTAACATTCATATATTTTAGATTCCTTGCACACTAACTGAAATATTTCAGGTCTTTTATTGTCTTAATACGGATGATTTTGGCATACAGCTCATGAAAACCCAAAATTCCTATCTCACAAAATTAGCATATCATTAAAAGGGTCTCTAAACGAGCTATGAACCTAATCATCTGAATCAACGAGTTAACTCTAAACACCTGCAAAAGATTCCTGGGGCCTTTAAAACTCCCAGCCTGGTTCATTATTCAAAACCCCAATCATGGGTAAGACTGCCGACCTGACTGCTGTCCAGAAGGCCACTATTGACACCCTCAAGCAAGAGGGTAAGACACAGAAAGAAATTTCTGAACGAATAGGCTGTTCCCAGAGTGCTGTATCAAGGCACCTCAGTGGGAAGTCTGTGGGAAGGAAAAAGTGTGGCAGAAAACGCTGCACAACGAGAAGAGGTGACCGGACCCTGAGGAAGATTGTGGAGAAGGGCCGATTCCAGACCTTGGGGGACCTGCGGAAGCAGTGGACTGAGTCTGGAGTAGAAACATCCAGAGCCACTGTGCACAGGTGTGTGCAGGAAATGGGCTACAGGTGCTGCATTCCCCAGACCTGGGCTACAGAGAAGCAGCACTGGAATGTTGCTCAGTGGTCCAAAGTACTTTTTTCGGATGAAAGCAAATTCTGCATGTCATTCGGAAATCAAGGTGCCAGAGTCTGGAGGACGACTGGGGAGAAGGAAATGCCAAAATGCCAGAAGTCCAGTGTCAAGTACCCACAGTCAGTGATGGTCTGGGGTGCCGTGTCAGCTGCTGGTGTTGGTCCACTGTGTTTTATCAAGGCCAGGGTCAATGCAGCTAGCTATCAGGAGATTTTGGAGCACTTCATGCTTCCATCTGCTGAAAAGCTTTATGGAGATGAAGATTTCATTTTTCAGCACGACCTGGCACCTGCTCACAGTGCCAAAACCACTGGTAAATGGTTTACTGACCATGGTATCACTGTGCTCAATTGGCCTGCCAACTCTCCTGACCTGAACCCCATAGAGAATCTGTGGGATATTGTGAAGAGAACGTTGAGAGACTCAAGACCCAACACTCTGGATGAGCTAAAGGCCGCTATCGAAGCATCCTGGGCCTCCATAAGACCTCAGCAGTGCCACAGGCTGATTGCCTCCATGCCACGCCGCATTGAAGCAGTCATTTCTGCCAAAGGATTCCCGACCAAGTATTGAGTGCATAACTGTACATGATTATTTGAAGGTTGACGTTTTTTGTATTAAAAACACTTTTCTTTTATTGGTCGGATGAAATATGCTAATTTTGTGAGATAGGAATTTTGGGTTTTCATGAGCTGTATGCCAAAATCATCCATATTAAGACAATAAAAGACCTGAAATATTTCAGTTAGTGTGCAATGAATCTAAAATATATGAATGTTAAATTTTCATCATGACATTATGGAAAATAATGAACTTTATCACAATATGCTAATATTTTGAGAAGGACCTGTATAAATAGTGAATCTAGTCGGTGGGCCAGCCCAAAAACTGAGCTGGCCCGGGGAGCAAAACCCCACCGCCAGCTCCAGAACATCATCGGCGGGACCCCTGGCCCTGGGAGGGCCTGGGTAACGCCGACCAGGATGAGCACACCGAACTGGGCGCAAACCCTGGGCCCCACCATGGTCCCCTTGGGCCCTAGTCGGTCTCAGTCTAGGAGCCATGCTTGTGGACCCCAAGAAGGGGACCGGAGGGACCCCGGAACGAGTCCCTAGCCGCCCCAGCAGCAACTGGCCGGCGTGTTCTTGAGGCCTGGGCTGTACGCTCCGAGGCCTCCAGCGCGGCGGAACCGAAGAGTTCCCCCGGAACCACAAGGAGAGCCCTCAGCGTTCCTTAAGGCATTAGTCCTCAACGCCTCATTGGGAGGAACAATGAGGGAGGCAATGGCAGACTTGACAGGGGGCGTGCCGCCCAACCTGAACCCGGGTGCCTTGTGCATAGCAGCCAGGACTCTGCCATCCGCTGTCAGGCTGGAAAAGGCCCTTGTGTCCATCCAGCAAGCATGCAGCTCCTGGACGTGCTCTGCTGAGGGAGGAACAACAAAGGCATCAGGGCGCCTAAAGAAGGCACCGTGATGGAGCTAGATGGAGCAGGCGGGGTCAGGGGAACGTGCAGCTGCAAACGGCGCAGAGCCGTTTTAATATCTGCAGACACCTAAACTAAACTGACTCAACATTAGCAGAAAACGCTACCGGCGAGCCGAACAAACTTACCAGAAACCCTGGAAGAAAAGGCAGCTTTCGCAGCCTCTGGAGGGCAGAATTATCCGCAACTCCGACAAGAAACGATCAAACAAACACAAGTCAACACCTGCATTTATCAACCTGCGCGCAAGAAGGAAGAAGGGACTGGGCTTCCGGTGTCATGTGACTATATAGACTCACGTGAGCCACCGGTAGGTCACATGTGACCATGTTGTAATTAATTTCTCGACCTGCGCATGCGCAAGAATGATCATTCAGTGTTTGAAGCACCGCCTCTGGCGGTCAGTAGGGATGAAATAGAACTTGGTCACATCCTTATTTTCTCTGCACAGTTTGCGACAAAAATAAGAAGGTCCTGACGTTTAATTTTGACCATTATGACTTACAGCAAATTAAAACCCCAAAGTCAGTTTCCTAGAGTGTGAACATTTTATATAATATTTAAAAAGGGATTTTATGTTCAGAAATTGTCAAATACCCGTGGGAAGGGGAGACTCTAACAAAAAACGCCTTCTGCCAAACCTTTGTATCTGGATGTCAAAGACTCTTTTCAGTTGAGAATAATTAAATCTAGTTTTTGTCTATTTGTTTTTATTTTGAGCTGAGCAGAAGTGTTTTTTTTTTTTTTTTTTTGGTGGTTTTTTTTCACAAACAGAAATGTCCCTTTAATCAAGCAGTGGCCCTCCTGAGGCAAAGTTCAGCGTCGTCCAACATGATAAACGGTGTTGTAACAAATTCAACACACACAAATGTGTATTGCTGACATTATATTTTGAGTTTTCATGAGCAATAAGCCCTAATCATCAAAATGAAGAAAAAAAAAAGCTTGAAATATATGTTTTTCTTACGCTCTCAATGCTGTTGTAATTTATTAAGATGCACCTTTCAAGTTATGACGGAACCAAACCCATCACCAGGTTCTGTCGTGATGAATGAACCATATTTAAGGCTTGTTGGATCTAATTTACTTGGCATTTGAAATTGTGCCAGTTTGGAGATTTTCTCACAATGTTGTCTAATCATCACAATGTTTGGCATAAAATTACAACTTGTCAGAAACCTCCTGTAAATGTTTAATTTACCTGGTCTGCATGTAATTCTTACATAAATTCATATTGTTTGCTCTGTTTAGGCTTGGTTTCAGTCAGAGGAGTTTTTGATCTATTCTGCATCTTTGTATCATTTATCAACAAATCAACAAATTGGACCTTTATACCATAGTTTAAGACTAGGATGTTATCAAAGTTTATGTAAATGTAGAAGACTAATACTTTTGGCAATACAGTGTATGTTGTTAAAGTTAATCCATATGAACAACAGAACTGCCAATAATCCATATAAATATGCAGGGAAAACACCTTTCAATGTTAGTTTTATTTTAAGCTAATCAGGGTAACTGTCAGTGCAAGAAAAGTGGTACATAAATAATTTTTATTATATTATTTTACACTTCATATCAAATAAATTTGTATAATTATCTTGTTTTGTCTTTTTGCCTATAAGTATTATATGAGCAAAGCAGCACATCTATGTCAAAATTCAGTTTAGGTACAGTACCTTGCCAAAGTATTCATCTTCCCTTGAACCTCTAGTTTGTTACAGTACAACAACTGAAATGTATTTTACTGGGATTTTATCTGATAGACTAACACATAGTAATGAATTACTGAGCAGGTTATGTAAAGCTTTGCAAAGTGTGGCAAGTTTTGGTATTCAGCAATTTACCTCTTCCTCCTCAGGGTTAAAGGGTTTCTGAGGCAGTGTGTAGACCCCCCAAAACCCCAACCCTACTAAGATTCAACATGTAAGTTGTTTCTTCCAATAAATCTTAGACTGGCTTCTTTTTATTTAATGAATGGTATAGTGTTTTATCCTATGACTTTTCAGTTAGATCAAACAGTTGATGTATGCACCTTAAAACATTCATTTTTATGTAATTATCAGTCTTCACATGAAGTCATGAGTCTTGAGCACTGTTTGTTTTTACAGATTCAGTCTACAGAGCGCTGAAGAGACATCATTCAAAGACGTCTCTGTCCTGTGCAGCTATAAGCCGAGATTCCCCGTGATGCAAAGTGAAGAAGGATTCTGGTTTCAGTCCCTTCAGTTCCAGGGCCTCTCTGAGAAGGTCAGAAGTTTACAAGTTTATATTTAGAACCTTTTTACATGTTTCAGAACTTAATAACAGCTCAGATAGATTTAACATCTTAATGCCTGATTCTATACCCAATTATATTAGAAATATGTTTTAGCCATCAATCAGTGGCTAAAATATTAGGTTAATATGAATATTGCACTAACACTTAGTGGGATTTTAGGTATAATGCCAATCAAAAACAGTGATAAGTGATAAAATAAATGTTCCAGTTTCAACTTGGTAGATTGTATTATTGATGCTGTAGTTCCTCAAGCAGGGCTTTGAAATTGAGTTACAAAGTCTTTTAACTAACCATTGCCTTTTAGTGTTTAAAATGCAGCTAAATACTGTAAATGTATTTTTACTGCACAGTCCTAGACACTGCTACCCATCTGTAAAAAGAAAATAGCCTATTAGTACATATGATTAGGTAATTATTTGAACTTCCTTATTGGCATCCTTTTTGCCATTTCCTTCCCTTTCTGCAGCTTTCATATATAAACCCTGCCCACTGCGGAAATATCAGTCATAAAATCATGATGATTAGATTATTGTATTTAAAATTGATGTAAAGGACTGAGGAATCGGGACAAGCCTGGAATTTCTATATAAAATAGTAGGAAGTCGGTTTAAGTTTCTGTGCTGCTGGAGCCTGTTTAACCTCCATCAATTAATCTTTGAGAGCAGCAGGCAATGCTATTTTCAGAAGAATAGCCACTAATATTAACATAAATTGGGTGTAGGGAAGAAATACCAACCAAATCCAATGACAGGGTTTGTTGTTGCCTCAGTTAGCTGCTATTTTAAACCAGCAATGGTACAACTCTGAAGGCTGTAGTATGAAGCAGGAGGGCTTACATTAGGTTTAACTGAGTCACAAAGCTTACTGAGGATTATGATCATGTAATGTGGAGGATTTCAGATAAACACGGGCAGATGTAAAAGCACTGCTGCTTGAACCATTGCTTACCACAGAAAACAGTGGCGTTGTCACAGTTTCATCCATCAGATCTAAATGTAATATTCACCACGATTGATTTTATATGTAGCAGGGAGCTCAAAACAATCACTATACATTTTATTGTTCCCTTCTCAATGGTATGAATTATATTGTTTAACAATGTTATGAAAGCTCATCAGAATGCAGTATTATCCTCACTATATTTAAAATGAGGTCTGTATTTATCTTCAGCAGCCTTTCTGCTGCTCCTCCTCTTCTCTTCATCCTCACCTTCCAACACCTCCTCATCCCCCCACTGACTCTCTAAGCCTTCTGGGTAATCTGGACTCAGAACCTTCTGGATCTTCTTCAGCTCGTTCTTCACAAAAGTAACAATGTTGTCCTCCAGCAGCTGGAACAGAACAATATATGAAGGACACATCAGACTGAGATCATGGAGCCAAACATCAGGTCCATGTTGGACAGACTGACAGTCCTCTGGTCTACAAAGTGCAGCATGGAGATGACTGTGAACAGAACCGATGGAGAAGTAGTTGTTGTACATGTACAGACCATAAATATGGGGTCCAGCTGTGTTTGATGATGCTGGGCAGACGGACCACTGGGAACCTCTGAGTTCTGCTGGTCCACTCTGTGGAGGAACCAGGAAGCATTAGCTCACATTCTGTAGAACAACAAACAGACAAAGACAAAGGTCCATGTGGTGTCCTGCTCCAAAAGCTACGTGTCTTTTCCCATTCAGGGACAGCTGTCCCCAGAGGGGAAGTTCCTACCTGAGCAGAGTCTGAGTTGTCATGGTAACTGTGTTGAAACATGGCTGATTTCTCAGAGCTCTAAATGCTCAGTTGTTCCACTTGCTGATTACAAGAACTTTAAACTGAACATCCAGAGGAACATGAAGCAGATTGTGGACCAGTGGTTCAGTTGTGGACATTTGAATTTCATTTCAATAAATGTTCTTGATCGGCTTCATTGTAAAATATTTTAGTAGATGTAGAATATTTGAACAGATGTTGTCTTTATTAAATTATTGAAGTCTTATGACAAACATTGTTTTTACTTTTGGTTTTAGATTATTTATTTTTATTCATATTTTTTATTCCACTTTTATTCATATAGATAAATCTAATTGTGACACTGAGTCTCATTTTCAAGAAATGTGTTTTAAACAAACATATCAAATAATAATTATTATTATTATTATGATAAAATCACTTCAAATAAAAACAAAGATATAAATAAAACATTAAAAACAGGAAAATACATTCAGTGATTTTTCTAATGTCCTTAAAATGTGTTTCAAATCCTTCAGTTACATTAAGCTGCACAGCTCCAACTGCTGTTGTAGTTTGTTAGAAAATGAGTTTTTCCAACCTTTAGCATCCCTAACCCTAACCCTACTGAAGGAACAGTAAATCTAATACAAGTCTGTGATCAGAGGCTGCAGCTGCTCTGTTTCAATGACTGACAGGAAGCTGGAGACACAGTTATTAAGCCAAGAACTGATCTGGAAATGAAAATATTCCAGTGCAACAGTCTGTGTGAGAACAATGAAGGCAAGTTAATCAGACAGAACAAAGTCCAAAGGTAGATAAGAGGTTTACATCCTGAGATGAATCTGTGTGCTTCATGATGAACATCATCCAACATCTGCAGAGAGCTAACAGGAGGATTCATGTCCAGAAATAATGTTGCTGTGAGGTAAGAAAGTGGCTGCAACAACTCATTTATTTACTTTAAATGAAAATATTATAGAACTCGACTTTAGTAAATAAAGTTCAGGTATTTCTACAGGTGAATTATTTTATTTTTGCTCCATATTTTCACCAGCAGTAAAAAACCTGCCTTAAACATTTGTGCATTTCTAATTATTTACAGTCTAACACTTAAACCTACGAGTTAAATATGATCAGATAAAAAGGGTTGGTTGTTAATTTGGTCATTTATCTTGTATTATCTGCCCTCCTTTAGTTCTTCACTTTAAAAGTCGTCTGATTCAACATATGAATTAAAACTGAGGGAGAAAAACATCAGAAGCACAAATTCAGGAACAAAACAATCCACTAGAGTCTGAACTGGGAACACACTTATTTTGTCATTGATTATTTCTTTAAAATGGTCAACCTGAATTATGTCTTCAGCTGGAATCAGCCTGACCCCTGCTGGACCAACAGGTGAACTACAGACACTTAGAAACACCTCCAACAATGTTTACCCTGAACTCACTGGAGACTGAATTTGTGGAAAAGCTTCCAGCAAAAACAAACTGTTTCATAAATAGGAATAAAAATGTGTAATCAAAACATTTTAAAATGAATCAGTTCAGTTTCATACAGTTAAAACATTTAGACAGAGCTCACCTCTTTGCTGCTGAAGGTTGATCTGATTTCAAATGAATACCAAGAAACTTTGACCTGTCGCTCTTTAAGGACACACAGCTGGGTTCTGGTTCTGGTTTGAGGTTCTGTTGGATCCTGAAGGAAAAACACTGAATTCAAACTTAGTCTAATAATGTATTTAAAGTTAAACCCTGAAGCTCAGAACTCTAAAGTGTCTCACAGTGGCTCTTGTTTGAAGAGGATCCAAATATTCCTGGTTTCACTGTAAAGCGTATATTAATGATGGATTAATAATTAGCTCTGATGATCATTAATAAGGGATGATGTTTTGGTTTGGTAGCAGGAACTGAACAATAATCAGAAAGTTTTTCTGTAGAACAGTGTTTGATGTGTTCTGATCTTCTATCCTGACAAACTTTCTTCCTTTGGATCAGAGTCAGAACTGCTGATGGAGAAACAAGTTCATTTATCTTCTTGTCGTTTGTTTTACTTGTTCTAGTCTTAAACTGATGATGGAACCCCTTTAGAGCAGCAGCTTTATTCTCAGCTCATCATTTCTGAGCTTCTGGAAAGCTTTTTATGGTCATACAGGCCATGGTGGTGCATTCAAGGACCTTTCATGAATCAAGTAATCCACACTAAATGTCCTCTAAAACATTGATCTTGTTCTCATCATCAGACTTCATCACAGCAGCACGTAGATGATATTGTATTGTTGATGACATTTAGTGGCTGCTGAAGGAGACTGTGGAGCAGTTTGCTGATAATAAGACTGATGATCATTTTGAATGAACACAAATGTACTTTAGAAGCTGTTGATTTCACTGATGTTTGCAGATAACAGTGAGAGATCATGTTTTCCATCAGATTTAGTTTGGATTATTTAGTTGACATCTAATCCTTGAATCAGCATCATGACTTGCCTACATGTGCAGTCACCTTAAGCTCTGCAGAAGCACCAACTCTGATGAACTAATGTGACACAAGGTGATACAGAATGATTCAACTGGATGGAAGAACAACTGATTTTAGCTCCAATATCATCTAACAAGATTATTTCATATCATCACAATAAAACAATGGTTTGATTATTTCCATGATTTAGCATCCATCACACACTGCTTCACATGTGAACACAGACATGTGTGAGAAAGAGTTGTTTTCTCATTAATATGTTGGAATGAAGTTGGTTTCAACTAATTAGTTTGAACATTTAGAAACAGCTCACCTGTTTGCAGCTGAACGTTGAGCTGATTTAAATAAAATAGGTTCATCCTTTGACCTGTTGCTCTTTAAGGACATACAGCTGGCTTCAGGTTCTGGTTCTGGTAGTTTCCTGTGAATAAAGATGGTTTGGTGATGTGAGAGCTGAGCTCTGACATGGAGAAGAGTCCTAGACAGTTAGAGATGGTGATCTGACCTCTGAACTTTGCTCTGGTCCTCATGTTCTCCACACAGAGTGGTTTTAGAGGGAGGGACTCTGTCCTCTCTGTCCTCACACTGATCCATGCTGCTCAGTTCACATCAGCTCACACACATGGAGCTGCAGCCAAGAACACACATGATGAAGATAAATTTTCATTCACTGACACACACCTGTAGCTACAAATGAACAGTCTAGGTAGTTGTTGTTCCTCTATTCCAGAAACAAAGATTGTGACACTAAACCATATTTAACATTAATAATAGAAAGAACAGATTGTTGGACGTTTGTTAGAGATGAAAAGATTGTTTCAAGGAATGAAATTATTGCAGTTTGACTGTAAAGTGAAGGAGCTGCAGACTGAAACACTGCATGATGTGAAGATATTGATCAGTCAAACTTCTTCTGCTGCAGCTCCACAAAATGAAGCAGAACAAACTCTGAACATCCGGACCTGCTGGATTTCTCAGTCATCAAACTATACAGATGGATTATATGTTCCATTAAAGCTTCACACCATTTAATAACATGGAACATTTTAACAACGTTGATGTCATCTTATTTTGAAAGGATTGACAGGAAGCAGCTGTTCTGTGACTTTAAAGATGAAAATGAACGTTTGATTTAATGACCTGAAAACGAAGCTGTTAGTTTAGTGAAAAACAAACATCAGCTGCTCATCATGTTGACTGTTTCAGACAATTGTATTGAGTGCATAACTGTACATGATTATTTGAAGGTTAATGTTTTTTGTATTAAAAACACTTTTCTTTTATTGGTCGGATGAAATATGCTAATTTTGTGAGATAGGAATTTTGGGTTTTCATGAGCTGTATGCCAAAATCATCCGTATGAAGACAATAAAAGACCTGAAATATTTCAGTTAGTGTGCAATGAATCTAAAATATATGAACATAAAATTTTCATGACATTATGGAAAATAATGAACTTTATCACAAAATGCTAATATTTTGAGAAGGACTTGTATTCAAGCGCTTCATCAAGTGCACCTGTAAAATGAATCTTTTGCATTTTATCATGGTGCAGCTGGTACTATAACACCATAGAATGATTTTAAAGCACCTGTTTCTCACTAACACTTGCCTACAAAATCTTTTACTCTCAGATTACTTCTCAGCACTGTTCTGCCTACTGGGATGGGTGGCGGTCTGCCTCCCCTTCTTGTTGTCAGTTTTCACTTAAGCTGAAAGTTCTGCCCTGTGCTTTTCAACAGGCCTCAGTATTATGGCTATGTCAGTTAAAGGCTGCTCTTGCTGTTTTTTAATTTATCCTTTGTTTTAATCTGTTTACCAACTGTGTGCACGCAGAGACTGAGAGGTCTCATTTGACACTATAATCTTTCTGCCATTTAGCAAGGCTTCCCATCTTTGGAGAATGTGTATTTTCTTATTTTATATTTTAATTAATAGTTCCTAATCAATAACTAACTGTTTATTATTATCTCACTTTAACTAATTATTATTATTATCTCATTTATTTTCAGAACATAAAATATGTATGTGCATCCACCAGCTAACAGAATTTCTCCCCGGACCCTCAATTCCTCCCAGAAAACAGGCTTCTAGATGAAAAACCTAGTTTTCATCCGGTTTTCCGTTTGAGGTTCTAATCCCGGAGGTAAAAGAAGTTTTAGACTGTTGCTGGTAAAATGCCTAAAAATACAAATCAGAATTCCCTACAGCACAGGTTCGGTGGAGAGTAACTTTATGTTCACAATGCGAAGGTTTCGGGTTGTCTCACTGAGAGGGCTGCATGATCCTGCAGACACACTCACATGCACCAACACACAGTCACTTATAGGCCTCAATCACCTAGACTAGGTTTTCCATATTTTGTGCATCATTTCTTTTTAGAGGTCTTCTTCTTTCTTTTTTTTTTTTTTTTAATGGAGCCGACGCCTTTTGAATCTCCTTCAGAGAAATTTCAACAACCATCGAAACTCAAGACTCCTCTTCCTTTTACTCTTTTTACTGCGGACGCCAGGCCTCTCTGCCTGCGATATTCCTACACCAGGCCCATCTGCCTGCGTTTTACATAGTCTTTACTTTTTACCTCGTGCATTCAATCACACCTTCTGTTCGGGATCACGTTGGTCCGCAGTCCAGAGTTGCACGGCCCATGGAGCGGTTACCTACACAGAATTCACTGTGAAGAATTTTAGGTCTGAATGCTGCATGCATACTTAACCCTCAGTCAGGCACCGGCTCCTCCGAACAGGGACACCTGTGATCCGGCTCGAGAGGACCAAAGAAATGTCAGAGTTAGACACACTGATGAACTCAGAGAAGGTATGCAATGAAGACACAAGCGAGTCAAAGTTATCTTGGCTGGCCAGGGAGAAACAGTCCATTCTCTCAGAGGAGATGCCCTGTGTCACAGACTTTTATTAAAGAAAGAAAAAACACTCGTTACAGCATTGTGGGTGTGGCTACACACAGTTTCACAAACACAAGTCCTACTGAATAAAACTGGTTGTGTCCAGATACTGATACACCCCACACGTCCACATATGGCATCCAAGGACTCCAAGATTGGCTGGGATGCTTTCCTGAACTCCTCCACACATACACAAGTTCCTGCTCAGTCTACATAACAACCACCCAAATGCAACTCTAAGACAATAAGCCCTGTTCCAGGGGCTCGGTGTAACTTATCGGGTAATGAACGAAGAAGGTTGACGACCCTGGAGTGAACTACTGTTCTGGACTTCTCCAGAATGGAGTCTGTCTCTGCCTGTGGGCGTAGTTACACCAAAAAGCCTTCATGAGGTCCACAATATCAAGGCGCATGACGTTGCCCGGTACGGCAGAGCCGGGGTCCCACCCTGGAGGCAGGGCTGAGGCAGAGAGTGCCTGGTGGCCGGGTTGCTGGCTGGGCCAAGCCCGAAAGAGAGACGCGAGGCCATCTCTCAGTGAGCCCACCACCTGCAGGGGGAACCGTGAGGGATCGGTGCAAAGAGGATCGGAGAGCGGACGAAGGTGGACACCTCGGCAACCCGATCTCCAGATGCTGAGACTGGCTCTAGGGACGTGGAATGTCACCTTGCTGGGGGGGAAGGAGCCGGAGCTTGTGCAGGAGGTCGAGAGATATCGAATAGAAATAGTCAAGCTCGCCTTCACGCACAGCGTGGGCTCTGGAAAGCATCTCCTCGAGAGGGGCTGGACTCTTCTACTCTGGAGTGGCCCTGGGAGAGGCGGAGGGCTGGGTTGGGTTTGCTTGTGTCACCCAGCTAAGCCGCCTCGTGTTGGGGTTTACCCCGGTCGATGAGAGGGTCGCAACCATGAGCCTTTGGGTCGGGGATAGGTCTCTGACTGTCATTTCGGCCTATGGGCCCGCGGGGAGAGGCGGAGGGCTGGGATGGGTTTGCTTGTAACACCCCAGCTCAGCCGCCTCGTGTTGGGGTTTACCCCGGTGGATGAGAGGGTCGCAACCTTGTGCCTTCAGGTCGGGGATAGGTCTCTGACTGTCGTTTCGGCCTATGGGCTGAGCGGTGGTGTGGAGTACCCAGCCTTCTTGGAGTCCCTGTCGGGGTTGCTGCGTGGTGCCCCTCTTGTGGTTATCCTGCTGGGGGATTTCAACGCCCACGTGGGAAATGACAGTGACACCTGGAGGGGCGTGATTGGGAGGAATGGGCTCCCCGATCTGAACCCGAGTGGTGTTTTATTATTGAATTTCTGTGCTAGTCATGGAATGTCCATGATGAACACCATGTTCAAACATAACGTCATTCATCAGTGCACTTGGCAACAGGACACCCTAGGCAGGAGGTCGATGATCGACTTTGTTGTCGTTTCATCAAGTCTTCAGCTCCATGTCTGGGACACTCGGGTGAAGAGAGGGACTTAGCTGTCCACTGATCACCACCTGGTGGTGAGTTGGATCCGCTGGAAGAGGAGAAAGCCGGACAGACTTGGCAGGCCCAAGTGATATTGAGGGTCTGCTGGGAATACATCTCTAGCCCTCGGCTAGAGATGTATTCAACTCCTACCTCTGGGACAGCTTTGATCAGATTCCAGGGGAGGTTGGAGGTGAGCTGCGGCCATAAGGTCTGCAGTGCCTGTCGAGGTGGCAATCCCCGAACTCGGTGGTGGACACCGGCAATAAAGGATGCTGTCAAGCTGAAGAAGGAGTCCTATAGGCTGTGGTTGGCTTGTAGGACTCCTGAGGTGGCTGATGGGTACCGTGGGGCCAAGCGTTCTGCAGCCCGGGCGGTGGCAGAGGCAAAAACTGGGGCCTGGGAGGAGTTCGGTGAGCCCATGGAGAAGGACTACAGGTTGGCCTCGAATCGATTCTGGCAAACTGTCCAACATTGTTTACAGCGGAAGTGGAGAGCTGCTGACCTCGACTGGGGACATTATTGGGCGGTGGAAGGAGTACTCCGAGGATCTCCTCAATCCTGCCGTCACGCCTTCCCTGGTGGAAGCAGAGACTAGGGACTCGGGGTCGGACTCTTTCATCTCCCAGGCTAAAATTAACGAGGTGATTAAAAATCTCCACGGTGGCAGGGCTTCGGGGGTGGATGAGGTCCGCCCTGAGTACCTCAAGTCTCTCGATGTTGTGGGGCTGTCATGGTTGACACGCCTCTTCAACGTTGCGTGGCGGTCGGGGACAGTGCCTCTGGATTGGCAGAGTGGGGTGGTGGTCCCCCTTCACAAGAAGGGTGACCGGAGGGTGTGTTCCAACTATCGGAGTCACACTCCTCAGCCTCCCTGGTAAGGCCTACGCCAGGGTATTGGAGAGGAGAGTCCGACCGATAGTCGAACCTCGGCTTCAGGAGGAACAGTGTGGTTTTCGTCCCGGCAGTGGAACACTGGACCAGCTCTACAGGTCCTTCTCAAAAAATTAGCATATTGTGATAAAGTTCATTATTTTCCATAATGTCATGATGAAAATGTAACCATCATATATTTTAGATTCATTGCACACTAACTGAAATATTTCAGGTCTTTTATTGTCTTAATACGGATGATTTTGTCATACAGCTCATGAAAACCCAAAATTCCTATCTCACAAAATTAGCATATCATTAAAAGGGTCTTTAAACGAGCTATGAACCTAATCATCTGAATCAACGAGTTAACTCTAAACACCTGCAAAAGATTCCTGAGGCCTTTAAAACTCCCAGCCTGGTTCATCACTCAAAACCCCAATCATGGGTAAGACTGCCGACCTGACTGCTGTCCAGAAGGCCACTATTGACACCCTCAAGCAAGAGGGTAAGACACAGAAAGAAATTTCTGAATGAATAGGCTGTTCCCAGAGTGCTGTATCAAGGCACCTCAGTGGGAAGTCTGTGGGAAGGAAAAAGTGTGGCAGAAAACGTTGCACAACGAGAAGAGGTGACCAGATCCTGAGGAAGATTGTGGAGAAGGGCCGATTCCAGACCTTGGAGGACCTGCGGAAGCAGTGGACTGAGTCTGGAGTAGAAACATCCAGAGCCACCGTGCACAGGCGTGTGCAGGAAATGGGCTACAGGTGCCGCATTCCCCAGTCATGGGCTACAGAGAAGCAGCACTGGACTGTTGCTCAGTGGTCCAAAGTACTTTTTTCAGATGAAAGCAAATTCTGCATGTCATTCGGAAATCAAGGTGCCAGAGTCTGGAGGAAGACTGGGGAGAAGGAAATGCCAAAATGCCAGAAGTCCAGTGTCAAGTATCCACAGTCAGTGATGGTCTGGAGTGCCGTGTCAGCTGCTGGTGTTTGTCCACTGTGTTTTATCAAGGGCAGGGTCAATGCAGCTAGCTATCAGGAGATTTTGGAGCACTTCATGCTTCCATCTGCTGAAAAGCTTTATGGAGATGAAGATTTCATTTTTCAGCACGACCTGGCACCTGCTCACAGTGCCAAAACCACTGGTAAATGGTTTACTGACCATGGTATCAGTGTGCTCAATTGGCCTGCCAACTCTCCTGACCTGAACCCCATAGAGAATCTGTGGGATATTGTGAAGAGAACGTTGAGAGACTCAAGACCCAACACTCTGGATGAGCTAAAGGCCGCTATCGAAGCATCTTGGGCCTCCATAAGACCTCAGCAGTGCCACAGGCTGATTGCCTCCATGCCACGCCGCATTGAAGCAGTCACTTCTGCAAAAGGATTACCGACCAAGTATTGAGTGCATAACTGTACATGATTATTCGAAGGTTGACGTTTTTTGTATTAAAAACACTTTTCTTTTATTGGTCGGATGAAATATGCTAATTTTGTGAGATAGGAATTTTGGGTTTTCATGAGCTGTATGCCACAATCATCCGTATTAAGACGATGAAAGACCTAAAATATTTCAGTTAGTGTGCAATGAATCTAAAATATATGAATGTTAAATTTTCATCATTACATTATAGAAAATAATGAACTTTATCACAATATGCTAATTTTTTGAGAAGGACCTGTATACCCTCTACAGGGTGCTCGAGGGTTCATGGGAGTTTGCCCAACCGGTTCACATGTGTTTTGTGGACCTGGAGAAGGCATTCGACTGTGTCCCTCGTGATGCCCTGTGGGGGGTGCTCCAGGAGTATGGAATCGGGGGCCCTTTACTAGGGGCCATCCGGTCCCTGTACGAGCGGAGCAGGAGTTTGGTCCGCATTGCCGGCACTAAGTCGGACCTGTTCCCGGTGCATGTTGGACTCCAGCAGGGCTGCCCTTTGTCACCGGTCCTGTTCATAACTTTTATGGACAGGATTTCTAGACGCAGCCAAGGGCCGGAGGGGGTCGGGTTTGGGGACCAGCGGATTTCGTCTCTTCTTTTTGCAGATGACGTGGTCCTGCTGGCCCCCTCTAGCCAAGACCTACAGCATGCGCTGTGGCGGTTCGCAGCCAAGTGTGAAGCGGCTGGGATGAGGATCAGCTCCTCCAAGTCCGAGGCCATGGTACTCGACCGGAAAAGGGTGGCTTGTCCTCCTCAGGTTGGAGGGGAGTTCCTGCCTCAAGTGGAGGAGTTTAAGTATCTCGGGGTCTTGTTCACGAGTGAGGGAAGAATGGAGCGGGAGATTGACAGACGGATCGGTGCGGCTGCCACAGTAATGGGGCGCTGTGCCGGTCCGTTGTGGTGAAGAGAGAGCTGAGCCGAAAAGCAAAGCTCTCAATTTACTGCTCGGTGTACGTTCCTACCCTCACTTATGGCCATGAACTTTGGGTCATGACCGAAAGAACGAGATCCCGGATACAAGCGGCTGAAATGAGCTTCCTCCGTAGGGTGGCCAGGCACTCCCTTAGAGATAGGGTGAGGAGCTCCGCCATCCGGGAGGGGCTCGGAGTAGAGCCGCTGCTCCTCCACATCGAGAGGAGCCAGTTGAGGTTGCTCGGGCATCTATATCGGATGCCTCCTGGACGCCTTCCTTGGGAGGTGTTCCAGGTACGTCCCACCGGGAGGAGGCCCAGGACACGCTGGAGGGACTATGTCTCTCGGCTGGCCTGGGAACGCCTTGGGCTCCCCCTGGAGAAACTGGAGGAGGTGTCTGGAGAGAGGGACGTCTGGGCATCTCTGTTGAGTCTGCTGCCCCCGCGACCCGGTCCCGGATAAAGCGGAAGACGACGAGTACGAGTACGATAATATTTCGGTCTGTTAAGGGTTGTTCTGTGAATACCAGCCGAGTAAGGCGATGGTATTAGGACAAAATAGAGAGGTGTGAGACGAGCTCTGACATTATTGAACAGCATGAACTCTGCACATATATGGAATGAACTCACACAATTTCTTAAAATACAAGAATTTATTAACAAAAATATGTCAACTCAAAGTCAAACATATTTCAATCAACAAACCCTTTACTATGCTAAAACAATCCAACTAAACTACCAAGCAGAATTAAAGAATAACAAAGACTAATGGGCTATGTACAATATAAACAAGTTGATTAAAGATGATTAGAAATCATGACCAAAAAGAGTTATTCAACATTACCATGCAATGTTTATGTTTGAGAACCAAGGATTATCTTGAAGAATCTGGAAGTGAAGTTAAGTTAGTTTTGGAACTAACTTAGAAAATAATCAGCAACGTTTAGACAACCATTCACAATGCAAGATCAGATAAAATATTATTTTAATAAAATAATGTTTTAAATAATGATCTGCTGAATAAAACCAACCTTCTGGATGACCATTTCTCAACGGTGTCTAATTAGCTGCCTTTATTTATTGAAATAATATTTGAAGAAATATTATTAAGGGAGTATTTTGGAAAAGAGCCAAATCTTTCTGGAGAAATGGGCCTTAATGGTGTTTACTTAGTTATCAAATGTAGTAAATGATGTTTAGGGACTATTATTCACTAGCTTGAAAACTAACAACCTTTCTGTTAAATACTCTTTAGTAGCAAGCACGTGTTCTTGCCGGTTAGCAGTTGAGCTAACAAAAGAAGCTGATAGCTTAGAACCAGAATCAACACATACCTTTAAAATACCAGGGTTAATAAAAGGGTTAAAATGCATAAGCGCGGACGGCGCGTTATGATCAATATTCTGTTTAAAATCACCCTTTAAATAAAGTTTGTCTTAACTTTCAAAACCACAAAGAACACAACCTGAGCACGTGTGCTGCAGATAGCCTGCTAGCACCAAGATAGCTGAGTTCAACACAAACAAAACTTTATAAAATGAAAAACGTTTAGATCATTTCAATCTAAATATCTCTCTATCACTCTGCCCAAAACACTTAACCTCATGAACTGTGGTGAGGAATGTTGACCAAGCGACGAAGTTTGAAGAAGGTATCCACAGTGAACAATGGTTAGCCACAGCTGACCTCCTTAGCTTTGGGGGGTTGAAAGTGCTCTGTGAACAAAAGGGTTAGCTTTCCGCTAACCTCCGGCTGTGGATGAAAACGGCTCGTTGTGTCCACCAACCACACTGCACGTTACCGTAACCACGGTGATGGGGTCTCTGCTGTCTTCCTTCCAGACTGGGAGACCGCTCTGCTCGGCTTCATAGAGACCGTGCGTCTCTGTAGGGAACTTCTCTGGGACAATTTGCTTCTGCAGGCCTCAGAGAGAAAGTAAGCACCTTAATTTCCCCGTTCATGAATGAAAATACCGGATACACAGACAGCATTTCATTCGTACTTATCTTTGCATATGATTGATGATCGTATGACATCCTTGGATCCAGTTGAAAAGTTTATGTGTGTTTGCCAGCAAAGAGACATCAGCGCGCTTTGTTCCCCTCCTATCCCGATGAAAACCGGCTTGGAAGAGGTTGGCTTGTTGAAGAGGGGGTGCTCTTATTCAGACAGTGGCATCATGGAAGTCCGCTGTTACCCCCCTTTCCTCAGTTGCTGGAAGTCAGTTAAATGCAATTTATTTTGAAAGTTCCAGAAAAGTCCGTGCCAGAGTTTAATGTTGAAATCCATGGCTGGGTCCCAACATAGATATGGCTAGTGACTGAGCTTTTACTGTAAGTAATTATATGTGAGTCCATCCTCACCTCCTCCATCACCATCTGGTACGCCGCTGCTACAGCCAACGATAAGGGCAGGCTGCAGCGTGTCATTCGGTCTGCTGAGAAGGTGATTGGCTGCAGTCTACTGTCGCTCCAGGAACTGTACACCTCCAGGACCCTGAAGCGGGCAGGGAAGATTCTGGCTGATCCCTCCCACCCCGGTCACAGACTCTTTGAGACTCTCCCCTCTGGCAGGAGGCTGCGGTCCATCCGGACCAAAACCTCACGCCACAAGAACAGTTTTTTCCCATCTGCCACCAGCCTTGTTAACAAAGTCTGGAAACCACCTTGACACTCTCCTTTTCCCTCACACCCCCCCTTTTCTGCTGACAGGACACTTGTAACCTGTAACTCTATGCGTTACATTAATGCTCAGCTTGGACTCCTGCTTTACTTGCACAATGATCACCTGCACTGTTGTATTGCTCTTGCATCCTATACAGCTCTATATTTACTCTCGCTCACTTAAAACTGTGCACATATATTTATATTATATTGTAGATATGTTTATACTGTTTAATTTGTATTGTATTGCACCGACTACGCCAAAACAAATTCCTTGTATGTCCAAAAACGTACTTGGCAATAAAGCTTTTCTGATTCTGACGTGCTCTCTTTCAGACTAACCTTCAAAACTGGCTCAGAGTTTATCTGTTCTTTCTTTCTAGGTGAAACGACTAAAGGAGCTACATCCATTAACATTTCCTTTTCCTTCCCATAGAAAGTACTCCTGGATCAGTGTTTCTTTGTTCTCTTTGTGTCTCTGTTCTGTTCTCTCAAACCCCCAGTCGGTCGTGGCAGATGGCTGCTCACACCAAGTCTGGTTCTGCTGGAAGTTTCTTCCTGTTAAAAGGGAGTTTTTCCTCTCCACTGTCGCTACATGCATGCTCAGTATGAGGGATTGCTGCAAAGTCAACACCAGTGACTGTCCACTGTCGCTACATGCTCATCCAGGAGGAGGCAATGCTGCAAGTCACTGACTGGATGCAATCTGCTGGGTTTCCTTAGACAGAAAAACGTTTTATCCAATTTGAATAAATAACTGAACCTGACTGCACTGTTCAATGATTAGGATTAATTGGAATGTATGTACCTGACTTTGTGAAGTGCCTTGAGACAACATGTGTTGTGAATTGGCACTATATAAATAAACTGAATTGAATTGAATAGATATGAGCAAATTGTTTTTCATTATGTGTTAACCCCATTCCACAGGAAACAATGTGATAGATGGTAGTTTTTCAATATGGTCATAGGCTAAAGGAATGCTGCTTTAAAGAAGGCCACAAATTTATTTTTGTTAAAGAGGCTTTAAGTTTTTCTAATCATAATTGAGATGTTTTTATGAATGTGATTCTTCAGGCTGGGGAACCGCCAC
Source organism: Girardinichthys multiradiatus (assembly GCF_021462225.1). Taxonomy (NCBI): domain Eukaryota; kingdom Metazoa; phylum Chordata; class Actinopteri; order Cyprinodontiformes; family Goodeidae; genus Girardinichthys; species Girardinichthys multiradiatus. The sequence continues at coordinate 3,451,880 of NC_061816.1, forward strand.
CTGAGGTGACACCTTGTGTCCTAGGAACTCAATAGCAGGCAGACCGAAATTGCATTTAGCCGGGTTCACAATCACGACATGCTCACTGAGCTGCACAAACAGCTCCTGGAGATGCACCATGTGATCATCGGAAGAAGGACTAGTAAAAACTCAAAAAAACCAAAAGGAGCGATTTTCACTTCTGTTAATGGCAACTCATTACCTATTTTACAACTTTCAATTGGTATATGGGTTAGGTTGATTTTAGTGGCTTGGCACGAGCCCCAAGGGCATTGTTTTAACAGGTTTGGCTTAAGGCAACCTATAAAAACCTCCTAAAATCATTTGGAACCAGGCAACAAGACTTTTTACCACCAAAAAAACCCCAAAAATAAGGAGACTCATATAATTCATCACAATAAATTATTGTCCACAATAAATCTAGAATTTTATATGCTTTATTTAATTAGTAATGCTTTTGCAGGTGTCAGTAACAGATTAACAATCAGCAAAAAAAATTGAATAATAGAAATAAATCAATCAACTTAACCTATCTTTCCCTAATGCTGAAACTGGTAACGCTGAAGAGGCTTTGGAGACGGAGGCTCACCATGGATCCAACTGGAATGATTTCTTCAGTAGGCCACAAGTGATTGTTTTCTTGGATGAGAGGCAAATCTTCAGTTTTCTTCCTCTAAGTGGACAGGCACTGATGCTCGGGGTTTCGATGGTCAATTTGGAAAAAAATAAAAAACAAAAACAACATTTAAAAAACAGAAACTCTGTTGGCATATGTTTCAAAAGTCGGTAGCTTCCAGAGCCTGAATAGTTGAAGGAAACCTTTGAGGTGTAATTGAGGCTGGTTCAGGATTTCCAGAAGCCTGAAACTTAGAGCAATCAGTTGTTCACTGACCAAGTTCACTTCAGTTGTCTTGGTAAAAATGCAACAGATGAAATTCAGATTCTCAATTCTGAGTTGCAGCTCTTCTCAGGGCACACGGGTTGATCCTCTCTATAATGCAGAATTGTCAGCGGGGCTGCGTCTCCGGTCTTATGATTCATCTGTAGCTTCTTTCTCCATCCGATCTTGTTTGCTGGTCTTCTGTGAGGAAACAACCCCGTTTCTTTCTTTGGCAGAGTTTTTATAGTGCAGATAGCCTCACTGCTCATCCCGTTGCCGGGCAAGCTATCCCATCATTGAGTTACATGGTCGCCGGGATTTTCGGTGCTGTCTCCTGGCCTCCGTAGAAAGAGTTGTAAACAGCCTGCAGCTCCCTGTGTTATGACTTTTGCCTGTTTTTCAACCTTCATGACTCCCGCTCCCATCCTGGTCCAATGACTTTTGCCTGTTTTTCGAACTTCAGACTTAACTGAAAAAAAGCTTGTTCATGCTCGAAAACGCTCCAATGTGGCAGAATTACAACAATTCTGCAAAGATTAGTGGACCAAAATTCCTCCATAGGGCTGTAAAAGACTCGTTGCATGTTATAGCAAACACTTTATTGCAGTTGTTGCTGTTGAGGGTTAGCCCAACCAGTTATTAGGTTTAGGTGGCAAACACTTTTTCACCACTATCTACCTGGTGAATATCCACTCCCGGGCAAACTAAATATGCGAGCTGCTGTTGCTTTTCAGCACGAGCAACTGGGACTTCCACGAATCTGCCACTATTGGCTAGCTAAACTGATAACAGACATGGAAAAACATTGTTTCCTGGAACCTATGCAATATGGTGTAAAGAGGGTCTTAAATTATGCTTAAATCTTTTCCACAATCATAACCAGCAAATGGTTTATCTTTTATTTAATCAAAAAGTGTCTCTCCAGTTTGGATTCTTGTTGTAATTATGATTATTGATTGATTAAACTTTATCAATAATTATAATAAAAAATCATAATTTGACAAAATTAATTTCTTAACCGAAATCCTCATTTATGAATCGAGACCAGAGTTGTCTTTTGGTGTTGTAAGTGTGGCTCAATGCCTTTGATAATTACAACCGTTAAATACTCAGTAATAATTAATAACTATTACCAGAGATGTCACTGTTTAATCGACCGTTTCTACCGAAACGTGTGAAACTTTTAACCTTTTCTTGACTGACGAAGCACTCTTGCACAAAATAAACCCAGAAACGCCTTCTCTTTATCTATGTGAATATTTATTAAATCACAGCCTGATACAATCCGTTCTTCTGATTTAATAATCTTCACCTACTCAAACATGCAAAGTTCTACACAAAAGGGGTAAAATATCTAACTAAACAAAATAAAGCAAAACAGCAGTGGGTGTGTATGGGATCAAACCAGCAGTTATGGCAAAAATGATAATATGACAAAGGGGTGTGGTGGTGAGTGGAGGTTGGGGCGCAGCTCAAACTGTAACTCAGTTATACTCAGTCATAAAACCTCCCCCAACTCTTGAGCAGACAAAGGGTTATAAAACTTTTGGCGGCAAGCTAACAAGCAGTAAGGTTGTAGACAAAGAAAATGGGGAATTTCACCATGAGGTTATTTTAACAGTCCAGTCTCACAGCGCACCTGCGCTTGCTCTCAGGTGTTCAATACCCCGCAAAACACACACAAAACTGGGAGCACAGCGGCCTCCATACCTCAACATGGCACATCAAAGTTTCAATAAAAAGGTATGGTGCACATATCATTCAGAACACATTAGACTAAATAGCGAATCTCATTGCACTAAAACTTCATGTACCCTGCCCAGACTTTCCAAGAAAGAAACAAAAATAAAGGATGGGTTTTACTTGTTGAAGCCTTCTTTCTCAGCGGAGTTGAGAGCGAATGGAGGGGGAAGTTGGAAGTTATTGTGCGTCCACAGTTAACTTCAGAAAAAATTGTCAATCTTCGTCCTCTGGCCTACTTGGCGAAAGGGAAAATATGATCTGACCATCAAAGTCGACTAGGACCAAAACACGGTGGCGGTTTGTCTCCTCGAAACTCCGTGGTTTTTTTAGTTACGTGTTAAACTCACGTCTTCGATCGGCAAAGTGCAATTTCTGGCCTTCTTATTCCAGAAACCTCTTTTATGACTTTTTCGTTGGCCAATGAGAGAGAATAAATGAGATCCACTCGGGACTCTTCTCCAGATGATGCTTCAGATGTTGGTAACCGGACATGGTCTTCATCTGAAGGTGAATGGTCAAAATGGGTGCCTTCCTATATAACGTCCTGTGACGACAGACTGGGGCGCCCCGTCATATCAGTCGCAATGTCCTGGATACAAAATGGCCGAAAACGCCAGGAGGCCTGGTGGCGTCCAGCAACGTGCAAATGGTCCAATAGTCAGCAAACAATTGGTCCAACATTCTTGTGTGTATGTTTAAAGATGACTTGAAGGCAAAGAAGTTGCCACAAGCATCTGAACTAAATGTTTTTTTCTCTCCTGTGTGGATTTGTCATGTGTTTGTATCAATATGATTTTGAAGCAAAACCTTTTCCACATGCTTCACAAGCAAAGTAAGTCTCCTGTGTGAATTCTCATGTGTGTGTTTAATTGTGACCTGACTGCAAATTGTTTTCCACATGCATCACAACCAAACGGTTTATCTCCTGTGTGAATTCTCATGTGTGTGTTTAATTTTGACTTGAAGACGAATCTTTTTCCACATGCATCACAACCAAACGGTTTGTCTCCTGTGTGGATTCTCATGTGTGTGTTTAATCGTGACTTGAAGACAAATCTTTTTCCACATGCATCACAACCAAACGGTTTATCTCCTGTGTGAATTCTCATGTGTTTGTTTAATTCTGACTTGTAGGCAAATCTTTTAACACATGCTTCACAACCAAAAGGTTTATCTCCTGTGTGAATTATCATGTGTTTGTTTAAATTTGACTTGTAGACAAATCTTTTTCCACATGCATCACAACCAAATGGTTTAACTCCTGTGTGAATTCTCATGTGTTTGTTTAATTTTGATTTGTAGACAAATCTTTTTCCACATGCATCACAACCAAACAGTTTATCTCCTGTGTGAATTCTCATGTGTGTGTTTAACTGTGACTTGGCTGCAAATTGTTTTCCACATGCATCACAACCAAACGGTTTATCTCCTGTGTGGATTCTCATGTGTGTGTTTAATTTTGACTTGGAGACGAATCTTTTTCCACATGCATCACAACCAAACGGTTTGTCTCCTGTGTGGATTCTCATGTGTGTGTTTAATTGTGACTTGAAAACAAATCTTTTTCCACATGTATCACAACCAAAAGGTTTATCTCCTGTGTGAATTCTCATGTGATTGTTTAAATATGACTTGGAGACAAATCTTTTTCCACATGCATCACAACCAAAAGGTTTATCTCCTGTGTGAATTCTCATGTGACTGTTTAAATATGACTTGGAGACAAATCTTTTTCCACATGCATCACAACCAAAAGGTTTATCTACTTTGTGAATTCTCATGTGTTTGTTTAAATATGACTTGGAGACAAATCTTTTTCCACATGCATCACAACCAAACAGTTTATCTCCTGTGTGAATTCTCATGTGCGTGTTTAATTGTGACTTGACTGCAAATCTTTTTCCACAAGCATCACAACCAAAAGGTTTATCTCCTGTATGAATTATCATGTGTGTGTTTAATTTTGACTTGGAGACAAAACTTTTTCCACATGCATCACAACCAAAGGGTTTATCTCCTGTGTGAATTCTCATGTGTTTGTTTAAATATGACTTGGAGACAAATCTTTTCCCACATGCATCACAACCAAACAGTTTATCTCCTGTGTGAATTTTCATGTGCGTGTTTAATCGTGACTTGACTGCAAATCGTTTTCCACATGCATCACAACCAAAGGGTTTGTCTCCTGTGTGGATTCTCGTGTGTATGTTTAAATCTGACTTGTAGGCAAATCTTTTTCCACATGCATCACATAGAAAGGGTTTCTCCCAAGTGTGGACTGTTGTGTGTTGTTTTAAATCATATTTCCTGGTAAAACCTTTGGTCAGTGAATCTATAATTTTCTTTTCTCTGAAACAAGTCTCATTACCGGAACAATCTGAAGACGTTAATCTTGGATGACATGTCATGTGACTCTGAAGAGAGCGTCTGTTAGCAAATTTTCCCCCACACTTAGAGCAGCTCAAAGATTTGTTGACAGCGTTTCTGCTAGACCCTGGAGTCCTGCTCTCCTTCCAATCCTCCTCACTGTCTTCAGTTTCAGAGTCTGACAAGCGTTTAAGCCCAGATTCATGATGCTTCACATCATCATCCCCTTCATCATCTTCACCGTCTTTAGTCTCTAAATAGTTGGAAGAGCATCCATGAGTATTTAGATCTGGGTTCCTGCTGGATACTGATGTTCCAGAGTCCTCTTCTTTAATTTCTGCTTTTATCTGGTCAGTTGAGATGCTGCTTGGAAGATCTCTGTCGTCTGTCTGGTGTTGATGAAGCTGAGAGAGCAGAGGTTTCTCTTCATCCTCTTCACTCTTCATATGAACAACAGTTACTGGAAACCTGGTATCATCAGTCTCCTCCTTCACATTCAGTTGTTCTTGATCCTGGCTGGCCCAGATTCTTTCACTTTCCTCCTTTGTGTGGAGGAGCTCCAGCTCCTGCTGGTCCATATCAGGACTGTGTTCTTCAGGAGCCTCTTCTTTAAAATCTGCAGACATCATTGAAACACATTATATGCATAATGAACAACTTTACCTTGACAATGTTACAAAGATGATAAAGATTAAAACTAGAGAAAAGAATCTGATAAATATTATCAGTGAACAGTACAGTAGATAAAATCAGAGAGGCCACAATGGTGTGATAACCTGGACTGTAAATATAGTGGTTTCACGGTGTTATGGTTTAACACTAGAACTCCCAGGGCAGTGTTGGGTTTATGATTATTGATTGATTAATCTTGATCAATAATTATAATTACAAATCATAACCTGACAAAATCAACTTCCTACCCAAAATCCTCATTTATGAATCGAGACCAGAGATGTTTCTGGTGTTGTAATTGTGGCTCAACGCCTTTGACAATTACAACCGTTAAATACTCCGTAATAATTAATAACTATTCCCGGAGATGTCACTGTTTAATCGACCGTTTCTGCCGAAACGTGTGGAACGTTAACCTTATTTTGACTGACGAATCACTTTCGCACACAACGAACACAAAACGCTCTCTCTTTATCTATGTGAATATTTATTAATTTTTACCTACTCAACATGCAAAATTCTACAAACACAGGGGTAACACATCTAAATAAGCAATATTCAACAAACGGCAGTGGGTATGTATTGAATCAACCAGCAGTTTATGGCACAACAGATGAAGGAAAATGAGAATATGAAAAGTGGTGTGGTGGCGAGTGGTGGGGGGTTGGAGCGCAGCTCCGACTGTCCTCAATGATCTTCTGATCATAAAACTTCCCCCCAACTCCTGAGCACAAAGGATTCTAACTTTTGGCGGCAAGCTAGCACAGTGAGATTGAAGACAAAGGGGAAATGGAGAATTTTACCATGAGGTCGTTTAACAGTCCAGTCTTACAACGCACCCGCGTTGACTCTCAGATAGTAAACACAAGCAGCTCTAGGACCGCGGCGGATCCCGATATCAACATAACACATCAAAGTTTCAATAAGCAAGGTTACATGCACATATTATTCAGAACACATGAGATCCTAACCAGCGATTCTGATCGCTTCTACAACCTCTGACCCTGCCCAGGCCTTCTAATAAAGAAATAAAAGATTAAATAAAAGATGGGTTTTACTTGTTGAAGCTTCCTTCGGGGCAGCGAGTGGGAGGAAAAAAAAGGGGGGCTGAGTGTTGTTGCGCGTCCGCAGTTACACCAAGAGAGCGGTCAGTCCTGTCCTTTGGTCTTTTTGACGAAAAGGAAAAATAGGATCTAACCATCAGCAGTCGACTAGGGATGAAACACGATGGCGGTTCATTTCCTCGAACTCCGTGTTTTAGTTACGTGTTAAACTCACGTCTTCGATTGGCAAAGTGAAATTCCTGGCCTTCTTAGTCCAAAAACCTCAGTTATGAATTGTTCGTTGGCCAACGAGAGAGAGAAATAACTGAAGTCCACGTGGGATCTCTGTTACTTCCAAGGACGCTCCAGTTGCGTGGCGACCCCGTCAAGATTGCCAGCTGGAAAGCAAGTTTTAAAATGCCCGCCTTCCTATATAGCGTCTTGTGATGTCAGACTTGAGACGCCACGTCATAACAGTCGTGATGATCGACGGGACATGGAGGCGCGCACTGTCCGGGATACAAAATGGCCGCAAGCATCAGGAGGCCTGGTGTCTGTGCAAGTAGTCCAATATTCAGCAACAAGTGGTCCAACAGCAGTCAATTTGACGGGTTTGAAAGTTTGACATGCCATAACTCTGGTTTATTAAAACTCTTATCTTCCTGGCATCCCGACCTTTTCTAAACCTGTGTCTTGTGTATTCCTATGTCTCTATTTAAAGATCTAAGTATTTCTACCTCTAACTACCACAGCCGCTATTTTGATGGCCCTATTATTTACATTGATATTTGTTTTCCCGCGGCTGAGTATACGCGCGAGCATTGCCTAGCAACCGCCACTGTAGAACGCAGTCTGAGAAGGAGATTGTTGGCATCCTACAAATAGCTTCTTGAAGGATGTTTTCTGAGGCATTGGAGATGCTTCAAAAATTAGATGATCGTGATTCTGGGGTCGAGAGGGATTCTGACGGCTCTTGGTCAGCATTCAGTTCCAGTGAAAGCGGGTCAGAGAGTGAGCCTCCCACGGCTAAAAAAACACGAGTCGCCCCGTCAGCAGGAGGTTGTGGCGCATTATTTTAAGGTAGTAAAAGACTAGCCTACGTAACCATTTAATAATTTTAGGCTATAGTTTACAGATTAGTAAACTAATATTATATAAATTACAGCAACAGTGCCACAATCAGCGCAGGTTCAGAGACAAGGAGACGAGCCAGGTGATCAGTGCCCAGCTATAAACCCAGCAATCCAGCTGGCAGGAGAGAAACTACAGATCAAGATACTGATGATGGATAAAAAAATAAACAATAAGTTAGGTAATAGATATAGTAGCCCAGGAACAACAATCTATTCTGCGCTTTACTGCGTTTTCATTGCAAGACGAGCGCACACCTGGGAAGGAGGGGGAAATAGGAAAGGATGGCACTGTGTGGACAGTAGTAGGGGAGGAAGAAAGTAGAGGGAGGCGTCAGAGACAGAACACGTTGACAGAACGCCAGATCCAAGATGCCCCGACCGCGTTCCTCTGCTTGGAGATGATTCCTCTTGGGACATGAGTGTGGATGAGCTGAAGGCATTTTTAGCACTAGTTTATGTCCGCGTAGTGAAAGGGGGGCGTAACATGGAGCTGTCCAGCTTTTGGTCAGATTAGTAAAGCTTTTTTTTTTTAAATGTACCCGCTACTCTGTATTATTTTTCAGTACTATATATAAATCTGTTGGACCACTTGTTTGCTGAGTATTGGATTATCTGCCCGTTGTTGGACGTCACTGTGCTCCTCCAATGACTTGGCAACCATGCAGGACCAAGACCCAAACCTCCACACCATTAGAGAGCTAGTGGCCAACGGTCGGTCAACGGAAACGTCGCCATTGGCGACGGGCGAGACCAAAGAACTGAGGACCCTCCGACGTAACCTGTCCCACCTGAAGCTGGAGAAAGGTTTGCTGGTCTACACCCACAATGGGTGCGGGACGCCCCGATGGGTGGTACCCACTGACCACAGGGGAGTCATGTTAGCCCACGCTCATGACTCTCCTGTAGGGGGTCACAGGGGTCTTAAAGCCACACTCCACACCCTACAACAGGTGGCATACTGGCCTTCGATGGCTCACGACGCCCAAATCTACATCCAAGGATGTTTGACTTGCTGTCAGTTCCAACCGTCACAACCACTCGGTCGGGCACCACTTCAGCGTAGGGGGGTCACATTCCCGTGGTCCCACCTGCAAATCGACTGGGTTGGACCAGTCCCCAAATCGGCCAGAGGTAACAAATACCTCCTAACAGTGACGTGCAGTTTCACCAAGTGGGTTGAATGCTTACCTGCACCGAACGACACAGCTGTAACCACAGCCGTTCTTCTACTGAACCACGTTTTCAGCCGGTGGGGCCTTCCCCTGTCCATTAACTCGGACAGAGGGACGCATTTCACCTCAAGCGTCATGACATCGCTGTTTGACATTCTAGGGGTGAAAGTAAAATTTCACATTCCCTACCACCCTCAATCGTCTGGTCAGGTGGAGCGGATGAACCGTACCATAGTGGCCATGCTAAAGAAGTACGTTAGCGGCAATGGAAAGGACTGGGACATCAAACTCCCCTTAGTCCTGATGGCCATCCGGTCCACCCCCCAACGCTCTACAGGAGTGACACCCTTTGAGATGATGACTGGAAGGCAAATGACTCTCCCACTCCATCTATTGTACCATCCAGAAGATGTGAGTGTGACAACTGCCTACACAGCACACCAATATGTCGCAGACCTGAAGGAGCACCTCAGATCAACATTCGCTTGGGCGCAAACAAACCTGGAAGCCAGCGTAGAGGGCGCAAAAGCATATTATGACCGAAAAGCATCCCACCGTGAATACGAAGTGGGTGAAAAAGTCTTTTATTTCAGATTTGCCCTACCAACCGGACGCTCCAGGAAATTTCTCCCAAAATGGGCAGGGCCCTTCGAAATTGTAGGTAAACTCTCACCAGTGGCCTACAGAATAAGAATCTCAAAATCCAAACAGGCCCCGATGTACAAATGGGTTCACGCGAACCAGATCAAACCCTACCACAGACTCTCCTCCACAGAAACAGGGCTCCCTCCTGAAACTGAGGGAGGAGAGGGGAGCGCATAGGGTCAGTCAGATCGGTGCATGTAAATAAACTCCACACTAACATGCACTAACCACTAACAACTTCATCCATAAAATTTTCCCTCCTATAATCAGGATTTCTCTGTTGCAGGATGGAGGTCATCTGGATGATTGGCATTCTTATTGGCTCCACACTTGCTCTACCAACCGGCGTAGTACAGATAGGACCACCAACCGGCACAGTCCTGCAAGACACCCCCGGGCTCCTTATTACGCGCTGTAGACTCCACACGCAGAGGGTCTTCGTGCGCCTAGACCCGTGGGACGTATACCGTAAACACATCCGTCTTCCGCCACTGATGACTGAAGGAAGACCTCAAGGGACTCAAACCCCCGACACCATAGACCATGCCAAACAGGCTACAATCTATATCCTCAAACAATTGCAGAAATTCATGGTCACCGAAGAGGACCTCAGCGGCAGTAAACGCCCAAAGAGATTCCTCAGTGGATTGATAGCCTCAGCTGCGGCGCTGGGATCTCTGTTTTCCATTGGCCTTTCAGCAGCAAATTCCGTTAGCCTGAAAACTATTCAGAGACACATGCAAGAATTGGATGACGAAATGCCAGAAATCCAACAAAGACTCCTCCTCCAACAGAGACTATTAGACATACAAACCAAGACCCTCCAGGGCACCGTGGTTACTGTAAACTTACACTCCACCCTTATTAACAATACCCTGCATGCACTACAAACCCTCACAGAAGTGGTCAGGAATGATTTGATGTACACACAGGTTGTAAGAGATTTGATGCAGGACCTGATTAGGGAAGTTGGTTCATCGGTAGACAGCCTAACTGCAGGACGAATACCCACTTACCTAGTCCCGCTGGATTTGGTGGAGAAAATCCTAAAGTCCACCACAACAGACACCTTGCAACCTCCACAAACACACCTAGCGTATAGCTTAGGCAGTGCAATCCCAATTTTCGTAAATCCGGATAACCTAGAGATAGGATTTATGCTCAATCTTCCCATCATCGAAAGAGCAAACGTATACAGGCTTAAAACAGTGTTAAATGTCGGGTTTTGGAAGGAAAACACACACGTACAACTGAAAACCCCATCACTTTTGGCTTACCACGAGGCTGACCCAAAACTTTACTTGATTCCCAATTTAGACCTGTGCACCAAAACCAAGGACCTCCATTGGGTGTGCCCGAGTAACCCATTTATTAGAGATGTCACCGATTACATGTGTGGGTTAAGGGAGGGAGCTCCCGAACAAAACTGTCAGGCAAAGATAACTCTGAAGGATGTAGGGTTAGAAACCAAGGTTGAACGTGCGGGTAACCGATGGCTTGTAAGCACCCCAGTAACAGAAGCCTTGCTATCCTACGATCAGCACGACACCGTTACCAGAATAAAATTACCCAACCAAACAATGTTCGTCTCCGTACCCCAAGGTGCACTCCTACATCTCGGGGACATAATCCTTCATCATCTTAATCTCGACCGATACGATACAGAACTTGAAATTATGGATGCTTTCAAGGGATATAATTTCAGCATTGACGCTAGTATAGAAAAACAACTGACAGTGGAAGGGACCAAACAGATTAAGTTCAACCTCACCCCTGCGGAACTAAGCGTCACACCTTTCCCTCGGTTTCCCCGGCGAACAGAATGGACAGAAACCCACACTATGACCGTTACGGTAGTTCTCCTTGTGATCGGGTGGGTCGTGACGGCTGGAATGGCACTCACCGCATACAGACAGGTTAAGCGTTTACAGGTCAGGATTGATGCCCTCACATTCATTCCCTCACGGTTCATAGCACCGCCTTTGCCAACGACACAGCCAGGGTCCAGTGCCTAATAGAAGTTCGATGAATAAGCTATGAACCATGATTTTGTTTGTTCCTTTTATTCTTATATATACATATATATGTACGATATGTTATTGTTTCACTTTGTCTCAGGATTACCAAAGCTGATGACCAAAGAATGTAATGATGATGTGAATGTATTGTCCTGTATTTGTCTCATTGAACAATGTAGAAAGGGATGAGTTTAGTCAGAGTTAGTCCTGCCCAGGCTAACCTCTATCCTGCCCAGTCGTAGGTTTTGAGTAACACAAAGACAATTTTGTTTTGTTCTGCTTCGCCACGGATCACTGATTGCTCAGCAAAGGACAGAATGGTCCCAGTAGCTTCAAAGACTGCGATTCATCTCACCCTTTGAACCTAGGGGGGAATGTTGGACCACTTGTTTGCTGAGTATTGGATTATCTGCCCGTTGTTGGACGTCACTGTGCCCCTCCAATGGCATCGGCCATTTTGTACCCAGGACAGCCCGCTCCTACATATCCCATCAAGCATTGCGACTGATATGACTGGGCGTCCCCAGTCTGACGTCACAGGATGCTGTATAGGAGGCGCTCATGTTTGAAAAACTGCCTTCCGCTGGAAATCACATCCAGGGATCGAAGAGCGTCACTTTAAGAGAAGAACTCTGTGAAGAGTTTCATTCATTCTCTCTCGTTGGACAACGAACTATTCATAACTGAAGTTTTTGGACTAAGAAGGCCAGAGATTTCACTTTTGCCGATCGAAGACGTGAGTTAACACGTAACTGGAGACACGGAGTTTCGGAGAGACGAACCGCTACCGTGTTTCATTTTCAAGTCGACTTTGATGGTCAGATCATATTTTTCCTTTTTGTCAAGAAGACCAAAGGACAAAGACTGACTGTTCCCCTGAAGTTAATTGTGGACGCACATTAACTTAACCCCACTTTTCCTCGCTTGAATTCCCTCACTTGGAAGAAGACGACACAAGTAAAACCCAATTCTTTTTTTTATTTCTTTATTCAAGTCCTGGGCAGGGTCAGAGGTTGTAGAAGCGATCAGAATCGCTGGTTAGGATCTCATGTGTTCTGAATAATATGTGCATGTAACCTTGCTTGTTGAAACTTTGATGTGTTATGTAATATCGGGATCCGCCGTGTTCCCCAGAGCTGTCTGTGTTTACTATCTGAACGCAGGTGCGTTGCAAAACTGGACTGTTAAAACGACCTCATGGTAAAATTCTCCATTTTACCTTTGTCTTCAATCTCACTGTGCTAGCTTGCCGCCAAAAGTTATCAATCATTTGTTTCAGGAGTAAAGGGGGGAAGTTTTATGATCAGAAGATCATAAAAGACACTCTAAGCTGCGCTCCAACCCCCCACCAGTCATCACCACACCCCCCTTTTCATATCCTCTCCTTTCCTCTGTTGTGCCATAAACTGCTGGTTGACTCAATACATACCCACTACCGTTTGTTGATTTTGCTTATTTAGATGTGTTTACCCCTGTGTATGTAGAATTTTGCATGTTGAGTAGGTGAAAATTAATAAATATTCACATAGATAAAGAGAGAGCGTTTGGTGTTTCATTGTGTGCAAAAAGTGATGTGTCAGTCAAAATAAGGTTCAAGTTCCACACGTTTCGGCAGAAACGGTCGATTAAACAGTGACATCTCCGGCAATAGTTATTAACTATTACGGAGTATTTAACGGTTGTAATTGTCAGAGGCGTCGAGCCACAATTACAACACCAGAAACCTCTCTGGTCTCGATTCGTAAATGAGGATTTATGGTTAAGAAATTGATTTTGTCAGATTATGATTTGTAATTATAATTATTGATCAAGATTATTCAATCAATAATCATACTCCCAACAAATCATAATAAAACAGAATAGGTTTTGATCAAATACTATTATTAATTCTTGTCAAAACCATCATTTTATAGCGTGCAAGAAAACCTTTAGCATTCTGACCAATGTAATGCGATGACATCATCACCGCCTCGCATCCAGAATGCTTGCCGTCAAATTGACGGGCTTGGGAGTTCTAGTGTTAATTACCATATTCTAAAACACAAATGTATATAGTGATTTAAATGCTTTAATTTAAAGCTGAAAAAGAATAGTTATTACATTGTTGATACAAATACCGTATGTTTATTAATTTCTACATAATATATAAAGCTTTTTTGTTATTTTTGAGGATTTTCAATTACTTCAAATGCTTTTATTAGAAGCTTCATGCTTTTGATTGGTTATGATTTTAATCAGATTTTCTTGAATCTCTTTACTCCTGCCTTACAGGTACATGCTTTCATCATGCTGAGCTGTGCTTTACATTAGATTATAACTGTGTTATCTAACCTCTTATCCAACCAGGTCCCTGAACAACTGACCATTAACAGAGTTTATCTACAGCCACTTCAGTGATATATTTCTTCCTGATTGGGAATAATACTCTCCTCCAATCGAGGATCTCCTTTGGAAACTAGTCAATGACACTGAAGTTCGTTCCCCGTAGCTCTCTGCCCCGACTCCTGACCTGCTCTTTCTGCTTGTAGTGCCTGAATTTCACTGCAAATGGCCGAGGCCAGTTGTTGTCGGGCTTCTTACCTCCGAGCCAGTTAACACGATGAAATGTGTTGTTTTTAACCTCGTCACTTGGGAGTTTTAGCTGACTTTGGAGAAATTCCCAGATAAGGGATTCAGTGTCCTCCTCTGCCTGTTCTGGGATGTTGGAGAAGACAAGGTTGTCCCGTATGCCCCGAGCTTGTATATTCAGGATGGTCTCCCTCATTTCTTTGTTTCAGACAGCTGCATCATTCCATCGGTACATTTCTTTACCTTATCCCTCAGCGTTTGTTTCTTGGCTGTGAGCGAAGCTTGTTGTTTGTGGCTGAACTCCAGAGATTCCTTCAGAGCTTGAAAAGTCCTTGTGAAGAACCTCCACCAGGGTAAGACGAGCATCAAGGCTGGTTAGCTTCTTGCCGATAGAGTCCAGGACATCATTGTGGCCTTTCTCTGGAGAGATAGTGGAGGTGCTGGCCGAGCATTCTGAACGGGGATATCTTGATGCTGGTGTGGTCATGGATGCAGATTTTTGTGTTTTGCCCATTGCTATGTTGTCAAAACATTGGTCTACCTAGCTCTCCAGGCTGTCTAAGGTTTCCTCTTCCAGTTTGTTTTATTGGGAAATATGAGACAGTGGTTAGTATTTTAAACGTTTCTATGTTGGGCTTCAATTTACTGGCTTGTTTTACTTTAGTTATTACTTGAGCACAGCTCTCACGAGATCTCAGCCACTCATCATGTCCTCACGTCCATGCTTCTCACTTAATACTTCCAATTATTAAGTGCAAGCAGCCAAACAATCACATTTTCATAGTATATTCTGAATAGCTAAACACTGTGGGTGATTTTGGATATGAATGATAAATTATATTTTAATTATGATGGTTAAATTCTATTTTTTTCTAAATATTCATAATCATATAATCATAATTTCACAACATGCCATTCTAACAAACACACACACATCCTTGTACTTTTATCTTCATGAGGACTTTCAGTCACTTCCATTCCTTATCCTTGATTTCTTGGGCCTAAACTCAATTCATACCCTAGTCCTAAACCTAACCTCTGTCCCAAAATCAGAATTTGATAAAGCGAGGACCTCACTTTGTCAAAATGTCCTCACTTTAAAATAAAAATACAAAAAATGGTTCTTAATCAGCAGCAAGTACAAGTACACACATACACGCAAAAGGCCAGTACATCCATACATCGATGTGGAACCTTGGGAATAAGCGCCTCTTGCCCAAGGTGATATCTACCTGTAGAAGGTCTGGAGCTGGAATTAAATATCAGGATAAATACTATCCCCAGTACGTGCATCAACTCTAGACCAACAATTTCCCGACAACGTTGGTTGCTTTTTAGCCACTAAATGTCACAGCAAGACAGAGAAAGACTAAAGAGGCTTGATTTCTGAAGGCCTCCTCAATTGAAAGAAAGAGGACCTGTGAGCCAAGCTTTGACTGATTGATTGAAACTTTATTAACTCCACTCCAACATGGGGCTGGTGAGCAAACTGCAGACGCTTCTGGGCTGCACACACCCGTGTCCTCAGTTGCACCAGAACCAGCCTCTCTCTGACCTTCATAATGTGGGAGGTCAGAGCTATGGGTCTATAGACATGAAGTCCTTCAGAATGTACTTTCTTTGGCACTGGGACCAGACATGATGTTTTCCATAGCTCTGGAACTCTTTGTTGCTTCAGGCTCATGGCAAAGGGGTACTGCAGCACTCCACTCAGCTGACCCGCACAAGCCTTCAGAACCCTTGGGCTGATACCGTCAGGACCAGGAGATTTCCTAGGGTGAAGCTTTTAAAGCTCTCTACGCACCTGGTCAACAGAGATATCAAAGCTACATGCAGAAGATAAATGAGGAGGGGGAGTCAGACCCAGGACCTTCGGGCTACCGCTGAGAGGTAGTTGATGTAACAACGGAGCAGAATTAAAGCTGCTACTGGGGTGGGACATTCAAACCTGTTTTAAATTTTAGGCCGTGGTTCATTTTTACCCAACTAAAACTGAATTAATGATGCTGGATTTTTATGCTGGGCCACAGGAAGAAATACTGCTGGAGTCACTGAATTTGAAAAGCATGACCACTTATTTTTAATTAAAATTAAGAAAATCCAGTGCCATCCATGCCCAGATGTCACTAAGACAATCAAGGAGAGGCTAAACAGAAACATTATGTTTTAAAGGGAAATAGACTTGACAGTCATCAGCACAAAAATAAGACGCAACATCAGGGCTCCAAGAATGGAGCCTTGAGGTATCCCCCGGGGGAAGTAAAATCATCCACCATGATCCAGAAACTCCTATCAGAGAAGTAGGACCTGAACCATTAAAGAGCTGAGCCAGTGATGCCCACCCACTGCTCCAGTCTGGAGATGAGAACGTTATGATCCACTGGATCAAAAGCAGCTGGTAAATCTAAAAGCAGTTCCCAGAATCCGTTGCTAAGAATACATCATCAAAAATCCCTAAAAGAGCCGATTCAGTGGTAAGTTTTAAACCCAGACTGGAACACTTCCATAATCATATATTTATCCAGTAAGGCTTCAGCTGGTTGTAAACTGTTGTTTCAAAATTTTGGACAGAAAAGGGTAACTTGGAGATCGGCCTAAAGCTTAACAAAGCAAAATGATTGAGGCCAGATTTCACAATAGTATGTTTAAAATTGTTCTGCTCCACGCTGGAGGTCAAACTACTGTTAATAACTTTAAGGATAAAGAGGCCAATAGAAGAAGAAAACTCCTTAAGACGACGTGGAGGAAGAACATCACAGGGGGAGCCAGATGGTTTTATACTGATAACCAGTGTCTCTAGAGTGGAAAGGAAATAAGGCTCCCAGTGATTAAAGACCGCGAGGCAGGTGACCAAGATGGACGGGTCATAGGAGGGAAGAGAAATACAGGCCCTAATGTCAACCTTGTCCAAGAAATTAAGAAACTAATTACAGAGTTTTCTGGAAGCTTCTAGAGGAACAGGTTCATGCACATTAAGAGCAGTGTTAAAGGAGACATCTGCAAAGTCCACTTTTTTAGCCTTTAAATACATTTTGTTGTGAACTTTGAGTCTGTAGGAGAGCAGAATAGTTTAATTTAGTCTCTCCAGGTTCTGCGTAGATATCTTTATATTATGTTTGCGTCGTATTTTCCCAGCAGTTTCAGCTCAGGAAACGTCTAATTTCTTCCTCCTTTTTATGAAGCAAATCTGGTTTTGATCATAAAAGACAACCAGATGCACCAGACTGTTAGCTGCCAGACAGGAGACACACACACAAACAAATCCTTACTCTTGATAGGAGCTGCAGTTAATGGAAACCTGGTATCAGTCTCCTCCTTCACAGTGAGCTGCTCTCCTTCCTGACTGGTCCAGAGTTCCTCCTGTTCCTCCTTTATCTGGAGGGGCTCTGGCTCCTTCTGATCCACATCAGGACTCTGTTCTTCAGGAGCCTCTTCTTTAACATCTGCTGGCAGCACTGAAACACATTACATGCATTATGAACAACTTTAACTTCATGTTTCTAAGCTGTTAAAGATTCACAATAGAGAAAAACATCTGATCAGCAATGTAGAGAAAACTGAACCTCAAGAACCGACAGTTTAGGTCATGTGCAGAGTCTCATATTTAACCCCTGAATTAAATCACTATTATATAAAATATATTTGCCTGAAGCAGATGGTTAGGTGAACCACTGGGCCCAGGAGCTGCTACTGATGCTGATAAGCCGGTGAGGCACTGTGCTGCTTTTGCTGCTACTATTGTTATTAATATTGCTGCTGGGGAAGCATTGTGATATTGCTACTGTTAAACTCATTATAAAATTGCAAGATGCCACCTAAAAAGAACACTGGATTAGAGGCAGAGCTGGAAAAAATAAAGAAATCACTAAACTTGTCTGGTAATGTCTGGTGAGACTGCTAAAGTAGCAAGGCAACTAGAAAAACTTTTGAATTTAATGAAAAAAGTGAGTAAACTAGAGAACATGGTCAAAGAAAAAGACAAAAAAACTGAAAATTTTGAAAAAAGAATTGATGATCTGGAACAACATTCAACAGTGAATGACATAATTATACAAGGACTGGAAACAAAACACCGAACATATGTAAGAGCTGTATCAGCTGATAGGGAGGAGGGAGAGTATGCACTTGGTGAAGAACTAGAAACACTAGAACAGCAAATTATAAAGTTTTTTGAGAGTAGGAACATGGCCATCCAGAGTAGTTACACCGAAGCCCGTCACCCTCTTCCAAAAAGGATGAGAATGCAAGACCTGTTGTAATTGTCAGGTTATAGAACAGGAGGCATAAAACTGAGCTACTTAAACAGGCAAAAAAACGTAAGGGTACTGAGGTATACATAAATGAACACAGAAATTGCCAAACAAGCACGTATTCTTAAGAAACAAAACAAAATCACAGCAACATGGACCAGAAATTGTAAGGCGATGATATGACCCAAAGACGGAACTAGAGTTATGATTGTTGAAGAACTCAAAGACTTAGACAAGTATAGCTATGGTAGTATAAATGCTGCTTATCAAAATAGAAGCATTAACTGAAAGTAAATTAAATAAATAAATTCACTAATGTCTGGTGTAACAAAACAAAACAATTAGAAATGTCATACATTAATGAGGAAAAAGGTGTCCGTTGACGATGGCAACCAGTCATATTTCATCCTGGACTACAAGGATTTCAGTTCTATGGGAACTGAAATCGATTGGTGCACTGAACACAGTGCATTCGACATGATGAACTGGACCCTGATAACATGTTTTTATCATCTAACAATAATGATTACAGCTACTACACTGAAGAGGAATATAATAATTCTGTTAAATCAGAGCAGAAATTCTCAATTATTCATTTTAACAGTGGAAGCATGTCACAAACTTTAATACTATCAAAGAATATTTACAACAATTTGTGCAGCCATTTAGTATTATAGCAATATCAGAGACATGGTTTAATGAAGATAATTAAATTCATTTTGAGTTAGATGGTTATGATTTGAATTATAAAAATAGATCAAATAAAACAGGTGGAGGAGTTGCTATATATGTTCATAAAAATACAGATTTAAAGTATTTGAAAATATGACATTAACAATAAATTGTGTATTAGAATGCATAACAATAGAAATACTCAGAGAAAAACAGAAAAATATTATGGTGAGTTGTTCATATAGGTCACTGGGCTCCAGTTTGGAATTATTTACAGAGTGGGTGGAAAAAACATTTTCAAGAATAGGTAACAAAAAATATTAATCTGTGGAGATTATAATATTGATTTGATTAATCCAAATAAACATAAAACAACTGATGACTATATCAATAAGATGTACAGTATGAGTCTATATCCAACTACTACAAAACCCAGTAGAATTACATCACCCAGTGCTACCCTCATTCACAACATTTTTACAACTAACATGGAGTCTACAGATGTCAGTGGCCTAATAATCTGTTGTATAACTGACCATCTACCTGTCTTTACATTATATGATGATAACTGTAATTACCATAAATCTCCCCAAAAACCCCATAGCTAAACGAGTCAGAACTGAAGATGCAATTAACTCACTTTGTTATGACTTAACAGGACAAGACTGGAATACTGTATAGAGAAAGAGGTGGATTGTGCTTTTGATAAATTCTTAGATATTTTTAGTTCAGCATACAATCAAAATTGTCCAATTCGTCAATTTAGTAAAAACAACACATTTATAAAATGTCAATGGTTAACTAAGGGTTTACAAAATGCTTGTAAGAAAAAATACTTTATATAGACAATCCACCCGATTACAGAATGACAAATCTGAACTTAGATATAGAATATATATAAACAAATTGACTGATATTATAAGAACTAGTAAGAAATTATATTACACCAATCTTTTAAACAATAATAAGAATAACACTAAGAGGGTCTGGGGAATACTCAATACTGTTATAAAAGGGAATACAAAAAATAATACATATCCAGACTACTTTATAGATAAGAACAGTGATAGCTATAATATGAATGAAATTGTAGATAGTTTCAATAATTTTTTGTAAATGCTGGGCCAGACTTGGCAGATAAAATCCCGAAGTGTATAAGCAATAATACATTGGATAATTCATCCATAGAAATAAATTCAAAGACGATTTTTTTTGCCTGGAGTAACTGAAGTAATAGATATTGTTAATAATTTTAAGAACAAATCATCTGATTGTTATGATATAGATATGACATTATTAACATAAATATGTAATCTATTTTTTCAAACAGGAACTATTTCAAGTAAAATGAAAATTGCTAAAGACCACAAACTAAAGGACTACAACTGCATTATACCAGCGAACCCAAGGATATTTTTCCTTCAGCACAAGATGCTTTGGCTTACATAGAGGACTTAATGATATAATCACCTCTTTCGAAAGATTGGTTAAGAACCAGCTCTTACCAGTACAACCCAAAAGGTTATTAATGCCTTCTGTTTTTGTTTTCTGTATGATTGTATTGTAATTGTTCTTCCTCATGTACAGCGCTTTGAATGTCTTAAAATAAACTTACCTTACCTAAAAGTAATATCACCATACAAGAATGGCAACAAACACATCTTCACTAACTATAGACCTGTCTCTCTGCTCCCTCTGTTTTGTAAAATCTTAGAAAAACTCTTCAATAATAGATTAGAGAAATGTATAGAAAAACATAATATAATTAATGAATGTCAGTATGGGTTTAGGTCACCAAGGTCAACATCGATTGCCATAATCGATGTTGAAGAAGAGATTACAAATAGTTTAGATAGGAAGAAATATGCAGTGGGAATATTTATTGACTTAAAAAAAAAAACGCCTGTAATACTCTGAAACATAAAATATTACTCAAAAAACAGGAAAGATATGGCATTAGGGGAGTGGCTTCAAAGCCATTTAATGAAGAAACAACAGTATGTGTGGATGGGTGAGTTTGAATCAGGGTATTTGGGCATTGCTTGTGGGGTCCCACAGGGATCTGTATTGGGTCCAATGTTGTTTCATTTATATATTAATGATATATTTAACGTATCTGAGTTATTAAACTTAATTCTGTCTGTGGATGACACCAATATATTTTACTTTAGTGATAGTTATAGTGATTTAGTGTACAATATAAATAATGAACTACTTAAACTAAAATCATGGATGGATATCAACAAATTAAGTCAGTAATAAATATAGATGTTGTTGGCAGGGGGGTCTGACTGGACCTGTAAGGTATATTGTGGTTATAATAGCTATATATTGAATATGTTGATTCTTTTATTTATGTATATTGTTACTGATGTAATATGCTATGCTTATAGCATGACAGTGAAGATTTAGTTATTGAACTGTAAATAGCAGCAATCATGTAATTTCTTAAGGAATGTGAACAAGGGGTGGGATTAAATACGTTTTTCTTCATCCCACTCTTTTCCAAGTCATTCTTGTATTATTATTATTGCTACTATTATTGTTATTATTTTTGTATTCTGTAGTACACCATACCTATTTTATTTTTGTAATATATGCGTTTTTGTACTGGCTTGGAATAAACCTTTAAATAAAAAATAAAAGTAGAGATTGTTAATTTGAATACAGCACAGACACCAGAAATAAACACATTTTGCCATTTAGTACTGATAAGAAAAAGGATGCATAATTGAGCATAAATCAACCACTAGATTGCAGCAAATTGTTCCCTAAACAGTTCTTAGTATGCGTAAAATAAGCATCAAGCGACATTAGTGGACAGTTTTTGAGGGAAATGCAACAGAACCCATCATATCTATGCTATTTTATGATTAGTTGTAGCTTTAATTATTAAGTAACACTTTTATATCAATGATGGTTATTATTAGCACTACTTAGGACATGAAAGAAATAGACACCTACAAATTATCTTTGCAAAATGAGGAAGGGTGTTAGAAGATACTTTGAATGTATTATCTCCATTCAGATTGCAGAGACAACGCCACCCAGGAGATAGCGGTAATGTAATACCAAACATGAAAGGATGAGTGTTTTCAAAGTCCAGACTGCTAATGTGGCTGTTTTTAGTTTTTATTTTATTTAGTCACAATTAATTAATTTTTAGGTTACCAGATGAATGACTGTCTCGTAATATAACATTGCTATTTTAACATATGTTCCTTAACTTTATTCATTTATTGATCAACTATATTTTACTTATCATATAAGTAGCATTAAACATCTTCCTCAAACATTAAAAGTGAAACAACATGGGATGTTTGTCCAAAACTCCTGCAGCTGTAATCATTCCCAACAAACAGATCTTTGTGCTTCCAGCGGCTCCCATACCGCTCCTCTACCGTAATACACCATGGATGGACGCATCTGATTTCTACCGTCAGCGATCGTCGGCTCACTTCACCGCAGTTAGATGATCCTCTGTCGTTTCAAACTCTAATATTTCTGAGCTGGGCTCCAGAAGCTCCTGCTGATGTTTCACTATCCTAACAACGAGTTCTAATTCAGAGGAATAATCCACCAGCAGACTGAAAACGGCTCCTAAACTTTAACTACCATCCACACAGTTGGCATGAAGAAGGAAACATCCAAACCTAATCTGGGCTGGAAAACATCATCCATCATCTGGTGTCTCTTCCTCTGCTGCGTCCTGCCGCTGTTTGAGCTCCTGCTTCCCTCCAGTTTCTTTGACCAGATGTTCCTCAAGCTGCTGGACTTCTTTCCAGAGTTCATCAACTGCTGCTGCTGCAGCTCTCTTACAGCTTTATCAACACTCCCGCTTCTGGGCTGCTGACGAACAGGGAACAAAGGGTGAATAACTCGAAGAGATCCACGTGTTTGGGAAGAGGGGGCGGGGCCAGCGGAACCGGAAATAAATGTATTGTTGTTATTATGTATTACTGTTGCACGTGTGTTTATACAGTTGTTTACAAACACGATGTTTCAAAGTGAATATTTCAAAATACTGATGAATTGTGTTGAGACAAGGTAACAATTAAAACGTCGAGCAATGAGCCAGGAGGCCCCAAAGATTGAAAAACATTTGAACATTAGAACAAACTACCAAGGAAACACAAATATTTCTAGTTCTACCTGCTTTCTTGTTCCAACAGGTTTGGATATCATTTACATTTAAGTCAGAATCCTTGTAGACTGCAATAAAGGGAGATTTTAGTCTAGAAAAGTGGCATTTGTGAAAATAACAATGGATTAGTGATTAATTCTCACAATTTCTGATCATATTTAGGGGCGTAAAATGTTCAAATATCATACAAATACATTACCCACCTTATTCAGGATAAATCAGGGTGTCCATACTTAATCTAAGTGTGCTGTAGGTTTCTAATCAACCCAGTTATACCAGCTGCTCCACCATCAAACCCAGTGCCGCAGCCTCAGATCATTTATGACAAACCTTGGGCCATTTATCCTTGTACTGTATGTCTATGAGCATTCTTATCCAACTGTAACAAAAGGGAAACATTAGAACTTATATTTTATTTCACTATAGTATAAATGCGAAAAACAGCTATTAATAAACTAACATCCTAACATCAGTAAATACAGTAATGAGCAAAAGTTTTAGGCAGGTGTGAAAAATTGCTGTAAACAAAGAATGCTTTAAAAAATTGTGTTAATCATTTATTTTCATCAATCAACAAAATGAAATGAATGAACAAAAGAGAAATCTAAATCAAATCCATATTTGGTGTGACCACCCTTTGACTTCAAAACAGCATAAATTCTTCTAGGTACATTTGCACAGTTTTTGAAGGAACACAGCTGGTAACTTATTCCAAACATCTTGGAGAACTAACCACAGATCTTCTGTAGATGTTGGCTTCCTCACATCCTTCTGTCTCTTCATGTAATCCCAGACACACTGGATGATGTTGAGATCAGGGCTCTGTGGGGCCATACCATCACTTCCAGTAAGTCTTGTTCTTCTTCACTCTGAAGATAGTTCTTAATGACATTAGCTGTGTATTTGGTTTGGCTCACTTAGTATTTTTTAAATTGATGCAAATAAACAATTATTATTTATATTTCCGAAAGCATTCTTTGTTTACAGCATTTTGTCACACCTGCCTAAAACGTTTGCCCAGTACTGTATTTCCTTCAAAAGCTTTTTGATTTCTGAGCAACACCAAAAAGATGAGGTCCACAGATCTGTGGGATATATCAGCATGTTAGGAATAACCATTATTAATATGCTCACAGCTGTTTTTCCCATTTATACCATAGTGAAATAAAATATAAGTTCTAATGTTTCCCTTTTGTTAGAATAGGATAGAAATGCTCATCAACACACAGTACAAGGATGAATGGCCCAAGGTTTGTCATGAACGACTTGTGGCTGCGGCACTGGGTTTGATAGTGGAGCAGCCGGTATAACTGGTTTGATTAGAAAGCCACTACACAACCTATCAGATAAACACCACAATGGTGACACATAGTCTACTGATAAACACTGAGGGAAGGAACATCTATTGCATTGGAGTACCAGATATAAAAACTGTATGTGACCTTCTATTGAGGCTCTTGGTCATCTTCTAACAGACGGCGACGGTCTGAGATGGGAGCCTCAGCACTGATCTCTGTAATCACTCCTCTGCCTAAATTTAGATTAAAGGAGCTAAAAGTTAGAAACTGTTTGAGAGTCGTTCATTTAAGAGACTTTAGAGTGTGTGATTGCTTCTGGGGACCAAGGACCGGAGGAGCAACGAGACGTCTGACTGCCAACAAGGTGCGGTAGCTCGGACAGATATGAAAGGTAATATTATTTGGTGTGGAAAATTTAATGCACATCGTTCGTTATGAGGGCGTGAGGAAATAGATTGTAATGGTAAAATAATGGAAGAATGTTTGGATGGTAAAAATCTTGTATGTTTAAATAATGGAGAGACGACAAGAATTGATATTAATTCAGGTAATTAATCTGTCTTAGATTCAACATTTGTTTCTAGTAGTTTAGCACCACTAAGAGAGTGGTAAGGTAGAAATAAGTCATTTGGTAGTGATCATTATATTATAGTCAGTGAAAAACTAGTCCATGCATTTGTTACTTCAAGACTGGACTATTGTAATTCGTTACTATCAGGATGTCCACAAAATGCAGTTAAAAGCCTTCAGCTGATTCAAAATGCTGCAGCAAGAGTTCTGATGAAAATTAAAAAGAGAGATCATATTTCTCCTATTTTAGCTTCCCTTCATTGGCTCCCTGTTAAATCCAGAATAGAATTTAAAATTCTCCTCCTCACATATAAAGCCCTTAATGATCTAGCTCCATCATACATCAGAGATCTGATTGGTCCATATGTTCCTAACAGAGAACTTCGTTCTCAGACTGCAGGTTTACTGGTGGTTCCTAGAGTCTCTAGAAGTAGAATGGGAGGCAGATCCTTTAGTTATCAGACTCCTCTCCTGTGGAACCAGCTCCCAGTTTTAGTCCGTGAGGCAGACACCCTCTCTACTTTTAAGGCTAGGCTTAAAACTTTCCTTTTTGATAAAGCTTATAGTTAGAGTGGCTTAGTTTATCAGGGCTCCCTCCCTGTTGGTTGGAGTAAGGGGGAGTCAGGTTTAGCCACACCCTCCATTTCTGCTACCTGTATGACCCCTTCTCTTTTCCAATGGTTATAATCAGTCTGACAGAGAGAGGTATCCCAATCCTTGTGGTTTTTAGTATAACAATGACCATCAGTGGGACCCTTTGTGGGGTTCCTTGAGACGACATTGTTGTAAATAATCGCTGTTTAACTAAATAATTTGAACTGAAACTATCTGTGTAATTATGCTGCTTTAGGCTTAGGCTGCTGGAGGACATAACGACCACTTTCACCCTCTTCGCTATGTTCTCACACTACTCTACAATTTTGCATTATTTGCTGTTATTTCAGTTTTTAACTTTATGTTCTCTCTCTATTCTCTTCCTAGAAGCTACACCTGGCCTGACTCTGTGTCTGCCTGTGACACCTTTCTGGAGAGGGGAATCGTCCGAACTTCTGCTGGCAACAACTTAATGCTCACCCTCTATCGATGACCCACATAGCCCTGTCTTTTAGTGTTTAACCCTTTTTCTCTCCTAGACATGGCTACTGGCTGAGCTTCTATTGTGACTAACTCTATGTGCTCTTGCAAACTCTAACCTTGAAAACTGGCTCAGAGTTTATCTGTTCTTTCTTTCTAGGTGAATCGACTAAAGGAGCTACATCCATTAACATTTACTTTTCCTTCCCGTAGAAAGTACTCCTGGATCAATGTTTCTTTGTTCTCTTTGTGTCTCTGCTCTGTTCTCTCAATCCCCCAGTCGGTCGTGGCAGATGGCCGCTCACACTGAGCCTGGTTCTGCTGGAGGTTTCTTCCTGTTAAAAGGGAGCTTTTCCTCTCCACTGTCGCTACATGCATGCTCAGTATGAGGGATTGCTGCAAAGTCAACGCCAGTGACTGTCCACTGTCTCTACATGCTCATCCGGGAGGAGTGAATGCTGCAAGTCACTGACTGGATGCTGGGTTTCCTTAGATAGAAAAGCTTTTTATCCAATTTGAATAAAAAGCTAACTCCGACTGCACTATTCAATGGTTAGGATTAATTGGAATGTATGTACCTGACTGTTGTGAAGTGCCTTGAGACAACATGTGAATTGGCGCTATATAAATAAAACTGAATTGAATTGAATTGAATTAAAATCAGGATGGGTCAGATACAGATTCCTGAAATTGTTGGAGGAAAGTTGGTATTTGGGAAAGCAAACTGGGGAAAATTTAATAATCTATGTGAAAAGAAGATTTTAAATGTTCCAAAGGATTGGAGTAATGAAAAAATTAGTTGAGAGATTAGTCAAAGCATTTTAACAGCTGCTAGTCTATTCCAAAGACATCAGGGAAAAATAGGAAAACGTAAGTCCTGTGGTGGATTGATGAGTGTAAAATGGTAGTAAGAGAAATAAATAGAGCATTTAAATTGGTTTGAAGGTCTCATAATTTTCAACATTTAATTGAATATTAAAAAAAACGCAGGCTGAAGTAAGAAGTACAATAAGAGGAGCAAAAAGGACCTGTTGGAGAGATTTCTGTGACACAGCTGGTAGCAACACACAAATAGGAGAAGTTTGGGGAATGATCAAGAAAATGGGGGGAGATGGATGAGAGTGGAATTATCCAATACTCAATCAAAATAATTTAGTAGCAGTATCTGATAGGGAAAAGGATGACATTTTAGCTAGAACTTTTGTGGAAGTACATAGTGGGAAAAATGTATCAGATGAAGAAATACAGGGAAGGGAGAAAACTAAAGGTAGAAATGTTGAAGCTTTAAGAAGAAAAGAGAAAACCACTGAAGATTTTATGAACTGTTCCTTCTCTATTGAAGAATTGAAACGAGCTTTGGGTAGAACTAGGAATAGGACTAGGAAAAGATGCCATGTGTCTTATTATGTTAAGACATTTGAGTGATGAAGTGTTAGATAAATTATTGATACTATTTATTAAGATTTGGAGAGATACCAGGGAGATATAAAAAGTAGCAATTATCATCCCTATAAAGAAACCTGGGAAAAGATCATAGTAATCCTACATAGTAACTACATATTACATAGTAATCCTGGGAACTACAGACCAATTGCTTTAACTTCTAATATATATAAATTGATGGAAAAGATGATGAATGAGAGATTAATGCAACATTTGGAGTCAACAAATGTAATTGCACCTTATCAGAGTTGTTTTCGTATAGGAAGAGGAGCAATGGATCCTATTTTATGATTAGAAGATGATATTAGGAAAACCAAGGTTAATAAGGAAACTGTTGTTGTAGTGTTTATCGATGTAGAAAAAGCATATGATATGCTATGGAGAGAAGGGTTAATGATTAAATTACATCAGGTAGGAATAGGAAGAAATATGTATAATTGGCTATGGGATTTGTTATGTGATAGATGCAAGTTAAAATAGGATTGCATGTTTCGCAGCCATGTAAAATGTAAACTGGAATTCCTCAAAGAAGTGTGGTAAGTCCAACAATATTCTCCATTATAATTCATGATATTTTTAAAGATTTTTTAAAGATTATGGGAGTGTGGTATACGGTTCAGCGGCTAAAGCTAGATTACAAAAATTTTTATATAATCCAAGCTAGAGCATTGATAATTTGTTTAGGGGCAGTTAAATCAACAAAAATATGTGATTTACAAGTAGAATCAGGAGAAATGCCTGTATGTATCAGAAGACAACTGTTAATGGTTAATTATTAAATAAGCTTGAAAAGGCATAATGAAAATCATCCAGTTAAGAAAGTGTTAGAAAATTGTTGGGAAAGAGGAAAGGAGCTAAAAACTAGTTTTTAATGGGTTGGAAATGATAAAGCAAGAACATTTAAAGTACATAACAAAGAATTCAGTCCAACAGTTTTGTGGCTTTTAAGGCCTACATGGACATGGAAATGCATTAGTGTAGAAAGATCGTTATCAAATATTAAGAAAGAAATACTACAGATATGTGTCAAGATTTTTATAATCGAGTAGAGAAAAGGTACAATTATTATTTACAAATTTATACAGATAAAGATCCAAAAACTGAAGCAACTAGTGTAGCAATTGTGATTCTTGAATTAAAGGTTAAGATTTCAAAAAAACATCTAATTTTTTGAGTATATATGCAGTAGAATTATGTGCTATATTATTGGCTTTAGAATGGGTAGAAGATACCAGTATAAGCAAAATATTAGTTTGTAGTGATTCTATATCAGCATTATTAATCATAGAAAGGGGAAGTACAAGAAATCAACAAAACATACTTTATGAGATTATTTTTATTCATCGTAGATTATGTGAACCAAACAAAAATATAGTAATAATATGGACTAATGATCATATAGGTATTTTGGGTAATGAAAGAGCAGATAGGTTGGCTAAGGAGACTGTTAAAAAATAGACATTGATAAGCCAACCAAGTTGTTTAAATCTGAAGGTAAAAGTATAGTTTGGAAAGAAAGTAAGAAGTTATGGAAAATGAGGTGAGATAATGAGATAAAAGGGAGACATTTAGATAGGATTCAAAATACAGTTGATGTTACAAGAATGAGAGGATTAAATAGGAGGGAGGATGTAATTATAAATAGAATAAGAACTGGTCATAGTTTGTTGATTGGCACTCTTTTTAAGAAGAGGAAACATCTTACTGGTTTATCTAATTGGTGTAATTCTATAGAAATGATGGAACATGTTTTTATAAATTGTGAGAAATATGTGAGTCTAAGAAGATTATTGATTGTGGAAATAGGTTGTAATAGAGACCTGAAATTTGATTATGTGGTTTATCAGTTGAATAATGATGGAGGGGAAAGATATTTCTTATTTTGGAAAATACTGGTCTGATTAATAGAATTTGAGGAAACAAATAATGAGGAGTTAAATCCAAGAGCTGGCAGTAGTGCAACAATGATGGATGCAACCTGCCGTTAAAAACTAAAGAAGAACATTTCTACAGAAACGAGTGGCATGTATATACAAAAGAAATACCAGAAAGATTTGTCTCTTTTCCAAAATATTTCCTTAAATATTTTACCATTTCCTTAATAATATTTATTTAAATATTATTTTAATAAATAAAGGCAGCTAATGAGACACCGTTGAGAATTAGTCACCCAGTTGGTTTTATTCAGCAGATCATTCTTTAAAACATTATTTTATTAAAATAATATTTTATCTGATCTTGCATTGTGAATGGTTGTCTAAAGGTCTGCTGATTATTGCCTAAATTGGTTCCAAGACTAACTTAACTTCATTTCCAGACTACAGAAACGAGTGGCATGTATATACAAAAGAAATACCAGATTGTAAAAGTTTAAGGCACACATAAAATTATAAAATGAAAGAGAAAAAAAACACAGAGAGGCACAAATTCTCATCAAATAGGAAGTCGGAATATCCGAGCTCCGATTAGTAAATTTAATCTGGAACCTCCGCGAAAGTCTGAATTATGAGTCAGTTGTAGACAAACTACTTTCAGTGTTTATAAGACGAGATGTTTCAACGCTGTTTATATGCACGAAATAGCGCGTAGATCAGTGTTATTGTTGTAAGGCTGCTGTTACAGTTGTTAGCAATACGAACGAAAACAAGCAGGAAACTGGAACGCTACAACCCGGAAATGACGTAAGTTCCGACGTCCCAGTTCCGACTTCCGAGGTTCCGCAGCATTTATCCTTTGTTCCCTGTTCGTCAGCAGCCCAGAAGCGGGAGTGTTGATAAAGCTGTAAGAGAGCTGCAGCAGCAGCAGTTGATGAACTCTGGAAAGAAGTCCAGCAGCTTGAGGAACATCTGGTCAAAGAAACTGGAGGGAAGCAGGAGCTCAAACAGCGGCAGGACGCAGCAGAGGAAGAGACACCAGATGATGGATGATGTTTTCCAGCCCAGATTAGGTTTGGATGTTTCCTTCTTCATGCCAACTGTGTGGATGGTAGTTAAAGTTTAGGAACCGTTTTCAGTCTGCTGGTGGATTATTCCTCTGAATTAGAACTCGTTGTTAGGATAGTTAAACATCAGCAGGAGCTTCTGGAGCCCAGCTCAGAAATATTAGAGTTTGAAACGACAGAGGATCATCTAACTGCGGTGAAGTGAGCCGATATAAGTCAATGGATCTGATGTGTGTGTGTGTGTGTGTTCCTGTCTTGGCATCACAGTGAAAACCATTTTCCCGATTTCACCATCAAATTGAGGACCGTTTGTACCAAAGTGAGGACATTTTGCTGGTCCTCACGACCTATTTTGCTAACTGTTAGGTTTAGGACTAAGGTGTGAATTGAGTTTAGGTTAAGGTTAGGGTTAGGTAAGCACTGGTAATAGTTAGGTTTAGGGTTATTGTCAGGGTTAGGGCATAGAAAGGGTTGAAAATGACTGAAAATCCATGGAAGTCAATGGGAGTCAACACATGGTCCTCACTACATATAGCAAAAAAAAAAAGAGTGTGTGTGTGTGTGTTTTTAAAAATAAAGATAAAATAATAAATGCAGGTTTTAGCTGTTATTTAGATTTCCACAGACTTTTCCCAACATTTATTTTTCTTGTCATCAGGTTAGAAACTATGTGGTGTTTTTACATCATTTTCCACAAATATCAACATCCAATAGAGGAAAATGTATTCATCCTCTTTTTTCTCATTATTTTAGAACCTAAAAATAAAATAGGTTCTTTAAAAATAAAAACAAATTTTAACATAGTAGATATTTATCAGAAATTAGAAGTTGTCTTTTCAAAAGGTCATGTAATGTTTGTGTCTTTAAATTAGTTTTATGTAGCTGGACTGAGGGCAAAAATGGCTCTTTTTATTGTAAAGATGACAGACCTCTAGTTTAGGATAAAACATCTCACTGAATATGAAGTTCAATAAAATAACCAGAAACTGTTCTGTAATCTTCTTGTTGCTGATGTAGAGAAAGCTCCTTCAGTGCATATTAAACTATCGTTTGCACGTCAAATATTCTGAACATAAAGCCACAAGCATGGAGTAACACGTGTTCCCATCATTGAATAATAACGCTCACTGATATAAAAGTGATACTTAATAATTAAAGCTACAACTAATCATAAAATAGAATAGATCTCATGGGTTCTGATGGATTTCCCTCAGAAACTGTCCACTAATGCCGCCTGATGCATATTTCACACATTGAAGGATTGTTTAAGGAACAAGTAGTTGTTGGTTTATGATAAATTATGTCTCCTTTTTCTTATCACTGCACTAAATGATGAAATGTGTTTATTTCTGGTCTCTGTACTATATTCATATGAACAATCTCTACTTCACAAACCATCTGCTTCACAGCAAAACTCAGGCAATTATGTTTTATATAATAGTGATTTAATTCAGGGGTTAAATATGAGATTCTGCACATGACCTAAACTGTCAGTTCTTGAGGTTCAGTTTTCTCTAAACTGCTGATCAGATGTTTTTCTCTAATGTGAATCTTTACCAGCTTAGAAACATGAAGTTAAAGTTGTTCATAATGCATGTAATGTGTTTCAGTGCTGCCAGCAGATGTTAAAGAAGAGGCTCCTGAAGAACAGAGTCCTGATGTGGATCAGCAGGAGCAAGAGCCCCTCCAGATAAAGGAGGAACAGGAGGAACTCTGGACCAGTCAGGAAGGAGAGCAGCTCACTGTGAAGGAGGAGACTGATACCAGGTTTCCATTAACTGCAGCTCCTATCAAGAGTAAGGATTTGTTTGTGTGTGTGTCTCCTGTCTGGCAGCTAACAGTCTGGTGCATCTGGTTGTCTTTTATGATCAAAAGTAGATTAGCTTCACAAAAGGAGGAAGAAATTAGACGTTTCCTGAGCTGAAACTGCTGGAAAAATACGACGCAAACATAATATAAAGATATCTACGCAGAGCCTGGAGAGACTAAATTAAACTATTCTGCTCTCCTACAGACTCAAAGTTCACAACAAAATGTATTTAAAGGCTAAAAAAGTGGACTTCGCAGATGTCTCCTTTAACATTTGTTGTAAATATAGATCTGAGAATATTATTTAATATTTAATATTAATATTTTAATATTAATATTTTAATATTTTACCAAATAATATTTCGGTATGTTAAGGATTGTCCTGTTAATACCAGTAAGGCGATGGTATCAGGACAGAATAGAAAGGTGTGAGACGAGCTCTGACATTATTGAACAGCATAAACTTTGTACATATATGGAATGAATTCACACAATTTCTTAAAATACAAGAATTTATTAACAAACTCAAGTCAACTCAAGTCAAACATATTTCAATCAACAAACTCTTTACTATGCTAAAACAATCCAACTAAACTACCAAGCAGAATTAAAGAATAACGAAGACTAATGGGCTATGTACAATATAAACAAGTTGATTAAAGATGATTGGAAATCATGACCAAAAAGAGTGATGCAACATTACCATGCAATGTTTATGTTTGAGAACCAAGGATTATCTTGAAGAATCTGGAAGTGAAGTTAAGTTCGTCTTGGAACTAACTTAGGAAATAATCAGCAAACGTTTAGACAACCCTTCACAATGCAAGATCAGATAAAATATTATTTTAATAAAATAATGTTTTAAATAACGATCTGCTGAATAAAACCAACCTCCTGGATGACTAATTCTCAACGGTGTCTAATTAACTGCCTTTAGTTATTGAAATAATATTTGAAGAAATATTATTGAGTATTTTGGAAAAGAGCCAAATTTTCTGGAGAAATGGGGCTTAATGGTGTTTACTTAGTTATCAACTCTAGCAAATGATGTTCAGGGACTATTATTCACTAGCTTGAAAACCAACAACCTTTCTGTTGACTAGCCTTAATGCTAGCACACGTGTTCTTACCAGCTGGCCGTTGGGCTAACAAAGAAGCTAGCTAAAGTGCTAAGCTAGAAGATAGCTTAGCACCAGAATCAACATATACCTTTAAAATACCAGGGTTACAATGCATAAGCGCGGACGGCGCGTTATGAGCAATGTTCTGGTTGAAACCACTCTTTAAATAAAGTTTATCTTAACTTTAAAACATACAAAGAACACGGAACCGGCACGTGCCGTAGCTAGCCTACTAGCGCTAAAGATCGCCAAGTTCCACAAAACAAACTTTATAACATGAAAACGTTTAGATCCTTTCATCCTAAACCTATCTGTTAATCTGCCCAAACCTAACCTCTGACCATGGTGAGTAAACGTTGTCCAAGGGCGATGAAGTTCGAATAAACGTCCACAGTCAACAAGCGGTTGGTTTTCAGCTAACCTCTGCGTTCGCTCTGTGAGCAATAGCGTTAGCTCCGGAGGTCTGGGCGGCTGTTTGTTACCGTAACACGGTGGTGCAAGCCGTAGTCCGTCCTTGCGGCTCAGCTTGTAGAAACAGCTTCTCCACCGGGATCTCTCCTCGATACAGTTTTGCTTCTGTGGGGCCTCGAAGAGAAAATATTAGCAACTCTTACACCTTTTTCCCCGTTCATGAATGAAAATACCGGATACACAGACAGTATTTCATTCTACTTAACTTTGCATATGATCGATGATCGTATGGCTTTGGATCCAGTTGAATTTATGTGTTTTTGCCAGCAAAAGACATTTTGCTGGGCCTCTCCTGAACCGTCCTCCTCGAAGGCCGTATGGAAAGAGAAAGATTTGTGGAAAGGTGGGGGCTTTTATTTGGGTAATGGCGCCACAGGAAATCCGCAGTTACCCCCTTTCCTGGCTGTGCTGGAAGAAGGTTAATGCACTTTATTTTGAAAAGTTCCAGGAAAGTATGTACCAGAGTTTTAGTGTTGAAACCCATGGCTGTGGTCCCAACATCCCCCCTTTTTAGTTCCGAAGAATGGGATTAAATCCAGTCTTTGGGGCTAACAATCCGTCCTCAGCCATGTGAAAACAGTCACTGGGTTCCTGTAGCAAGGCAGAGTTCAACAGTTCATTTTGGTTCAGAGGTTAGTGTTTGGACAGGAGTGAGGCAGGCTTGGGGAGAGACTAACACTAATAAAATGTTTTAGAGAAAAAAAAAACAAAAAAACCCAAAAATAAAAGTTATGTAATAATTTTCACACCATAATAATACTGCTTTTAAACCTTACTTTCTGAAGTTCAAACCATAAGAAAGAAAAAGATTAAAACAGAGTATAGGGTGTTGGAAATTATTTACCATCTTCATACCTTGTTTGATAGATTTTACAGGCTTGCCATGTCTTTTAGGAACGCCGTTACCTCAGTTATAACACGCCTGCAGATCATCTCAAACTCCTCCTCTGTGATGACATCTTTGGAGTGGTTCCACTATTTACTACCAACCTTACTGTTCGATGTTGCACTGTGAAAAGGTGTTTGTCTTTTAAATGGTGGCTTGTCTTTTGGCTGACGCCAGTTACCACCCCCTTGGTTCTGTTGCATCACTTGGGGACTTACTTTGCACCTCTTCTTAGGCCTGTTCTGAGTTTGTATGTTTAACACTCTAACTTTGCCTTTTCCTGCTCTGTCTGAACGGACACGTGTTTCCCACACAAGCTGAGCAAATCTACGAGTCTCCTGCATGGAGAGATTCTCTGTTATGCAATGCATGGTCACGTCATACTGCACGCTAAGAAACAACGACTGTGAAGAAACAACGACTTAAAAGTGTGGTCTTCTTCAAGACCTGGAGCATAACATCCCTGAAAATAAGCTGTCTTTAAACGGTGGAAATATTCTCTGGGAGGTTCGAACTGTTTTTGCAAAACTGTCAAAGCATTAATAGTGGCAGCGGCTTCATCTCTGTAAACGTAGTACTCCTCTCTAAGAGCCTGGCAGAGAGCTGGATAACTGTCACTAATTTCTGGAGGAAGAGTCTTTATGAACACATGAACACTCTTAGCTGTTGTTTTCCAAATAAGCCTCAGCTTCTCACGATCAGAAGGAAAACGCAAGTCAAGAGGACAATGTTCAACCTCAAACAGGTAAGCATCAATATTTGACTCCTGGCTACCTGGATCAAAAACTTCTATGTCCTTAGCAAGTGATTCAAGCTGTTTGAAACGGACACCATGCTCCCAAGGTGGACCACGTCCATCTGAGAAGTCATGCTGGTTAGGTTCATGAAATGGTGGAAGATCATGATAAACCCTCTGGGGGAGAAAACAAGTTTTCTCATGATTTAAATGAGAGCTTTCTAATGAATGGACTCGTGCAAGTGGTGGGGGGTCAGGTTGGATTGAGTCACCTGAGAACCATGTGCTTCTCTCCTGGTCCCTAGGGGTCGACACAGAGTCAGAAAGGAGAGGGGTGCCGATCAGGCTGGAAGGGTGCTCCTCCCACTGAATCGGGCTACTTGTGCACGCTGAGTCCGGCACTTGGTCATCTTGGTGGTTGTTCACTGCAATGGAATTTGGCAGGAAACCACTGGAGACCATTTGACTTCCAACATTTCTGTTAAGGTCTGTGGAAGTAAGTTGAACACTTTGGCTAAATTTAGGAGGGGGAGACTCTGACCTAGGTGCTGGATGCCTGCTGTTTCAGTCTGCCCCCTGCTGTGGCTGCTGCAGCTGCTGTGAGTGAAAATGCAAATTGGGTACCTGAACAGTGGGGGTTTGTTCCTGCTTTTGGGATGAAGCTCTCTTGAGCTCATCTGCCTTCAGGTCCACTAACTTTGCTTCAGCTTTCTCCATCCTCTCCTCGGCTTTTGAGAGCTCAAACTTTACAGCATTCTGTCTTTGAAGGGTCATCTGATGGTCAGTCAGTAACTGATAATATCTTTTAGCTTCCAGTTGTGATTTCTATTGATACAACAAGGTAAGCCGACAAAGAACATCTGAAATCAGAATCTCTCTAGTTGGATTTCCAATTAGGTCAAGTAATTCTTGAATCTTTTTATCACATGCAGCAAGGTCAAACTGATTTAAAACATCCCGCTCATCTGGAAACAAACGGATGAGATCAGCAACCACCACCTTCTGCATCTCCACATCTGCTGAATTCATAATGGAGTGTGATTCCATCATTCTGGCAGACACTACAAAACAACAACAAAGTTATGAGAATGTTGCTAAAAGCAACAACAGCTAACAAATGTATATCCAGATATATATGTATATCTGACTATACATATATTGGAAACATTTGATTGTAAAATGGGTGCATCAGTTGATGACTCAACCTGTGACATATGACAACACTATGCTCCAAGTGTTACAATGCTACTCCTTTCTCTAAGGATATTTGTGATTTTAGAGTTAATTTTTCACCTTTCTTTGGGAGAACTAGTGATTAGACACTACTCTTAACCTTTAAGGGAATTTTGTTTACAATGCAAAGGAAAAAGAAAATTGCTACACCTCCTAAGTGTAATAATTGCAATTTGACTTTTGATTCACCCCCCTTTATGGCAGGCAGGGTGATTAGATAAAATTTGGGATTTAATCTGGCAAAAATCCTGTTCTTTCAAACCATAAAACAAACTATAAAGTTCCTGAATGGATACATGCATCAAATTAGGTCAGACACTAAACTAACTGTATAGTTAATTTAGTTTCAAATTGTGGTCTTACACAAAACACAGCCTCTGGATACAGATGTGCAGCAACTGTCTGGACAGTGAGGTTAACTGAAGTTAAACCAAGTCTCAAGTTATTGCTTACACAGAAGAAACCAGACTGAGTCAGAACATCTAAAATTTTGCTTATGTAGCAGAGTTGGTTGTTACTAGCACGGAGATACTGGAGTTATTAATTTTGACGAACGTCTCAAATTGTGAACTCCTGGATTTGTCACGAGTTATAATGTTCTCTTAACTATAATCAGTGACATCTGATTTTAGAACTCTGATGTTTTGAGTCCTATTGTGACCAGTGACAGCTGGTTTTAAGCTAATCACTTGGTACCTCAATAATGTGCAGTTGTGGTTTTATTCATTCACATTTATGTACAGTGCAAGCTGTTCATGATAATGCCCACCCAGGGACGCCACTATGTTGTAAATATAGATCTGAGAATATTATTTAATATTAATATTAATATTTTAATATTAATATTTTAATATTTTACCAAATAATATTTCGGTATGTTAAGGATTGTCCTGTTAATACCAGTAAGGCGATGGTATCAGGACAGAATAGAAAGGTGTGAGACGAGCTCTGACATTATTGAACAGCATAAACTTTGTACATATATGGAATGAATTCACACAATTTCTTAAAATACAAGAATTTATTAACAAACTCAAGTCAACTCAAGTCAAACATATTTCAATCAACAAACTCTTTACTATGCTAAAACAATCCAACTAAACTACCAAGCAGAATTAAAGAATAACGAAGACTAATGGGCTATGTACAATATAAACAAGTTGATTAAAGATGATTGGAAATCATGACCAAAAAGAGTGATGCAACATTACCATGCAATGTTTATGTTTGAGAACCAAGGATTATCTTGAAGAATCTGGAAGTGAAGTTAAGTTCGTCTTGGAACTAACTTAGGAAATAATCAGCAAACGTTTAGACAACCCTTCACAATGCAAGATCAGATAAAATATTATTTTAATAAAATAATGTTTTAAATAACGATCTGCTGAATAAAACCAACCTCCTGGATGACTAATTCTCAACGGTGTCTAATTAACTGCCTTTAGTTATTGAAATAATATTTGAAGAAATATTATTGAGTATTTTGGAAAAGAGCCAAATTTTCTGGAGAAATGGGGCTTAATGGTGTTTACTTAGTTATCAACTCTAGCAAATGATGTTCAGGGACTATTATTCACTAGCTTGAAAACCAACAACCTTTCTGTTGACTAGCCTTAATGCTAGCACACGTGTTCTTACCAGCTGGCCGTTGGGCTAACAAAGAAGCTAGCTAAAGTGCTAAGCTAGAAGATAGCTTAGCACCAGAATCAACATATACCTTTAAAATACCAGGGTTACAATGCATAAGCGCGGACGGCGCGTTATGAGCAATGTTCTGGTTGAAACCACTCTTTAAATAAAGTTTATCTTAACTTTAAAACATACAAAGAACACGGAACCGGCACGTGCCGTAGCTAGCCTAC
This sequence comes from Girardinichthys multiradiatus, assembly GCF_021462225.1. Classification (NCBI taxonomy): domain Eukaryota; kingdom Metazoa; phylum Chordata; class Actinopteri; order Cyprinodontiformes; family Goodeidae; genus Girardinichthys; species Girardinichthys multiradiatus. The sequence continues at coordinate 3,490,631 of NC_061816.1, forward strand.
TAGCGCTAAAGATCGCCAAGTTCCACAAAACAAACTTTATAACATGAAAACGTTTAGATCCTTTCATCCTAAACCTATCTGTTAATCTGCCCAAACCTAACCTCTGACCATGGTGAGTAAACGTTGTCCAAGGGCAATGAAGTTCGAATAAACGTCCACAGTCAACAAGCGGTTGGTTTTCAGCTAACCTCTGCGTTCGCTCTGTGAGCAATAGCGTTAGCTCCGGAGGTCTGGGCGGCTGTTTGTTACCGTAACACGGTGGTGCAAGCCGTAGTCCGTCCTTGCGGCTCAGCTTGTAGAAACAGCTTCTCCACCGGGATCTCTCCTCGATACAGTTTTGCTTCTGTGGGGCCTCGAAGAGAAAATATTAGCAACTCTTACACCTTTTTCCCCGTTCATGAATGAAAATACCGGATACACAGACAGTATTTCATTCTACTTAACTTTGCATATGATCGATGATCGTATGGCTTTGGATCCAGTTGAATTTATGTGTTTTTGCCAGCAAAAGACATTCACGCGCTGGGCCTCTCCTGAACCGTCCTCCTCGAAGGCCGTATGGAAAGAGAAAGATTTGTGGAAAGGTGGGGGCTTTTATTTGGGTAATGGCGCCACAGGAAATCCGCAGTTACCCCCTTTCCTGGCTGTGCTGGAAGAAGGTTAATGCACTTTATTTTGAAAAGTTCCAGGAAAGTATGTACCAGAGTTTTAGTGTTGAAACCCATGGCTGTGGTCCCAACATCCCCCCTTTTTAGTTCCGAAGAATGGGATTAAATCCAGTCTTTGGGGCTAACAATCCGTCCTCAGCCATGTGAAAACAGTCACTGGGTTCCTGTAGCAAGGCAGAGTTCAACAGTTCATTTTGGTTCAGAGGTTAGTGTTTGGACAGGAGTGAGGCAGGCTTGGGGAGAGACTAACACTAATAAAATGTTTTAGAGAAAAAAAAAAACAAAAAAACCCAAAAATAAAAGTTATGTAATAATTTTCACACCATAATAATACTGCTTTTAAACCTTACTTTCTGAAGTTCAAACCATAAGAAAGAAAAAGATTAAAACAGAGTATAGGGTGTTGGAAATTATTTACCATCTTCATACCTTGTTTGATAGATTTTACAGGCTTGCCATGTCTTTTAGGAACGCCGTTACCTCAGTTATAACACGCCTGCAGATCATCTCAAACTCCTCCTCTGTGATGACATCTTTGGAGTGGTTCCACTATTTACTACCAACCTTACTGTTCGATGTTGCACTGTGAAAAGGTGTTTGTCTTTTAAATGGTGGCTTGTCTTTTGGCTGACGCCAGTTACCACCCCCCTGGTTCTGTTGCATCACTTGGGGACTTACTTTGCGCCTCTTCTTAGGCCTGTTCTGAGTTTGTATGTTTAACACTCTAACTTTGCCTTTTCCTGCTCTGTCTGAACGGACACGTGTTTCCCACACAAGCTGAGCAAATCTACGAGTCTCCTGCATGGAGAGATTCTCTGTTATGCAATGCATGGTCACGTCATACTGCACGCTAAGAAACAACGACTGTGAAGAAACAACGACTTAAAAGTGTGGTCTTCTTCAAGACCTGGAGCATAACATCCCTGAAAATAAGCTGTCTTTAAACGGTGGAAATATTCTCTGGGAGGTTCGAACTGTTTTTGCAAAACTGTCAAAGCATTAATAGTGGCAGCGGCTTCATCTCTGTAAACGTAGTACTCCTCTCTAAGAGCCTGGCAGAGAGCTGGATAACTGTCACTAATTTCTGGAGGAAGAGTCTTTATGAACACATGAACACTCTTAGCTGTTGTTTTCCAAATAAGCCTCAGCTTCTCACGATCAGAAGGAAAACGCAAGTCAAGAGGACAATGTTCAACCTCAAACAGGTAAGCATCAATATTTGACTCCTGGCTACCTGGATCAAAAACTTCTATGTCCTTAGCAAGTGATTCAAGCTGTTTGAAACGGACACCATGCTCCCAAGGTGGACCACGTCCATCTGAGAAGTCATGCTGGTTAGGTTCATGAAATGGTGGAAGATCATGATAAACCCTCTGGGGGAGAAAACAAGTTTTCTCATGATTTAAATGAGAGCTTTCTAATGAATGGACTTGTGCAAGTGGTGGGGGGTCAGGTTGGATTGAGTCACCTGAGAACCATGTGCTTCTCTCCTGGTCCCTAGGGGTCGACACAGAGTCAGAAAGGAGAGGGGTGCCGATCAGGCTGGAAGGGTGCTCCTCCCACTGAATCGGGCTACTTGTGCACACTGAGTCCGGCACTTGGTCATCTTGGTGGTTGTTCACTGCAATGGAATTTGGCAGGAAACCACTGGAGACCATCTGACTTCCAACATTTCTGTTAAGGTCTGTGGAAGTAAGTTGAACACTTTGGCTAAATTTAGGAGGGGGAGACTCTGACCTAGGTGCTGGATGCCTGCTGTTTCAGTCTGCCCCCTGCTGTGGCTGCTGCAGCTGCTGTGAGTGAAAATGCAAATTGGGTACCTGAACAGTGGGGGTTTGTTCCTGCTTTTGGGATGAAGCTCTCTTGAGCTCATCTGCCTTCAGGTCCACTAACTTTGCTTCAGCTTTCTCCATCCTCTCCTCGGCTTTTGAGAGCTCAAACTTTACAGCATTCTGTCTTTGAAGGGTCATCTGATGGTCAGTCAGTAACTGAGAATATCTTTTAGCTTCCAGTTGTGATTTCTATTGATACAACAAGGTAAGCCGACAAAGAACATCTGAAATCAGAATCTCTCTAGTTGGATTTCCAATTAGGTCAAGTAATTCTTGAATCTTTTTATCACATGCAGCAAGGTCAAACTGATTTAAAACATCCCGCTCATCTGGAAACAAACGGATGAGATCAGCAACCACCACCTTCTGCATCTCCACATCTGCTGAATTCATAATGGAGTGTGATTCCATCATTCTGGCAGACACTACAAAACAACAACAAAGTTATGAGAATGTTGCTAAAAGCAACAACAGCTAACAAATGTATATCCAGATATATATGTATATCTGACTATACATATATTGGAAACATTTGATTGTAAAATGGGTGCATCAGTTGATGACTCAACCTGTGACTTATGACAACACTATGCTCCAAGTGTTACAATGCTACTCCTTTCTCTAAGGATATTTGTGATTTTAGAGTTAATTTTTCACCTTTCTTTGGGAGAACTAGTGATTAGACACTACTCTTAACCTTTAAGGGAATTTTGTTTACAATGCAAAGGAAAAAGAAAATTGCTACACCTCCTAAGTGTAATAATTGCAATTTGACTTTTGATTCACCCCCCTTTATGGCAGGCAGGGTGATTAGATAAAATTTGGGATTTAATCTGGCAAAAATCCTGTTCTTTCAAACCATAAAACAAACTATAAAGTTCCTGAATGGATACATGCATCAAATTAGGTCAGACACTAAACTAACTGTATAGTTAATTTAGTTTCAAATTGTGGTCTTACACAAAACACAGCCTCTGGATACAGATGTGCAGCAACTGTCTGGACAGTGAGGTTAACTGAAGTTAAACCAAGTCTCAAGTTATTGCTTACACAGAAGAAACCAGACTGAGTCAGAACATCTAAAATTTTGCTTATGTAGCAGAGTTGGTTGTTACTAGCACGGAGATACTGGAGTTATTAATTTTGACGAACGTCTCAAATTGTGAACTCCTGGATTTGTCACGAGTTATAATGTTCTCTTAACTATAATCAGTGACATCTGATTTTAGAACTCTGAGGTTTTGAGTCCTATTGTGACCAGTGACAGCTGGTTTTAAGCTAATCACTTGGTACCTCAATAATGTGCAGTTGTGGTTTTATTCATTCACATTTATGTACAGTACAAGCTGTTCATGATAATGCCCACCCAGGGACGCCACTATGTTGTAAATATAGATCTGAGAATATTATTTAATATTTAATATTAATATTTTAATATTAATATTTTAATATTTTACCAAATAATATTTCGGTATGTTAAGGATTGTCCTGTTAATACCAGTAAGGCGATGGTATCAGGACAGAATAGAAAGGTGTGAGACAAGCTCTGACATTATTGAACAGCATAAACTTTGTACATATATGGAATGAATTCACACAATTTCTTAAAATACAAGAATTTATTAACAAACTCAAGTCAACTCAAGTCAAACATATTTCAATCAACAAACTCTTTACTATGCTAAAACAATCCAACTAAACTACCAAGCAGAATTAAAGAATAACGAAGACTAATGGGCTATGTACAATATAAACAAGTTGATTAAAGATGATTGGAAATCATGACCAAAAAGAGTGATGCAACATTACCATGCAATGTTTATGTTTGAGAACCAAGGATTATCTTGAAGAATCTGGAAGTGAAGTTAAGTTCGTCTTGGAACTAACTTAGGAAATAATCAGCAAACGTTTAGACAACCCTTCACAATGCAAGATCAGATAAAATATTATTTTAATAAAATGATGTTTTAAATAACGATCTGCTGAATAAAACCAACCTCCTGGATGACTAATTCTCAACGGTGTCTAATTAACTGCCTTTAGTTATTGAAATAATATTTGAAGAAATATTATTGAGTATTTTGGAAAAGAGCCAAATTTTCTGGAGAAATGGGGCTTAATGGTGTTTACTTAGTTATCAACTCTAGCAAATGATGTTCAGGGACTATTATTCACTAGCTTGAAAACCAACAACCTTTCTGTTGACTAGCCTTAATGCTAGCACACGTGTTCTTACCAGCTGGCCGTTGGGCTAACAAAGAAGCTAGCTAAAGTGCTAAGCTAGAAGATAGCTTAGCACCAGAATCAACACATACCTTTAAAATACCAGGGTTACAATGCATAAGCGCGGACGGCGCGTTATGAGCAATGTTCTGGTTGAAACCACTCTTTAAATAAAGTTTATTTTAACTTTAAAACATACAAAGAACACGGAACCGGCACGTGCCGTAGCTAGCCTACTAGTGCTAAAGATCGCCAAGTTCCACAAAACAAACTTTATAACATGAAAACGTTTAGATCCTTTCATCCTAAACCTATCTGTTAATCTGCCCAAACCTAACCTCTGACCATGGTGAGTAAACGTTGTCCAAGGGCGATGAAGTTCGAATAAACGTCCACAGTCAACAAGTGGTTGGTTTTCAGCTAACCTCTGCATTCGCTCTGTGAGCAATAGCGTTAGCTCCGGAGGTCTGGGCGGCTGTTTGTTACCGTAACACGGTGGTGCAAGCCGTAGTCCGTCCTTGCGGCTCGGCTTGTAGAAACAGCTTCTCCACCGGGATCTCTCCTCGATACAGTTTTGCTTCTGTGGGGCCTCGAAGAGAAAATATTAGCAACTCTTACACCTTTTTCCCCGTTCATGAATGAAAATACCGGATACACAGACAGTATTTCATTCTACTTAACTTTGCATATGATCGATGATCGTATGGCTTTGGATCCAGTTGAATTTATGTGTTTTTGCCAGCAAAAGACATTCGCGCGCTGGGCCTCTCCTGAACCGTCCTCCTCGAAGGCCGTATGGAAAGAGAAAGATTTGTGGAAAGGTGGGGGCTTTTATTTGGGTAATGGCGCCACAGGAAATCCGCAGTTACCCCCTTTCCTGGCTGTGCTGGAAGAAGGTTAATGCACTTTATTTTGAAAAGTTCCAGGAAAGTATATACCAGAGTTTTAGTGTTGAAACCCATGGCTGTGGTCCCAACATCCCCCCTTTTTAGTTCCGAAGAATGGGATTAAATCCAGTCTTTGGGGCTAACAATCCGTCCTCAGCCATGTGAAAACAGTCACTGGGTTCCTGTAGCAAGGCAGAGTTCAACAGTTCATTTTGGTTCAGAGGTTAGTGTTTGGACAGGAGTGAGGCAGGCTTGGGGAGAGACTAACACTAATAAAATGTTTTAGAGAAAAAAAAAAAAAAAAAAAACAAAAATAAAAGTTTTGTAATAATTTTCACACCATAATAATACTGCTTTTAAACCTTACTTTCTGAAGTTCAAACCATAAGAAAGAAAAAGATTAAAACAGAGTATAAGGTGTTGGAAATTATTTACCATCTTCATACCTTGTTTGATAGATTTTACAGGCTTGCCATGTCTTTTAGGAACGCCGTTACCTCAGTTATAACACGCCTGCAGATCATCTCAAACTCCTCCTCTGTGATGACATCTTTGGAGTGGTTCCACTATTTACTACCAACCTTACTGTTCGATGTTGCACTGTGAAAAGGTGTTTGTCTTTTAAATGGTGGCTTGTCTTTTGGCTGACGCCAGTTACCACCCCCCTGGTTCTGTTGCATCACTTGGGGACTTACTTTGCGCCTCTTCTTAGGCCTGTTCTGAGTTTGTATGTTTAACACTCTAACTTTGCCTTTTCCTGCTCTGTCTGAACGGACACGTGTTTCCCACACAAGCTGAGCAAATCTACGAGTCTCCTGCATGGAGAGATTCTCTGTTATGCAATGCATGGTCACGTCATACTGCACGCTAAGAAACAACGACTGTGAAGAAACAACGACTTAAAAGTGTGGTCTTCTTCAAGACCTGGAGCATAACATCCCTGAAAATAAGCTGTCTTTAAACGGTGGAAATATTCTCTGGGAGGTTCGAACTGTTTTTGCAAAACTGTCAAAGCATTAATAGTGGCAGCGGCTTCATCTCTGTAAACGTAGTACTCCTCTCTAAGAGCCTGGCAGAGAGCTGGATAACTGTCACTAATTTCTGGAGGAAGAGTCTTTATGAACACATGAACACTCTTAGCTGTTGTTTTCCAAATAAGCCTCAGCTTCTCACGATCAGAAGGAAAACGCAAGTCAAGAGGACAATGTTCAACCTCAAACAGGTAAGCATCAATATTTGACTCCTGGCTACCTGGATCAAAAACTTCTATGTCCTTAGCAAGTGATTCAAGCTGTTTGAAACGGACACCATGCTCCCAAGGTGGACCACGTCCATCTGAGAAGTCATGCTGGTTAGGTTCATGAAATGGTGGAAGATCATGATAAACCCTCTGGGGGAGAAAACAAGTTTTCTCATGATTTAAATGAGAGCTTTCTAATGAATGGACTCGTGCAAGTGGTGGGGGGTCAGGTTGGATTGAGTCACCTGAGAACCATGTGCTTCTCTCCTGGTCCCTAGGGGTCGACACAGAGTCAGAAAGGAGAGGGGTGCCGATCAGGCTGGAAGGGTGCTCCTCCCACTGAATCGGGCTACTTGTGCACGCTGAGTCCGGCACTTGGTCATCTTGGTGGTTGTTCACTGCAATGGAATTTGGCAGGAAACCACTGGAGACCATCTGACTTCCAACATTTCTGTTAAGGTCTGTGGAAGTAAGTTGAACACTTTGGCTAAATTTAGGAGGGGGAGACTCTGACCTAGGTGTTGGATGCCTGCTGTTTCAGTCTGCCCCCTGCTGTGGCTGCTGCAGCTGCTGTGAGTGAAAATGCAAATTGGGTACCTGAACAGTGGGGGTTTGTTCCTGCTTTTGGGATGAAGCTCTCTTGAGCTCATCTGCCTTCAGGTCCACTAACTTTGCTTCAGCTTTCTCCATCCTCTCCTCGGCTTTTGAGAGCTCAAACTTTACAGCATTCTGTCTTTGAAGGGTCATCTGATGGTCAGTCAGTAACTGAGAATATCTTTTAGCTTCCAGTTGTGATTTCTATTGATACAACAAGGCAAGCCGACAAAGAACATCTGAAATCAGAATCTCTCTAGTTGGATTTCCAATTAGGTCAAGTAATTCTTGAATCTTTTTATCACATGCAGCAAGGTCAAACTGATTTAAAACATCCCGCTCATCTGGAAACAAACGGATGAGATCAGCAACCACCACCTTCTGCATCTCCACATCTGCTGAATTCATAATGGAGTGTGATTCCATCATTCTGGCAGACACTACAAAACAACAACAAAGTTATGAGAATGTTGCTAAAAGCAACAACAGCTAACAAATGTATATCCAGATATATATGTATATCTGACTATACATATATTGGAAACATTTGATTGTAAAATGGGTGCATCAGTTGATGACTCAACCTGTGACTTATGACAACACTATGCTCCAAGTGTTACAATGCTACTCCTTTCTCTAAGGATATTTGTGATTTTAGAGTTAATTTTTCACCTTTCTTTGGGAGAACTAGTGATTAGACACTACTCTTAACCTTTAAGGGAATTTTGTTTACAATGCAAAGGAAAAAGAAAATTGCTACACCTCCTAAGTGTAATAATTGCAATTTGACTTTTGATTCACCCCCCTTTATGGCAGGCAGGGTGATTAGATAAAATTTGGGATTTAATCTGGCAAAAATCCTGTTCTTTCAAACCATAAAACAAACTATAAAGTTCCTGAATGGATACATGCATCAAATTAGGTCAGACACTAAACTAACTGTATAGTTAATTTAGTTTCAAATTGTGGTCTTACACAAAACACAGCCTCTGGATACAGATGTGCAGCAACTGTCTGGACAGTGAGGTTAACTGAAGTTAAACCAAGTCTCAAGTTATTGCTTACACAGAAGAAACCAGACTGAGTCAGAACATCTAAAATTTTGCTTATGTAGCAGAGTTGGTTGTTACTAGCACGGAGATACTGGAGTTATTAATTTTGACGAACGTCTCAAATTGTGAACTCCTGGATTTGTCACGAGTTATAATGTTCTCTTAACTATAATCAGTGACATCTGATTTTAGAACTCTGATGTTTTGAGTCCTATTGTGACCAGTGACAGCTGGTTTTAAGCTAATCACTTGGTACCTCAATAATGTGCAGTTGTGGTTTTATTCATTCACATTTATGTACAGTGCAAGCTTGTTCATGATAATGCCCACCCAGGGACGCCACTATGTTGTAAATATAGATCTGAGAATATTATTTAATATTTAATATTAATATTTTAATATTAATATTTTAATATTTTACCAAATAATATTTCGGTATGTTAAGGATTGTCCTGTTAATACCAGTAAGGCGATGGTATCAGGACAGAAGAGAAAGGTGTGAGACGAGCTCTGACATTATTGAACAGCATAAACTTTGTACATATATGGAATGAATTCACACAATTTCTTAAAATACAAGAATTTATTAACAAACTCAAGTCAACTCAAGTCAAACATATTTCAATCAACAAACTCTTTACTATGCTAAAACAATCCAACTAAACTGCCAAGCAGAATTAAAGAATAACGAAGACTAATGGGCTATGTACAATATAAACAAGTTGATTAAAGATGATTGGAAATCATGACCAAAAAGAGTGATGCAACATTACCATGCAATGTTTATGTTTGAGAACCAAGGATTATCTTGAAGAATCTGGAAGTGAAGTTAAGTTCGTCTTGGAACTAACTTAGGAAATAATCAGCAAACGTTTAGACAACCCTTCACAATGCAAGATCAGATAAAATATTATTTTAATAAAATAATGTTTTAAATAACGATCTGCTGAATAAAACCAACCTCCTGGATGACTAATTCTCAACGGTGTCTAATTAACTGCCTTTAGTTATTGAAATAATATTTGAAGAAATATTATTGAGTATTTTGGAAAAGAGCCAAATTTTCTGGAGAAATGGGGCTTAATGGTGTTTACTTAGTTATCAACTCTAGCAAATGATGTTCAGGGACTATTATTCACTAGCTTGAAAACCAACAACCTTTCTGTTGACTAGCCTTAATGCTAGCACACGTGTTCTTACCAGCTGGCCGTTGGGCTAACAAAGAAGCTAGCTAAAGTGCTAAGCTAGAAGATAGCTTAGCACCAGAATCAACACATACCTTTAAAATACCAGGGTTACAATGCATAAGCGCGGACGGCGCGTTATGAGCAATGTTCTGGTTGAAACTACTCTTTAAATAAAGTTTATCTTAACTTTAAAACATACAAAGAACACGGAACCGGCACGTGCCGTAGCTAGCCTACTAGCGCTAAAGATCGCCAAGATCCACAAAACAAACTTTATAACATGAAAACGTTTAGATCCTTTCATCCTAAACCTATCTGTTAATCTGCCCAAACCTAACCTCTGACCATGGTGAGTAAACGTTGTCCAAGGGCGATGAAGTTCGAATAAACGTCCACAGTCAACAAGCGGTTGGTTTTCAGCTAACCTCTGCGTTCGCTCTGTGAGCAATAGCGTTAGCTCCGGAGGGCTGGGCGGCTATTCGTTACCGTAACACGGTGGTGCAAGCCGTAGTCCGTCCTTGCGGCTCGACTTGTAGAAACAGCTTCTCCACCGGGATCTCTCCTCGATACAGTTTTGCTTCTGTGGGGCCTCGAAGAGAAAATGTAAGCAACTCTTACACCTTAATTTCCCCGTTCATGAACGAAAATACCGGATACACAGACAGTATTTCATTCTACTTAACTTTGCATATGATCGATGATCGTATGGCTTTGGATCCAGTTGAATTTATGTGTTTTTGCCAGCAAAAGACATTCGCGCGCTGGGCCTCTCCTGAACCATCCTCCTCGAAGGCCGTATGGAAAGAGAAAGATTTGTGGAAAGGTGGGGGCTTTTATTTGGGTAATGGCGCCACAGGAAATCCGCAGTTACCCCCTTTCCTGGCTGTGCTGGAAGAAGGTTAATGCACTTTATTTTGAAAAGTTCCAGGAAAGTATGTACCAGAGTTTTAGTGTTGAAACCCATGGCTGTGGTCCTAACACATTGCTGTTAATGCGCATGAACCTGTTCCTCTGGAAGCTTCCAGAGAACTCTGTAATTAGTTTCTTAATTTCTTGGACAAGGTTGACATTAGGGCCTGTATTTCTCTTCCCTCCTATGACCCGTCCATCTTGGTCACCTGCCTCGCTGTCTTTGATCACTGGGAGCCTTATTTCCTTTCCTCTCTAGAGACACTGGTTATCAGTATAAAACCATCTGGCTCCCCCTGTGATGTTCTTCCTCCACGTCGTCTTAAGGAGTTTTCTTCTTCTATTGGCCTCTTTATCCTTAAAGTTATTAACAGTAGTTTGACCTCCAGCGTGGAGCAGAACAATTTTAAACATACTATTGTGAAATCTGGCCTCAATCATTCTGCTTTGTTAAGCTTTAGGCCGATCTCCAATTTACCCTTTTCTGTCCAAAATTTTGAAACAACAGTTTACAACCAGCTGAAGCTTTATTGGATAAATATATGATTATGGAAGTGTTCCAGTCTGGTTTTAAAACTTACCACTGAATCGGCTCTTTTAGAGATTTTTGATGATGTATTCTTAGCAACGGATTCTGGGAACTGCTTTTAGATTTACCAGCTGCTTTTGATCCAGTGGATCATAACGTTCTCATCTCCAGACTGGATCAGTGGGTGGGCATCACTGGCTCAGCTCTTTAATGGTTGAGGTCCTACTTCTCTGATAGGAGTTTCTGAGTCATGGTGGATGATTTTACTTCCCCCGGGGGGTACCTCAAGGCTCCATTCTTGGAGCCCTGATGTTGCGTCTTATTTTTGTGCTGATGACTGTCAAGTCTACTTCCCTTTAAAACATAATGTTTCTGTTTAGCCTCTCCATGATTGCCTTTGTGCCATCTAGGCATGGATGGCACTGAATTTTCTTAATTTTAATTAAAAATAACTGTCATGCTTTTCAAATCCAGTGACTCCAGCAGTATTTCTTCCTGTGGCCGAGCATAAAAATCCAGCATCATTAATTCAATTTTAGTTTAATAAAAATGAGCCACGGCCTAAAATTTAAAACAGGTTTGAATGTCCCACCCCAGTAGCAGCTTTAATTCTGCTTCGTTGTTACATCAACTACCTCTCTGGTTCTGGTGCACCTGAGGACACGGGTGTCTGCAGCCCAGAAGCCTCTGCAGTTTGCTCACCAGTCCCATGTTGGAGTGGGGTTATGTGTGTGTCTTTTAGACTTTTATTAGTGCATATTGTTTGTTTTTATGGGTGTATTTTATGCTGGGACAAATTAATTTCCCCTTTGAGGATTAATAAAGTTTCAATCAATCAGTCAAAGCTTGGCTCACAGGTCCTCTTTCTTTCAGTTGAGGCGGCCGTCAGAAATCAAGTCCCTCTAGTCTTTCTCTGTCTTGCTGTGACATGTAGTGGCTAAAATGCAACCAGAATTGTTGGGAAACTGTTGGTTTAGAGTTGATGCACGCGCTGGGGATAGTAATTATCCTGATATTTAATTCCAGCTCCAGACCTTCTACAGGTAGATATCACCTTGGGCAAGAGGCGCTTATTCCCAAGGTTCCACATCGATGTATGGATGTACTGGCCTTTTGTGTGTATGTGTGTACTTGTACTTGCTGCTGATTAAGAACCATTTTTTGTATTTTTATCGTAAAGTGAGGACATTTTGACAAAGTGAGGTCCTCGCTTTATCAAATTCTGATTTTGGGACAGAGGTTAGGTTTAGAACTAGGGCATGAATTGAGTTTAGGCCCAAGAAATCAAGGATAATGAATGGAAGTAACTGAAAGTCCTCATGAAGATAGAAGTACAAGGATGTGTGTGTGTCTTTGTTAGAATGTTGTGAAATTATGATTATTTGATTATGAATATTTAGAAAAAAATAGAATTTAACAATCATAATTAATATATAATGTATCATTCATATCCAAAATCACCCACAGTGTTTAGCTATTCAGAATATACTATGAAAATGTGATTGTTTGGCTGCTTGCACTTAATAATTGGAAGTATTAAGCGAGAAGCATGGACGTGAGGACATGATGAGTGGCTGAGATCTCGTGAGAGCTGTGCTCAAGTAATAACTCAAGTAAAACAAGCCAATAAATTGAAGCCCAACATAGAAACGTTTAAAATACTAACCACTGTCTCATATTTCCCAATAAAACAAACTGGAAGAGGAAACCTTAGACAGCCTGGAGAACTAGGTAGATGAATGTTGACAACATAGCAATGGGCAAAACACAAAAATCTGCATCCATGACCACACAAGCATCAAGATACCCCCGTTCAGAATGCTCGGCCAGCACCTCCACTATCTCTCCAGAGAAAAGCTACGCTGATGTCCTGGACTCTATCGGCAAGAAGCTACCCAGCCTGGATGCTCGTCTTACCCTGGTGGAGGTTCTCCACAAGGGTATCTCTGGAGTTCAGCCACAAACAACAAGCTTCGCTCACAGCCAAGAAACAAACGCTGAGGGATAAGGTAAAGAAATGTACCGATGGAATGATGCAGCTGTCTGAAACAAAGAAATGAGGGAGACCATCCTGAATATACAATATATATATAAGCTTGGGGCATGCGGGACAACCTTGTCTTCTCCGGCATCCTGGAACGGGCAGAGGAGGACACTGAATCCCCTATCTGGGAATTTCTCCAAAGTCAACTAAAACTCCCAAGTGACGAGGTTAAAAACATCACATTCCATCGGGTTAACTGGCTCGGAGGTAAGAAGCCCGACAACAACCGGCCTCGGCCATTTGTAGTGAAATTCAGGCACTACAAGCAAAAAGAGCAGGTCAGGAGTCGGGGCAGAGAGCTACGGGGAACGAACTTCAGTGTCATTGACTAGTTTCCAAAGGAGATCCTCGATTGGAGGAGAGTATTATTCCCAATCAGGAAGAAATATATCACTGAAGTGGCTGTAGATAAACTCTGTTAATGGTCAGTTGTTCAGGGACCTGGTTGGATAAGAGGTTAGATAACACAGTTATAATCTAATGTAAAGCACAGCTCAGCATGATGAAAGCATGTACCTGTAAGGCAGGAGTAAAGAGATTTAAGACAATCTGATTAAAATCATAACCAATCAAAAGCATGAAGCTTTTAATAAAAGTATCCGAAGTAATTGAAAATCCTCAAAAATAACAAAAAAAGCTTTATATATTATGTACAAAATAATACACATACGGTATTTTTATCAACAATGTAATAACTATTCGTTTTCAGCTTTAAATTAAAGCATTTAAATCACTATATACATTTGTGTTTTAGAATATGGTAATTAACACTAGAACTCCCAAGCCCGTCAATTTGACGGCGAGCATTCTGGATGCGAGGCGGTGATGATGTCATCACATTACATTGGTCAGAATGCTAGAGGTTTTCTTGCATGCTATAAAATGATGGTTTTGACAAGAATTAATAATAGTATTTGATCAAAACCTATTCTGTTTTATTATGATTTATATATAGTACTGAAAAATAATACAGAGTAGCGGGTACATTTAAAAAAAAAAAAAAAAAGCTTTACTAATCTGACCAAAAGCTGGACAGCTCCATGTTACGCCCCCCTTTTACTCTGCGGACATAAACTAGCGCTAAAAATGCCTTCAGCTCATCCACACTCATGTCCCAGGAGGAATCATCTCCATGCAGAGGAACGTGGTCTGGGCATCTTGGATCTGGCGTTCTGTCAACGTGTTCTGGCACTGATGCCTCCCTCTACTTTCTTCCTCCCATACTACTGTCCACACAGTGCCATCCTTTCCTATTTCCTCCTCATTCCCAGGTGTGCGCTCGTCTCGCGATGAAAACGCTTTAAAGCGCAGAATAGATTGTTGTTCCTGGGCTACTATATCTATGACCTAACTTATTGTTTATTTCTTTGTCCATCATCAGTATCTTGATCTGTAGTTTCTCTCCTGCCAGCTGGATTGCTGGGTTTATAGCTGGGCACTGATCACCTGGCTCGTCTCCCTGTCTCTAAACCTGCGCTGATTGTAGCACTGTTGCTATAGTTTATATATTATTAGTTTACTAATCTGTAAACTATAGCCTAAAATGATAAAATCGTCACATAGGCTAGTCTTTTACTACCTTGAAATAATGCGCCACAACCTCCTGCTAACGGGACGACTTGTGTTTTTTAGCCGGGGGAGGCTCACTCTCTGACCCGCTGTCACTGGAACTGAATGCTGACCAAGAGCCGTCAGAATCCCTCTCGACCCCAGAATCATGATCATCAAATTTTTGAAGCATCTCCAATGCCTCTTGAGCAGAAAATATCCTTCTAGAAGCCATTTGTAGGATGCCAATAATCTCCTTCTCAGACTGCGTTCTAGAGTGGCGGTTGCTAGGCAACGCTCGCGCGTATACTCAGCCGCGGGAAACAAAATATCAATGTAAATAATAGGGCCGTCAAAATAGCGGCTGTGGTAGTTAGAGGTAGAAATACTTAGATCTTTAAATAGAGACATAGGAATACACAAGACACAGGTTTAGAAAAAGTCAGGATGCCAGGAAGATAAGAGTTTTAATAAACCAGAGTTATGTCATGTCAAACTTTCATACCCGTCAAATTGACGGCCCTGGGAGTTCTAGTGTTAAACCATGACACATTGTGGCCTCTCTGATTTTATCTACTGTACTGTTCACTGATAATATTTATCAGATTATTTTCTCTAGTTCTAATCTTCATCATCTTTGTAACATTGTCATGATAAAGTTGTTCATAATGCATATAAAGTGTTTCAATGATGTCTGCAGATGTTAAAGAAGAGGCTCCTGAAGAACAGAGACCTGATATGGACCAGCAGGAGCTGGAGCTCCTCCACATAAAGGAGGAAAATGAAAGAATCTGGTCCAGCCAGGATGGAGAACAACTGAATGTGAAGAAGGAGACTGATGATACCAGGTTTCCATTAACTGTTGTTTATATGAAGAGTGAAGAGGATGAAGAGAAACCTCTGTTCTCTCAGCTTCATCAACACAAAACAGAAGACAGAGATCTTCCAAGAAGCATCTCAACTGACCAGATAAAAACAGAAATTAAAGTAGAGGACTGTGGGACAGCAGAATCCACCAGGAACCCACATCTAAATACTCATGGAGGCACTTCCAACTATTCAGAGACTGAAGACAGTGAAGATGATGAAGAGGATGATGTGAACCATCATAAATCTGAGCTTAAACGCTTATCAGACTCTGAAACTGAAGACAGCGAGGATGATTGGAAGGAGAGCAGGACTCCAGGATCAGGCAGAAACACTGTCAACAAATCTTTGAGCTGCTCTGAGTGTGGAGGAAAATTTGCTAACAGACACTCTCTTCAGAGTCACATGACATGTCATCCAAGATTAACGTCTTCAGATTGTTCTGGTAATGAGACATGTTTCAGTGAAAAGAAAAACATAGATTCACTGACGAAGTTTCAGACGGGTAGTAAAGATTTTAACTGTGGTGATTGTGGTAAAAGTTTTAACTTGAAACAAGATCTCAAAAGGCACACAAAAGTCCACACAGGAGACAAACCTTTCATTTGTGATGCATCTGTAACAAAATTGACCTACAAGTCAAGTTTAGGCAAACACATCAGTATTCAGAGAGGAGACAAACCTTTTAGTTGTGATGCTTGTGGAAAAAGATTTGCCTACAAGTCACATTTAAACACACACATAAGAATCCACAAAGGAGTCAAACCCTTTAGTTGTGATGCTTGTGGAAAAATATTTTCCTCCAAGTCATATTTAAACACACACATGAGAAATCACGCCGGAGTCAAACCCTTTAGTTGTGATACATGTGGAAAAATATTTTCCTCCAAGTCATATTTAAACAGACACATGAGAATCCATACAGGAGATAAACCTGTTAGTTGTGATACATGTGGAAAAAGATTTGCCTTCAAGTCAGTTTTAAACAGACACATGAGAATTCACACAGGAGACAAACCTTTTAGTTGTGATACATGTGGAAAAAGATTTGCCTTCAAGTCAGTTTTAAACAATCACATGAGAATTCACACAGGAGTCAAACCCTTTAGTTGTGATACATGTGGAAAAAGATTTTCCTCCAAGTCACATTTAAACACACACATGAGAATCCACAAAGGAGACAAACTTTTTAGTTGTGATGCATGTGGGAAACGATTTGTCTACAAGTCACATTTAAACACACACATGAGAATTCACACAGGAGACAAACCTTTTAGTTGTGATACATGTGGAAAAAGATTTGCCTTCAAGTCAGTTTTAAACAATCACATGAGAATTCACACAGGAGACAAACCTTTTAGTTGTGATGCATGTGGAAAAAGATTTGTCTCCAAGTCACATTTAAACACACACATGAGAATTCATACAGGAGACAAATTTAGTTGTGATGCTTGTGGAAAAAGATTTGTCTCCAAGTCATATTTAAACAAACACATGAGAATTCACACAGGAGACAATCCTTTTAGTTGTGATGCATGTGGAAAAAGATTTGTCTCCAAGTCACATTTAAACACACACATGAGAATTCATACAGGAGACAAAACTTTTAGCTGTGATGCTTGTGGAAAAAGATTTGTCTCCAAGTCATATTTAAACAAACACATGAGAATTCACACAGGAGACAAACCTTTTAGTTGTGATACATGTGGAAAAAGATTTGTCTCCAAGTCAAATTTAAACACACACATGAGAACCCACACAGGAGACAAACCTTTTAGTTGTGATGCTTGTGGAAAAAGATTTGCCTCCAAGTCCCATTTAAACACACACATGAGAACCCACACAAGAGAAAAACCGTTTAGTTGTGATGCATGTGGAAAAAGATTTGCCTGCAAGTCAAATTTAAACAGACACATGAGAACCCACACAGGAGACAAACCTTTTAGTTGTGATGCATGTGGAAAAAGATTTGTCTCCAAGTCACTATTAAACACGCACATGAGAATTCACACTGGAAATAAACCCTTTGGTTAAGATCTTTCTGTGGACTGTTTTGGTTCCAAGGCACAATAGAACAAACGCAAGAATCCAAACTGGAGAGAAACATTTTGGTTGTGATGAATGTGGTAAAAACATTACCTTCAAGTCAAATCTAAACCAGGATGATAGAATTTACAGAAAAGACAAACCCATTGCTAGTTATGTTTGCAATGGCCACCATTCAGCCTAGGGTTTTAACAGATTTCAATGAGAGTGTTTCATCGCACATAGGTTGGTTTTATGGATTACAGGCTTTTTAACAGGTAGAGTCCAGCAGGTTCAACACTCTCTGACAAAACAATTACCAGCAAAGCTCTCCACATGGATGTGCTTTATCTTCATTGTTATTCACCTTGTACACAAACTCCTGCAAAAGCACTTTCCCTAATAGACATTTAATTAAATATGCTGACAACACGGCCCTTTTAGACAACAAAGGAGAGGAGCATGGACTAGTTCAGGCCTTTTCACTAATTGGTGCAAAAAATCCAAGTTGCTATTGACTTCAGGAAGCTTCAGTCATTCTCCCCAACCATTATCGATGGAGATCAAATTGAGACTAATGCTAGAAGTACCTGGGCATGGTTCTGGACTGCCATCTAAGGTGAGACTCATGGGCTGACAGGGCAACTTAACGCCCTTAGAATATCCTTGACTTCTGTTCATCAGAACAGCCCACTTAAGAGGCAGTGTCTTGTTAAAGAAAATTAGTTTAGGATAAAACAACCTAAATATTGTTAATTTTATTGTGTTTAGCTTTTGTTTGTGGTGGTATGAGGCTACCTGGTGAAGCTAATCTGAACAGGCCTCTAAGCCATAAGGCTAGTTTTATGTGTTCTGTGTTTTAAAGTTTAAATAAATGTTATTTCAATGAGATGTTTTAAACAGTGGTGGTCCAGTAATGGGATTTTGCTCCATTTTATCTGTGTTTTTGTTTAATCGCTTTGAACTAACCTGCTAAAAATGTGTTCCAGTACTGCTTAAAACATGCTAAAGGTTGTCTTTGCTAGTGGCTAACAGGCTAATAGCCTTGCTTATAAACATAGTATACAGCTTTGTTTACACGAGAGCTTGTCTCATTTGCTCCGTAATCGGATAACGCACCATCAATGCTTGTATACACATTAATATTTGTATTGTATTATTAAGTAATTAATACAAAGAGAAAGTAACATCTAATACCAAGCACAACAAAATAGCACTTTTAGCAAACAGCACATGCACACAGAGAGGTGCAACACTTTAAACTGTATGATCCCTAATTTGTAGCATATGTAGCATTAACTTACTGATAAAACTGCTTTCTGAAACCAGACCCAAGGGAGCACTGGGGAACAGACTCCCTATTAATTTAAAACATTTGGCAATAAAAACAAATTTGCTCCATGCACATGTGCTGAGAAAGGTGTAGTTATGTCTAATAATAAAATAAATTCCATCAAATTATTAAAATGAAAATAAACTCATTTTATTCACAAAATACCTTTTGATATTTCTAAAAACACTACCAGAACATTTACATGTTCAACTTTTGAAACAGACATTACAGAACATGTGTATACCCTTTTACCTGAATAAGATTAAGAAAGCAGAATTGGATAAAATTTTTGTCCAAAAAGTCTCCAGTGAAGTGATCATCATCCTGAAAGGTTTGAAATAAGCTCATCCAAAACTGTGCACTCTGTTTGCGGAGGGTAGCCCACCACCCTTCTATGCTTTGGTTGGCTGTACTTCTTCCATAAACGAAACTTTTATCCCCTGCAAAACTGTCTGTGTGGTTTCTCCGCAGAAACATCTGCATTTGTTCGACACATCTATTTTCTGTGCCTCTGTCAGCACGTATCCTCTCTGGACATCCATTGATGCATGACACTGTTTTCAGAAAATAACTTGCAATCCATTTAGGGTCATTGTTTGTGACATAAGCCTCCATCCATAAAACATAGCGGCTAAAACCGTCTATGCAGCCACTAATAGCAATGCCATAGAGTTTTAGTTTATCGTAGCCATCCATGTGCCAAAGTGCATTTGGTCCTTTGCAGTTGTACTGACGTCTTCTCAATCGTCGAGCTCGTCTCAGTTCCACACCTTGTGGGTCAACCAATTTAATTATGCGTCTTACAGTATCTTGTGACACCATAATTCCACATTGAACTGCACGAAGATGTAGCCATCGATAACCTTGCATCTGACCACTGGTCATGATTTCTTGTTGGACAAATACCATCACTTCTTCCAGGTCTGACTGATTCTTCCTTCTGAACAGCCCAAGTCTTTTACAAATTCTCTTTAGAGTTCGAATACTTATTATAGTCTGATGACTGTGTGCTAAAATTGCAAGTATTTCTTTGTTACTGAAAGAAAGTCTGAAGTACAGTCTGACTAGGTCATCCAAATCTGACATTTCAGGAACTGTCTCTCACTCTGAGAGGGGAACTCTTGGCAGAAGACCCTGTTT
This sequence comes from Girardinichthys multiradiatus, assembly GCF_021462225.1. Taxonomy (NCBI): domain Eukaryota; kingdom Metazoa; phylum Chordata; class Actinopteri; order Cyprinodontiformes; family Goodeidae; genus Girardinichthys; species Girardinichthys multiradiatus. Next base: position 3,510,709 of record NC_061816.1, read on the forward strand.
TCTTTTTGAGAGTGGTTGTTTGCTTTTGCAGAAATTGAAGAGGGCAATTCGGTCTCCATAGGAAGTGATGTAATTTGCCAGAGTTGTGTCATCCATCAGCGCTATGACATCCCAATCAATCTGCAAAAAAACAGACAGAAAACACAATTACTTTTTTTCAAAGTCTTCCCTGCAAATCAGTGTTAAGATCACCCTTATGCCAATAGGAAAATACTGACTTTAAATAGCATAAAAGCTATATACTGTTTTAGGGAGACATACAATGGTGAAAGAAGGAGCTAAAGCATAGCCTTTCGGTAAATGGACCATCCTCTACTTTATTTAAAAATGAAAGGATTGGATTGATTATCATGTCGGTACAATAACACCGATTCATTAATATACAGTCTAATAAAGGGTATTACACATAGAACACACAATGAAACATTCTATATCATTATTTGGAACAGCAATTGGATCATCCATCCATCCATCCATCACATCATTTTGCGTTTCCATTGGTTGTGCGAACAACATCACATCACCCTGTGGTCAAAGTTCAAGGCGGCTGTGTTCCCCAACCAGCAATTTTAGTTTTACTGTTTTATAAGAAACATTAATGAGTGTATTAAGTTTGATTTAGTGAACTGTAGCCCACCATTTTCGCACCTTGGCGATAACTGCACTGACAACAATGAGGGTAGCTCAGAGTATAAAATGTAATTTAAGTCTTGAGCTGGCACATAAAACACAGAGCAGGAAAATTATTTTTGTGATTCTGACATTTTAACAGTTTGTATATTTTTCCGACATTGTACCACTAACATAGCCTATATATAGTTATTTGCACAACATTAGTTGGTGCTAGCGAATGGTTTGAGAGGATCTTTAGTCAACCACAATCAGAACAACAATCGGGGATCGGCAGCTGTTTATGCAAGCCATCCATTTTCCTGATTAATATATATAAACATGTATTTCACCTTCAATTTCATTCAAGTTTCTCTCCTCTGCTGTACGAAAAGTTACTCAATTGAACGCATCAAATACATTTCTCATGTTGGCAGGTGGTTAGCGTCTATAATTCAACTACTGGTTAATTTCCTTGGAAAACATTCAACACAAAGAACAATAAAATAAAACACAACCAACACTTTTGGGATAATTCCAGCAATCAGCAGCTAATAACCCTATATTCAATGCATGTGATGTAACATTGTGGAACACGTTTATTCCTCCTAACGATGTAAGCTAACAAACATGCTAACAGCTGTTTCCGTTTTGGATACTAAACCAACTCTGTTGTTTTACTCACCTTCTGCTCTTCCAATAATGAAATGGCATCTTCGGGAAGCCCTCGGCCACATAAAAAGTCACTTAAATCTGACATGTTCCCCAAGATTGCTGGACGTTCCCCTGCACGACTTACATCTCAGGCGATGAAGCTGGTTGCACCCAGACGCTTCCAGGTGCTCACCTGCATTAAAGTCAGAATTCTGAGATTAAAGTCAGAATTCTGAGATTAAAGTCAAAATTCTGAAATTAAAGTCAGAATTTTATTTTATTTTTTTAGTGGCCCTAATACTCTTCCGTAGTATGCTTTTGTTCTCTACTCTATTGAATGTTCATCAGAGAAACAGCCTGGGGGAAGAAACTGTCTCTGTGGCGGCTGGTTTTAGTGAACATTGCTCTGTAGCGGCGGCCTGTAGGTAAAACTCTAAACAGTTTATGTGCAGGGTGTGTGGGGTCTGCAGAGATTTTGGCAGCTCTTTTCTTGACCCTAGACCTGTATAAGTCCTGGATGGAGGGAAGGTCAGCTCTGATTATTCTCTCTGCATTCCTGATTATTCGTTGCAGTCTGGACCTGTCCTGTTTTGTGGATGAGCCAAACCACACTGAGATGGATGAAGACAGGACAGACTGAATGATGGCAGTGTAGAAGATGACCAGCAGCTTCTGTGGAAGGTTGAACTTCTTGAGTTGCCTCAGGAAGTACAGTCTCTGCTGGGCCTTCTTTCGAACAGTGTCTATGTGTGAAGACCATCTCAGGTCCTCAGAGATGGTGGTTCCTAAGAACCTGAAGTGGTCCACGGCCGATGCAGTGTTGTTGAGGATGGTGAGAGGGGGTGTATGGGGGTGGTGTTCTCCGAATGTCCACCACCATTTCCACAGTCTTGAGTGGGTTCAGTTCAAGGTAGTTCTGACCGCACCAGTGTACCAGCCGATCCACCTGCTGTCTGGATCAGTCCAATGACAGTGGTGTCGTCTGCAAACTTAAGGAGTTTCACGGACGAGTCCGATGAGGTGCAGTCATTTGTGTACAGAGAGAAGAGGAGTGGGGATAGAACACACCCCTGGGGGGCACCATCACTTACTGATCTGGTTCGGGAGAAGATGCTCCCCAGTCTCACCTGCTGCTGTCGGTCTGTCAGGAAGCTGTTTATCCACTGACAGGTGGAGGCTGGGATGTTGAGCTGGTTGAGCTTCTGGTGGAGGAAGTCTGGTATGATGGTGTTGAAGGTCAAGCTGAAGTCTACAAACAGGATCCTGGCGTACGTCCCTGGACAGTCGAGGTGTTGCAGGATGAAGTGTAGACCTAAGTTAACAGCATCATCTGCCGACCTGTTTGCGCAGTAAGCAAATTGCAGGGGGTCCAGCAAGGGGCCTGTGATGTCTTTCAGGTGCTTCAACATCAGCCACTCAAAGGATTTCATGACCACAGACGTCAGGGCTACAGGCCTGTAGTCCTTTAATCCTAGGATGGTGGGTTTCTTGGGAACCGGGATGATGGTGGATTGTTTGAGGCAGGAGGGGACCTTACATTTCTCCAGTGACTTGTTGAAGATCCTTGTGAAGATCGGAGCAAGTTGATGTGCGCAGGCTTTCAGACATGATGGGGAGACGTATCAGGTCCTCCAGCTTTCTTTGTTTTCATGCGCTGAAAGAGCCTGTTTACCTCTTCCTCGGAGATCTTTAGTGCTGGCAGAGGATCTGATGGTGGGGGGTTGGTTGCTTTATGGGAGGAATTTGTTCCTGAATGGGATGTAGAGGGGATGATTTGAGGTGTGAATGGCTTCTTGTCATGTCTGCAGTAGAAGCCATTCAGGAAGATGCTGATGTGACAGTTGTCCAGCAGACAGTCATTGATACCCTCCACAAGGAAGGGAAGCTGTTGCTAAAGAAGCTGGCTGTTCACAGGCTGCTGGATCTATTCATATTAATGGAAAGTTGAGTGGAAGAAAAAAGATGCACAGACAACAGGAAAACCTGCAGCCTTGAGAGGATTCTGAGGCTTCACTGCAGCAGGAGTTGGTGCTTCAAGACCCTCCAGACAGACGTATCAGGACATGAGCTACAACAGTTGTTACATTCCTGGTGTTAAACCCAGAGAGCCAAAAATACCAGGTTTAATGATCAAGCTATCACTCAGATGAAAATCTCAACACAGCGTTGCTGGTTGCCTGGAGTTTATGGCTTCCTTATTATCAGAGAATCTGGGTGAATCTGATTATGTGTTTTGCTTAACAAGTTCAGTAAAGTGTTTTTGGAAATATATAAAGAAAGGAGACAAGATGAGAACTTTTCATTCTGTTTCCTTTATCTTTCTTCACTAAATCTTCAGGCTCTTCACACAGCAAGCTGGCTGCAGTATTGTTTTTATGAATAATTATTTGTAGGATATTTGTTTTAAAAGAGCTTTGAGATCACAGACTGAAACTGTTGCTTGTTTAACTGGTCGTCACTCATAGGTTACTGATGAATCTGGATGCCATGTTTGCTGCAGTTATTCTCTGATCTTCTGGCCAGAAGATATCTTATTGAATCTGCACACACCCACCTTCATACTGCTGCTGACCTATAGGGTCACTGAACAACGCTCTTTAACTTTATGAATCCTTCATTGTTTCTGATGTCTGTTAGCATCAACTGGCTCACCTTATTTTCTCATTTTATTGACTTGTTTTCATTTTTAATCATAATCAGATGTGTTTTAGCATTTAAATTGTTAAATATTTAACTACCTCACTAGTCTTGATTCACATTTAATGTTGAATATGTAATTGTTTTTGGAACAATTTGATTAGCTTTGTGCTGTCAGACGTCAGTCACCAAAAAGGTTTCTGTTCATTTTTATCTCTTCACTGTAACTTGAGCAGCAAGGTATCCATCCTCATGAGTTTAGTTCTTTGTTCATCCGTTTCTGTCCTCTTCTTTCAAAGGTCTCACAAAGGGACACCTCAGTTCCCGCTGCTTATGTCATCAGCACTCAGAAAGGTCGTGACCTTATTTAAGGCAGCGCTGAAAGGTTTTCACTCTAAAACCATCCAGGAAATCAGCTTCTTCTGTGCTGTTTGTCATGGAGCTTCAGACCACAGGAAGAGGGCTGGACAGATTCACTTAGAGCTGCCTTATGTTGTCATGTTACCATGGAAACACTGCTTTTTTGATTGCGAAGTCTGGGTTGCAACGTTGTTGCCTTCAGGAGTTGCACCCCACACTTTGAGAATCACTGAATGACAATAAATGTATCAGCAGAAGTAACAACATAACAGTCACAGTAGAAGAGACAAACTCTTTGAGTATCTTTAAAGACCAGCTTGCAGCTTTTTTCTAGACTAAAGTACTTTAACACTTGCTTTACTGAATATAACATCTGGTTTCTATGAGTCATATCTTTATGTTTCCAGCATAGAGGAACATGCAGCACAATTTTGACTGTGATCAACTCACTTAACATTAAGCTGACGATGTTTCCTAGAACAACTGTAATGACATCCATGAGGAAAAAGAAAAACAAACTGGATTGTCAGTATCTAGTTTTTAACATTATCTGGAAAATATTTCTGATAAATAGATCATTTTTCATCATGTTTCTGTGAAAACATGCAGGCATGATGGTTTGAAAAGAAGAAGGTTGGCAACCACTACCAAAATGCAGAAATGACATGTTGACGATGTTTCAGACGTTTTCCCCTTAACAATGTACAGCTAATGATCATTCCTGCGTGGTGTGAAATTCCTCTGAAGTCCATTTTATACACAATATGTTTCAGTTATTTATTATGAGCCTAATATTAGCCTGGTTGCGTGTAATGTGGGGTTTTATTGTTGCTCTCAATAATGTTTTAGTTTAGTTGAAGTGATGCTTTTCTACTATATTATTTTTTAAATATTGTTTCACACCTTTAAAAGTATTAACACAACTCTAATTCCATTTAGTGTTTGTCTCAAACCAAAATAAAGAAAATTAACATTTGTGTCCATGTTTGAAGTAAAAGTTTCAAGCTGCAGAAACAAGCAAGAAACTGTCAGAAATCCAAGAAAGAAAGATGAAGGTTTCTCTCATACCTCGACCTCATAATCAAATATGGCTGCAATGTGTTTAAAACTGTTTATTTGCACTTCTTGGAATCCCATTAAATGTTTTCTGTTCACAAATACATGTGCAACACAAAATGCAGAAATACAGTATCTCCTAAAAGTGAGTACTCCCTGTACATTTAAAAAACATTGTATTATATATTTTCATGGGACAACGCTGAAGATGTAACAATTTGATACAATGTTAAGTATTCAGTGTGCAGCTTGTATAACTGTAAATTTACTGCCCCCTCAAAATAACTCAACACAGCCATTAATGTCTAAACCTCTGGAAATAAAAGTGAGTACAACCCTAAGTGAAAATGCTCAAATTGTTCTCAGTTAGCCATTTTCCCTCTGTGGTGTCATGTGACTCAGATCTCAGGTGTGAAATGGGAGCAGGTGTGTTAAATTTGGTGTTATCTCTCTCACGCTGGTCACTGGAAGTTCAACATGCACCTCATGGCAAATAACTCTCTGAGCTGTCTGAAAACGCTGGACTCCTTAGAACCCCACAGTGTCAGAGATTATTTACTTTTGGAAGTGGCAGTAAAAGGCATAAACTGGTATGTGAATGGTTCAGAATGGATACACAGGAGGACAATATGGACTTTAATAACTGGATGCCAGTAAGTAGTGGAAGAGGATGAGGAAGAGGTAAAGCAGAAGAAGGGAAAATGTTAGACAGCCAAAGGAGTAAAAGAGAGCTGGAAGAAAACAGTTCTGAAGAAGAGAGAAAAGTTAGGAGGAAAATTGGAAGGGAAGAATGTAAAATAATATTAAAGATAAAAAATGAAGAAGAAAAAGAGAGCCTGAGTCCTATTTCACTATCTAGAGAAGTTAAAAAAAGATAGGAGATGTTGAAATGGTGAAAGTATTGAGAGATGGAAATATACTGGTGTTGTGTAAAACTGAAGAACAAAGAAGAAAGGCTTTACAAGTTGAAAACATTTGCAAGAAAACAGTGACAGAGAAGAAGATTATAGGAGAAGATAAAATCATTTGGGGGGTAATTTATGGCATTCCTCTGGAGGAAGATATAGACAAGTTAAAAAAAAGCATTGTTGGTGCAAAGATAAAAAAATCTCAAAAGACTGACAAAAAATGTAAATGTAGAAAGCCAGTCAATTTTAATAGACTTTGAAGAAACAATGTTGCCACAAAATGTCAAAATAGGATATCTGAGTTTTTCTTTGGGGCCTTTCATTCCTCCACCACTAAGATGTTTTAAATGTCAGAGATATGGTCATATAGCAGCTGTCTGCAAAGGAAAACAAAGATGTCCAAAGTGTGGAGAAGATCACAGAATTGAAGATTGTGGGGAAGAAGTGCAGGAAAAATGTTGCAATTGTGGAGGGCAACATAGAGTTACATTCAGGGGATGTGAGGTAAGGAAGAAAGCAAAAGAAATCCAACAAATTAAAATGATTAAAAACATAAGCTATGCTGAAGCAGTCAAAAATGTACAGAAAGAAAGATCAAGGGATGAATGTCAAATTAGGATTCAAGATTATCAACAAAGAAAAGTAGAATCAGAGGAAAATGTTACAATGTCTGTGGAAAAACTGATATTATTCATAGCTTATGTCATTAACTGCACTGAACAGGCTAAACACAAAACAGAAAAGATTAAAATAATAGTCAGAGGAGCAGAAAAGTTCTTAGGGTTTAAAGAAGGATCTTGGGAAAACATTAATAAAATGTTGGAAACGGATGGAAGGCAAGGAGGAACCCCAGCTGATAGAAGTATGTAGTACTACTTCCCCTAGTTACCTTATACCAAAGTTTTGTAAAGAAAAATATCAAGCTTATTTTTCAAAATGTAATTTATTAACTTTTAGAGAAAGTCTAAACAAACAAGCACACCACAGCAGACACACAAACCTAAAAAGAACATGCAAATCACTTAAATGTGTTTTCTGTTGGTGGGCTTCCCACACATGCCTGATGAAACCACCTCAGGCACATCTCACTTTGGATCTAGAAAAAGGACAAATAATATAAGGCATTTTCAGCAAAAACATCTGTCTACAATTATAACATCCATTCATTTTCTATTCCTTCTTATTCCAACTTTGGTCCGCAGGAGGGCAGGATCCTATCAAAGCTTGCTTACGCAAGTTAAAATTACTGTTTAGGTCCTCTCCATTTAACCTCCTAACAATACATGTTTGAATAATTCTATAATGTTGTTACCCAGTTCAAGTCCGTCTCTTTTTCCATCTCTCCTCAGAAGTGGCCCAAGTCTTCTAAGTCATCTGATAAGAATAAATGTGAAGTATAAAAATATACCTATATATACAGTTTTTCTTGTTTTTGCATATTCACTCTGCAAATCTTTTGTGATTCAAAGTTTGTTTGTCTGTGGAGTTCAGTGACTTGCTTCAAGATGCAGATCTGGTTACTATCTGGTAACTATTAAACAGGATGTGGTAAACACAAACACAATTTATTCAGGAGCTGTCTATGAGAATGTACCACGTTTGGACATAATTAGTGATAAAAGTAGCATTATGAAGTTTAATAACAGAAAATATAATGGTTGTATTTATTTATTTGTGGACAAAGAGGAAAAATGTTCTTAAACAAATGTTATTGCAGACCCTATTGTCACTGTAGTTATTTTTGGCTAAGTATTCCTATCTTTGTAGCAACAACTGCAAACAATTGTAATCATGATAACAATTAATCCAAACTTTAAAATAAGAAACTTTTGGTAGAACAATATCAGATTTCTCACCACTGTTATGGAGAAGTTTTACAGCAATGTCAAACCTGAGGATGTTAACCGCCTCTGTGGAAACAGGGAAATCCACATCCTCTTTTGCAAGGAGTCTTTCTGCAAACTGACATATAAAGCTTTATTTAATGGCTTTAAATTAATAACAAAGTTTAAATGTTTCAAATATACTTCATAATCATACATTGTGTGAAAATTTGTATGGATTTTCAATGCATATACTCCACATGATGTACGGTTCTGTTGTTTGGGATGTTTGACAGTATCACATGTCCACCTTGACACACTGCATCCCTTCTTCCTCATAAATGCCCTGTTAATATAGGTATATATCCCCTCCTTGAACCGTCACCTTAACGTGGTGGAGGGGTTTGAGTGCTCAAATGATCCTAGAGGCTATGTTGTCTGGGGCCTAAATGCCCCTGGTAGGGTCTCCCATGGCAAACAGGTTCTAGGTGATGGGTCAGACAAAGAATGGTTCAAGAACCCCTCATGAAAAACACAATATCGAGGCACGTGACGTCGCCCGGTACGGCGGAGCCGGGGTCCCACCCTGGAGCCAGGCCTGGGGTCGGGACTCGCCGGAGAGCGCCTGGTGGCCGGGTTGCTCCTCGCGGGACCCGGCCGGGCCAAGCCCGAACGAGAGACGCGAGGCCATCCCCCAGTGGGCCCACCACCTGCAGGGGGAACCGTGAGGGACCGGTGCAAAGAGGATTGGGTGGCGGACGAAGGTGGAGACCTCAACGGCCCGATCCCCGGATGCTTAGGCTGGCTCTAGGGACGTGGAATGTCACCTCGCTGGGGGGAAAGGAGCCTTAGCTTGTGCGGGAGGTCGAGAGATATCGACTAGAAATAGTCAGGCTCGCCTCCACGCACAGCGTGGGCTCTGGAATCCATCTCCTTGAGAGGGGTTGGACTCTCTTCTACTCTGGAGTGGCCCACGGGGAGAGGGGGCGGGCTGGTGTGGGTTTGCTTGTTGCCCCCCAGCTCAGCCGTCTCGTGTTGGGGTTTACCCCAGTGGATGAGAGGGTTGTATCCCTGCGCCTTCGGGTTGGGGAGAGGTCTCTGACTATCATTTCAGCCTACGGGCCGAGTGGTAGTGCAGAGTACCCTGCCTTCTTGGCATCCCTGTCGGGGGTGCTGGACAGTGCCCCTCCCGGGGACTCCATTATTCTGCTGGGGGACTTCAACGCCCACGTGGGGAACGACAGTGACACCTGGAGAGGCGTGATCGGGAGGAATGGCCTCCCCGATCTGAATCCGAGTGGTGTTTTGTTATTGGACTTCTGTGCTAGTCACGGATTGTCCATAACGAACACCATGTTCAAACATAAGGGTGTCCATCAGTGCACTTGGCACCAGGACACCCTAGGCAGGAGGTCGATGATCGACTTTGTTGTCGTATCATCAGACCTTCGGCCGCATGTTTTGGATACTCGGGTGAAGAGAGGGGCTGAGCTGTCCACTGATCATCACCTGGTGGTGAGTTGGATCCGCTGGAGGAGGAGAAAGCCGGACAGACTCGGCAGGCCCAAGCGCATAGTGAGGGTCTGCTGGGAACGCCTGGCGGAGCCCTCGGCCAGGGATGTATTCAACTCCCACCTTAGGGAGAGCTTCGACCAGATCCCGGGGGATGTTGGAGACATAGAGTCCGAGTGGACCATGTTCTCTGCATCTATTGTCGATGCTGCTGCCCATAGCTGCGGCCGTAAGGTCTGCGGTGCCTGTCGTGGCGGCAATCCCAGAACCCGGTGGTGGACACCGGCAGTAAGGGATGCAGTTAAGCTGAAGAAGGAGTCCTATCGGCTGTGGTTGGCTTGTGGGACTCCTGAGGCGGCTGACGGGTACCGTGAGGCCAAGCGTGCTGCGGCCCGGGCTGTGGCAGAGGCAAAAACTCGGGCCTGGGAAGAGTTCGGTGAGGCCATGGAGAAGGACTACCGGTTGTCCTCGAAGCGATTCTGGCAAACCGTCCGGCGCCTCAGGAGGGGGAAGCAGTGCTTTGCCAACACTGTTTATAGTGGGGGCGGGAGACTGCTGACCACGACTGAGGACATTATCGGGCGGTGGAAGGAGTACTTCAAGGATCTCCTCAATCCTGCCATCACGCATTCCGTGGTGGAAACAGAGGCTGGGGACTCGGGGTTGGACTCTTTCATCACCCAGGCTGAAGTCACCGAGGTGGTTAAAAAGCTCCGCGGTGGCAAGGCTTCGGGGGTGGATGAGATCCGCCCTGAGTACCTCAAGTGTCTGGATGTTGTAGGGCTGTCATGGTTGACACGCCTCTTCAACATTGCGTGGCGGTCGGGGACAGTGCCTCTGGACTGGCAGACTGGGGTGGTGGTCCCCCTTTATAAGAAGGGGGACCGGAGGGTGTGTTCCAACTACAGGGGGATCACACTCCTCAGCCTCCCTGGTAAGGCCTACGCCAGGGTATTGGAGAGGAGAGTCCGACCGATAGTCGAACCTCGGCTTCAGGAGGAACAGTGTGGTTTTCGTCCCAGCCGTGGAACACTGGACCAGCTCTATACCCTCTACAGGGTGCTCGAGGGTTCATGGGAGTTTGCCCAACCGGTTCACATGTGTTTTGTGGACCTGGAGAAGGCATTCGACTGTGTCCCTCGTGATGCCCTGTGGGGGGTGCTCCAGGAGTATGGAATCGGGGGCCCTTTATTAGGGGCCATCCGGTCCCTGTACGAGCGGAGCAGGAGTTTGGTCCGCATTGCCGGCACTAAGTCGGACCTGTTCCCAGTGCATGTTGGACTCCGGCAGGGCTGCCCTTTGTCGCCGGTCCTGTTCATAACTTTTATGGACAGGATTTCTAGACGCAGCCAAGGGCCGGAGGGGGTCTGGTTTGGGGACCAGTGGATTTCGTCTCTTCTTTTTGCGGATGACGTGGTCCTGCTGGCCCCCTCTAGCCAAGACCTACAGCATGCGCTGTGGCGGTTCGCAGCCGAGTGTGAAGCGGCTGGGATGAGGATCAGCTCCTCCAAGTCCGAGGCCATGGTACTCGACCGGAAAATGGTGGCTTGTCCTCTTCAGGTTGGAGGGGAGTTCCTGCCTCAAGTGGAGGAGTTTAAGTATCTCGAGGTCTTGTTCACGAGTGAGGGAAGAATGGAGCGGGAGATCGACAGACGGATCGGTGCAGCTGCCACAGTAATGGGGGTGCTGTGCCGGTCCATTGTGGTGAAGAGAGAGCTGAGCCGAAAAGCAAAGCTCTCAATTTACTGGTCGGTCTACGTTCCTACCCTCACCTATGGCCATGAACTTTGGGTCATGACCGAAAGAACGAGATCACGGATACAAGCGGCTGAAATGAGCTTCCTCCGTAGGGTGGCCGGGCACTCCCTTAGAGATAGGGTGAGGAGCTCGGCCATCCGGGAGGAGTTCGGAGTAGAGCCGCTGCTCCTCCACATTGAGAGGAGCCAGTTGAGGTGGCTCGGGCATCTATACCGGATGACTCCTGGACGCCTTCCTCGGGAGGTGTTCCAGGCACGTCCCACCGGGAGGAGGCCCAGGGGACGGCCCAGGACACGCTGGAGGGACTATGTCTCTCGGCTGGCCTGGGAACGCCTTGGGCTTCCCCTGGAGGAGCTGGAGGAGGTGTCTGGAGAGAGGGACGTCTGGGCGTCTCTGCTGAGTCTGCTGCCCCCGCGACCCGGTCCTGGATAAGTGGAAGACGACGAACGAACGAATATAGGTATATTAATAAGAACCGTCATCTGAATTTAATGCTTAATTTAACGTTTCATATCTACCCATAGCTTGTGATTTGCAAACATTTCTGGATGTCTTGCTTTGACTCCCCCAGTGGATCCAAGAACAAAGATCTTTTGTCTTGTGGGTAGATCACCTAATAAGTGTGCAATCAACAGTCTTCATGTGGTTTTTGCTTATGACATAACTATTATATAAGATATTTTTGAAATATAAAAACAAATTCTTACCACAGATGTCCAGTGGTTGTGATGATTATTAAGTCTGGTCACCCTTAAATAATCTTTGCTCCAAGCCTGCAACCATATCTTTAATGCAAACAGTTATTCCATTTAGGTAGCTTTTTTCATTTCTATTGCATCTTAACGCTACACAATTTAAGTCACATTTCCACTGTGTACCTGTAAGGAATTCTTTCCGTAATGCCCCGATATCAACGCCTGCTTCTCCAATAAATGTCACCCTCAGCTGATTGGTAGCAATGCCCGATTTTGCCTCTTCCACTGTGCAAGTCCTCGCTCTACCATGTTGGATCTTGAGATAGTGATGGGAAATTCTTCATCTGTTTTCACCACAGCTGTTATGGCCTGCAGGATATCATCCAGACTGATAGGAGGAAAAATACCTGTTAGAAAAATGACTATGTGAGTCATGTTTTGTGTTTTTCAATGCTTTTTAGTTTTTTTTAATCATGGGTCACCACTGGTGGTATGTGACTTAGGCTGCATTATTTTTCTATTCTGTAATGTCAAAGCATATAGGTAGTTCATTCACTTACATATGGAGTATGTGGTCAAAAATCTTGAGAATCAATGCATTTAGCATCAAAGACTACTAATAAATACAAACCTGGAAAGGCAAGTCTTCTCTTTTGAAGGAAGGAAGCTTGCATTGATGCAATGACAAACTTCCAGAGTGAAAACCATATACTCACCGGCCACTTTATTAGGTACACCTGTCCAACTGCTCGTTACGCAAATTTCTAATCAATCACATGGCAGCAACGCAATGCATTTAAACATGTAGACATGGTCAAGATGATCTGCTGCAGTTCAATCAGAATGGGGAAGAAAGGCGATGCTATCATGTCAATATGGACCAAACTCTCTGAGGAATATTTCCAGTACCTCGTTGAATCTATGCCACAAAGGATGAAGGCAGTTCTGAAGGCAAAAGGGGGTCCAACCCGGTACTAGCAAGGTGTACCTAATTAAGTGGCCGGCGAGTGTAAAACATAATGTAAAAAAAGCAAAATATAAAACAATACTTTTAAAAGTTTGACCTTAAGTGAACTTGTTCATAGTACAGCAAGTACGTTAGCAAGACTTAATGACAATTACAATGTTATGCAAACAGTGGCAAAACCAAATAGAAAAAAATGTGTATAGTGATCAAAGCCAGTGTATAAGATACACAGCTCAGCCAGTAACAAAGCATTTAATGTCATCTATAAATATATAAAATAATTAGTGGAAAGGAAAACACTGTACTACCTCTCACTGCACTCGCTTGCATGTTCCTCCACCTCATTCTGAGAAAATGTCTGACCACAGATAGGGCACAGAATCTGTAACAGGGAGCATTATGATTATGAGCTGGAAATAGTAATGCCCCCAAAAAAGACACTGAAATATTGCAGTCCACATTACCATTGCATTTGAGGACACCATAACTACATCTTCCTCTAAAGGCTGTAAAAGCAAGTGAAGAAAAAAAAAAACAACTAACTTTAAAAGCAAGAAAAATGAATCTTGCTTCATTTCGTACATCTCATTGCTGTTCATCTTTCAGCTATGGCTCAAATAGGCTACCTTAAAAGTTGGTATCCCCAGGTACCCACTGTAAAAATAATTAATAAATCCAACCCTTAACAATGAACATGTTTGTTCTTTTTTGAGACTGCTCAAAATATATGCAATTTTGTCCACACAGAATTAATTGCATTTATCTTTTTGTTTCTTTTTATTTGGTTATGAATAGTCTAAAAGATGATAGGATAAAAACTTTACCCTCGAGTCTGAGTTTGATTGATCGTTTCCATCAATATGTGGGGTGGAAAGTGGTGTGCAATCCAAGTCTTCATCAGGAATCTGATAAAGGAAAGTACCAAGTGTAAAGTACAAAGTTAATTTGTGTTACACAGAGATGGACAGCCAATTTCAGTGACATTGAAAATGTTGCACATGAAACTCCTGACTGATCTAAACATTTTCAAAACTAACAAGCTGAAAAGTAAATTGCTGTCATTTCTAAGATTTGCATGAGGAAAGTTACTTATAATGCTGACTCCCAACATCATCCATGTGATGGGACTGTACAAACCTCTAGCACATTAGTTTCAGCAAGCTGACAGTTTTCAACGTGAAGTGCTAGGACTTGAAGAAGATAGTTGGTGTGACAGGAGGGGCACATCGCCTTTGGCATACTAGAGAATGAGCTGGATCCAGGGGGCAGTGGCTGGGTGTCTAGCTCTTCCTGGATGTGAGCGATGTACAACACAGTCTTGCCACTTCCACTTGCAGTCTTTAGCAGTGAGCCAGTGTAACCACTGTCTTCAGGAGACACCATATTTAACTTGTGGGAACCCCATCCACCTATCAAAAAAAGTTAATAGCTTTATTCTATTCAAAATGTGGCAGTACTCATTACAGTGCTTTCATGGTGATCACATGACCCAAATATTTCTACAACTATCAACGTAGAGGTTGGATTGTACCTGCTCCTTTGTAAATCAGCCAACCCCCAGAAATGCTTTCCAACTTTGGATACAGTTCTTGGAGTCTTGAACATACCTTTAAAATAAATTATTAACCACCAGATCCATCAGTTCTATTTATAAAAAGGAAAATATTTTGGTAGTGAACTATGTTAAGGTATATCCAGATATCAGGTTACAACAAAAAGATTTTTTTGGCAATGTGGAGCAGTACATTACTTCATCATGACTGAAGTTCTCAGGTATTGCTGTAGATCTGCGTCCCAAACCGGCTTGTAGATGGAAGATTTCTTCACTGCCTTTAGGTGTAGACTGAACAGGCTTGGGTACAAAAATCGGTAGGTAAAATGGAAGTAATTGGAGAATATCGAAAAGAACAGGCAGTCATAACAAGATTACGATTAGGACATACACGATTAAATAAAACTTTACATATCTTGGGTAAACATCCAACAGGCAGATGTGATTGTGGAATGGATTTGAAAACAGTAGAGCATTTTGTAATTTAGTATGAAAAATATAGGATGAGTAGAGAAAAATTAAAGCAAGAATTGAGGAAGTATGATATAGAAGCATTGAGAGTAAATACAGTACTAGCTAAACAGCAGCATCTGTCTTTCAGTTCAAAGTCGCTCATATTTTTATCATCAATCAAATTCATTATTAAACTAATGTAAAGGATTGTAGTGTGTAATTACCGTCTGCGACCACAGGAGGGGAGTGTCAAGACCGAGTTTAGGGCTAAAATAATTAAAATCTTAATTTTTGTTTAGTGCAGTTGTGTAATATTTGCACTTTACTGAAAATGTTTTATTATTTTTATAAATTAGATGTTTCTGCCCTGCGTAATGCCCTGATTGCAGCATTTATTTTTCAGTATAAAAAAATAATAATAATAATGTTTGTAGTTTTTTCAGGCCTTAATTATCAGAATTAACAATGGTTAATATTTCTGGGATGATTTTTGCTGAAGTAAATTTAAAAGGATTTTTTTCAATTTAGTTTTTATCAAAAGTAGTATAAATTATTATTATGTGTATCTCTATATCTGTCTCTATGATTATTAATGAATGTCCATCTCTAATAACATACATGTATAAAATATGTAGATTGTTATTTACAGGGTTATATCAATAGATGTAATCAGAAAGTATTTAATGAAAAATATAAAGTTTAACCGTTTTGTTTCAATATAACTAGTCACTGCCCTCTGGTGGTGATGTGTTGTAACTACAGATATTCATCATATTTATTGTTCAACAGGATGGATTGTTTTTCTTTCTTTGTTATAATTTTAACGTTTATGAAGTGAGATAAAATTAGCTTAAATTAATGTTGTTAAACATGAATAAGATTCACTGCAGGGTTTAATTCAGTCTGAACATAAACACATCCTAATAATACAGAGTTTAACACAGCAGCTGATATGTAGTGATTATCTCTGGTTCTAATTTACTCTCAGAGCAATAATAGACAACAACAGAAACCCTCTTCTCAGTCTTCTGGCTGGTCAGAAGAGTAGCTGCAGCAATAGTTGGAGTTTCTGCTCGCTGTACTCAAGAATGGAGCAGCTGAGAAGATCTTTTGTCATCAGGGCATTTTGACTTTTTAACACTCTCTGATACAACATATGTAATTTCCAATGTAAATACACAAATATATATAATACAGATAAATCCAGTTACCGGTGATTTATTTTGAAATAACTAACAGGAAATGCTAACTATATATTACCTGTGTAACTTTACTTTGCTTGTAGTTACACACTGTGTCCACCAGAGGGTCTAAGTGAGCAGCTAACTGGTTTCTAGCTCCTGATTGGCTGATGAAGCCATTGTTGATCTGTTGTTGCTTCTACTTTTATTTCCTAACTCCTCTTCCTCCTTTAGCATGAAATCAATGTTTTCTCAGTAAGTGTGAATTAGAAGCAGCTCTACAGAGTTTCAGCACCCTGGACAGCTCTATGACTTCAAAATAACTGATGAGCAGCTGGAAACTCTGCCTCATTTATTGGAGTCTTTGTTAAATCCAGGAATGGTTTGACTTTACCTGAGTCCAAGAAGGTCTCACTGTGAGGATCCAAAGCTCTGAAAGCTTCCATGTATTTGTGACTCTCTCTGTTCTCTAACTAACCTGGATCATTCTGACATTTTCCATTAGATGCCAAATAAGGAACCAACTCTTAAAGTAAATATAATGTATAATTAGCTGCATGAACAACTGATCAGAGTTTTGATGCCACCAGGATCAATATTCATAAAGAGAAATTAACATCTCAAACACAATACGTCACATATAGTCAGTCTCCACATGTCTATGGAACATAAAACGTCTCTTAACATTTGCATTCAACCAAGCAGCTAAAAATAATGATCAGAATCAGAGCTGCTGAGCAGCTTTCTGAGAAGGCAAAGAGGAAACAAACATGGCCAACCACAAACAAGAGCAGCTGAGCGTTTTTTCACTATGATTTATTCACGTTTTATGTCTGACAATATTATTTAACTCACAGTGTTGAACTTGACAGTGTTTTCATTCATGTTATTTATTTCATAAGCAGACTGCAACTAAAAAGACATCCTTTAGTCCCGATCCATACAGAGTTGTTCCTTTTTCACAGCTTTTGTCCACTTATTGTTAAATTCTGACATCTGATCAGAAGAGATGAGATTTCTTATGAATTGCTGGAAGGTTTAAACCGTGACGACCAGAAAGCCAAAGATGCAACAGCAGCTACATTATGCAAGATCAGATGAAGCTGAGCAAAGAAAGTGAAGGTTGTTTTTTAACATATATTATATTTACATAAGTTCTGAAATAGGTTGTCTCAATAAAAACTGCTCCTCTTGGTGGATGTTTAACAGCTGGTCTTCCTTTCCAGGACCCTAAAATTAGGACTTATTTAAAATCAGATAATAAAAAGATATATTTCATAACTAAATACCATCATAAACTTTAAACAATAAAACATCTTAGGATGAGAGGAAATTATCATGGTTTCTGGGGCCAAGGAAAAAAACAAATATAATTTAAAATTGCAGCAACTAATATGAACTAATATGAACAAAGTTAACTAATGTCCTTGATAAAAACTTCAGTCAGTCACCATTTCTTCTTGTTAGACTTTCCAAGAGCTCTGGAGAATAATTCAAACATGTGACTTTAATGTTTGGGCCTTTATTAGACTGATCCTGGTAGAGACGGTCAGGATATTTACTTCCTGAAACACGTGTGGACGCCTCAACACACCTTCTACACCTCAGCTGATGGAGAAAAACACTCTTTAACACACGTTAGAACCTAAAGTCAAAGTTTTTACAGATATCAGTTTAGAAGAACTTTTTATTGAGTGTTAATGTTAAGCATTCCTGACACAAAACATCACCAGAGTCAAAGTCTGCCCTGGGATTTGTAGTTCTCAGACTTTGGTTTGGTGTCAGATGAAGATCGTCTGTCCAGGAAGATAAGTATCTCAGACATCGTCTCTCTCCAGACAGCCATAGACCATGAGTCCAGTTCTGATCCTCAGGTTTGGTTCTGTGTGTCTAAGTTTAACCGTTCATCTCCACATTTACTGATGTTTCACTTTGTGCTCTGCAGAAACCTCAGACTGATCATCTTTGAGACGCTGGAGAACACCATTGGTAAAATGTTTCATCTCCTACATGCATGTTGTCATGATTTGTTTCTGCATTTCTTAGAGACGTTGTCTTTCTTTTAGAGGATAGAGGACCTGTGGAGGAGGAGGAAAGGAGGAAGAGGATGCAGGTGGTGGAGAGGTTTCAGACGGCTCCTTCTGAGGAAATAGCAGCTCTCTGTGGATCCAGGGTGAGACACTTACTGAAGTAAACCTGGAGTAATTGTGTTTGGTTTCTAAGGTGAAGGTTTATCTGAGTGTAAAACTGTTTGTGGTTCTGATTTACTGTAATCAGGTCATCAGTTGGTACCAGAACCTCAATCTAAAAATGAACCTTTTTGGAAGATCTTGGTCAGACTGGAATCTTTGTGAGCAAACAGATGTACAGTTCTAGTGGTTCTGGATGGAAACATGTCAAACCATCAAACTAACTGATGGTTCTGTCTTCTCCACAGACCTCATTGCTTCAGTCCAAACTAGATCAGGTCTTTGATCTGATTGTTCGTCCTCCTCCGTCTCCATCTGGACAATCGTCTCGTCGTTGGACGCCGATCTATGAGATGAACTTTCCTGACCTCTGTGCGTATTAGAGACTCAACAGGATGACCTGGATCATTATGAAGCATCTGATGTTGTGTTCAAGGAACAGAGGACAGAACAACTGAGGACTGGAAACATGTAACATGAGTCATGTTTTGTGTTCATAGAAGAAGTTTTTCTCAGTGGCTGTTTTGTTCCTCTGAGAAAGATTTAGTTTTGTGTTGATCTCAGTATTTCCCAGTTTTATGTTTCATTTTGTTGTGATTCTTGAAGTGTGATTGTCAAAAAGAAAACTTTATTTTAAATCATGTTGAACTAATTTAACTTTAACTGTCCTTTTATTTGGTTTTGTTCCTAAACTTTAAACCAACTCTTTATTTTCCTCTCCAGGCTGCAGAGTCTGCTGATATAAACATGCATCATGCATTCATGTTTTTCCTGATAAACTGTGTAAAATAATATGCACTACATGTGGCATCCCTGCTACTTCACACTTTGAGCTTGTTAAATGTTTGAAGCTAAATATTTCTAGGATAAAAGACATCATCTGGCAGATTAGCTCAGATTGCTTCAAAACTCTTCCATGATGAAGAGCATTAGTGAAAACGAAGACTGGTCATAGTTGGAAAGTGTTTTAGCTGTGATCAAATAGCTCCGTCTGTTAGAAGATCTCCTGTAGTCTGTAGGGTCGGTTCTCTGAAGGTTCCTGAGGACCAACAAGCTGACAAGGAAATGGATCCATAAAAAGTTTGAGACACAAGAGTGTCGACCTGTTGTTGGAGATGATGATCTCAGAGTGGAAAGTTTGAACCATGTTTCATGTATCATGTGTGACCTGGTAGATCAAGGTGTTGGTTAGTATGAACTGCATGGGCTTCATCTAAAACCAACTGTGTCAGGGTTTAAACGCAGGAAACTGGAGGAAGGACAGACAGGGTATGAAACAGAGAAAACATCTGATTCATGGAGACACTGATCAAGAATGATCATATCTGTGCAGCGTCCCAACTCAGTTACCTTCTGCCACAACTAATCTGTCCACTAGAGGGAGCACAGATACTTCCACAGGTTCTGCTTCAAACTTAAAGATGAAATAACTGCATTCAGTGTTATTTGACTACTTTGTTAAATCTTTGAAAAAAGAAATGTCTGTTTTTATTTCCTTGTTTTCCTTCAAATAGTTTTAAGAAGCAACGTCCAGCTTTCTGACTCAATAACTCATTTTATTAAGAATTGGAGGATAAAGAAACCAAACACTGACAAATACATTTAACACGACTAAAACAAGATGAAATGCTGAAGGAAAGAACTCAGTGTGTCATGTTCATTTTTCATGATGTGTTTTTAATCAAATATTTAGACTGAAAATAAAACAAGTCAAATAACACAACAGCAACAAATTTCCACCCACTGCTCTAAAAGTGAGAGCTGTAAAAAACGACAGCATGAATAAAAGCAAATGAAAACAGAAGGTTACAGTAAACACACATAAAATGATTCCTTGGCTGCTGATATAGAAATGACCTGTTACTGGATACAAATTCACATTTACCTTCAGAAAGTTCAACCATGTTTTCCAGCTGGAGCCAAACACTGTTGAACTGGATGTCACCTGTGCTGAAAGCCAGCAGATAACCAAACCCCAGCATGATTTCAATGTGTGAGAACATAATAGAAGGGGAGGAAGGGAGGGAATAAAGCTCAGACAGCATGGGATCAAAGTCTGTGGTGACATTAACTTCAGTCCAACTGTGGAAATAAAAAGATAAAAGTCCAGAAAAAGACATAAAAACTGAATGAGCCAACAGCTCAGTGTGATAGACTAAAGTACTGAGAACATCTAGTGTCCTAGTTCAAGTCCTCAACTATACAAAGAGCTTGTTTTAATAGATCTTTACCATAAATTATGTTGAGACTATGTTCAACTTGACATTAGTTTGTAAAGTTGAAAGAAAATTCACATTAGTTGATAAACCAGCTGCTGTCAGCTCCATCCATCACATTGAGTCAGAGGTCATGACTGAAAGGCTTCAGAATACAACAATAAACTGTCTGGTTGGATAGCTCAAGGTGTTTGATCAGAGATCAGCAACATGGAGGTCAAGGGATCAAGACTAAGAAGGTCCATGTTTTTAAAAACCAAAACTGAATAATTTCAGAGAACTTTGAACAATATTTCAAAGAGTTGAACCAGTGTGAGTCAATAGCTCAACATGATGGACTGTAGGGTGGAGATTCAAGAAAGTCTGGGTTCAATATCTCATTAGGAACCATTTAGGAGCTGATTTGTTGTGAAGAACCTCAGAGTCTGTATTTTGATCAGTTCAGGGATGAAAGTGAAAAGTTGAAAAGCACCAAGAGAAGAGAGATGAGAGGGGAGCAGACCTGATGGTGTGGAGGAACTGTCTGTGACCAGAAGATGCCAGTGGTGGAGTTCCTGGGTTCAAGTCCTGCCTGAGCTACAACCTGGAGAGAAGATCTAGTCCTGCATAATGGTTTGCCCAAGATGTAGAGAGAGCTCTTAGGCGTTGCCAAGGTCTGGCATTCAAAGCACATCTAGAAGTTGAATCAGTTGGCCCTTACTGGATCATCAAAAACCTGTCCAGTTGTAGTGGGTAAGGGATTGGTCTGTGTCTCCTCCCTGTATTCCAGAGAGATGATTGGTGGGTGTTATACATCTGGAAACAAGAACCTTTTAACTGGATCTAACAACCATTATCTCCTACCTTACATGTATTACACAGTTAAGATAGAATTTTTCGACAAACTAAAAGACAGCTGCCAACTTACTAGGTGGTTGTAGGACAAATTAGTATGTTTTAGGATGACAACCAGCTGTATTGTTGTTGTTGTTGTAGTAGTAGTAGTAGTAGTAGTGTGACTGTTAACTAACAGCACACTACAATAAAATAAAAAAAATTTTAGTTTAATAAATAAGAACTATGTTGCAGAGACGTTGACAAATTGACGCTACATAATTGAACACAGATGGAGAAGGAATAACTAGCAGCAATGGGCATGTTAAGTTGTTTTAGGGAGAATGATTTACAACGTTAAGCACAAACAACCATGTATGTATGTGTTTTTTTTTCTATATCTTTCAGGGATTAGAGAGTATATAACAGCTAAGCTTTTAGGATGATCCAGGCCTAGTGAATAGTGGAGATTTGAACCAGACGCTGCACCACTGGTGACTTACGGTCGCGAACAGTCCACACCACAAGACCCTTCACACATTATTATTTACAGAGAGCACATTAGTACATAGATTCAGCTGGGGCAGGATGTGGTCACCCTATGTCCAGTCGTAATCTTTCAGGTCAGCTGCCCTGAAGGTTAAAGTCCTCTAAAATGATGGGGATGATGATACATCCCCTCACTAACCTGTCGTCCTGGCTCCCCCTTGCCGTAGCATCATAGGTGTACTTACTCAATCTGTCATGACACTAATTGTTGGGCTTTTGGTTTTTCTTTTGCTGAAAGTTGGAATGCTGAGTTTGAACTTGTTTATGAAGGACTGGAGGTGGTAGGGTTTGAACCCAGGATCATCGGGTCCACAGCACAGCGCCTCAAATGACATGACCAACCAACCAGCTGAGAAGCAAAGAGATCTAGTTCTGTATAAAAAACAAATGTTTCTCCATAAATGTTCTGTTACTGTTTTTCTACAAGGTCGACCCAAAGTGGGTAAAACTGTAAATAATAACCTCAGCAAACACTAGTGTTGTGAAGGGGTTAAATATAAAACACACATGAAGATCCTGTGGAATAAACTACGTTATAAATAAGAAGCTGGTGCTCATCACACACCTACAGAGTGAAGGGAAATGTGATTTATATCTAACCTGCCTCTTTGGTTTTTATCTGCCAGCAAACAATCTGGAATAAACTTTAACCTGGAGACAAACATGTTGAAACCAGAAAAACATCTTAGTTTTTGTACCATTATAACGCTGCTGTTCAGTAAAAATCATTATCTTTAAATAATTTCACAGATATGATATAAATGAGATTTATTTGCTGCATAATGTCTTCACTACAACATAGTTTGTTCATGTCTAGTTAGAAAAATATTGGTGAAAAACAAAATATACTTTAAAGATGCAGTGAGTACAGTAAGATGCAGCAGCATCTAGTGGCCGATTAGCAGATTACAACCCAAAGATCCCCCTCCCCCCAGCAAACCCCAATCTCTACACCCATTCCCAGTGATTAATGGTAAATCTAGTTAATTAGACCAAAATAAACTGAAATGCTGCTTAACAAAGCAGAAAAAAAAAACATGTCTTAGAATGGATCAAAGAGGAAACTGAGAAAGGATCCACTGTGTTTAAATAAATACTATAGTATAAATTACATTATTTATATTGAGTAAAATGTGAAATTAATGAGCACAATTTGTTTTTCAATTACGTAAAGAAACAAAAACTTGGCTCCAGTGTTTCAGCTCAAGGTTTTGTCCAAAACATCTAGTTTAATAAAAATAAAAACCTAACATCTACAGTGACCCTCAAGTCTCCACACCACTGTTAAAATACCAGGTTTTTATGTTGGCTTGTTGGAAATGAGACGATGATAAATCATTAAACTTTCTCCCTGGTGCATGATGGTACACAGCTGTCCTCACAGAAGCTGATGTAGGAAGTCACAGCCTCTGTGTACTCGTCCAGACTGTTGGTAGTAGTCCTGAACACATCCCAGTCTGTACAGCCTAAACACGCCTGGAGATTCTCCACAGCCTCACTGCTCCACTTCCTTGACGTCCTCACAACAGGTTTGCAGAGCTTTAGTTTCTGCCTGTATGCAGGAATAAGGTGGACCATGATGTGGTCGGATTGGCCCAGTGCAGCACGTGGGACGGCGTGATAAGCGTCTCTGATGGTGGTGTAACAGTGATCCAGAATGTTGTCCTCTCTGGTCGGACATTTTATAAACTGTCTATATTTGGGGAGTTCGTGGGTCAGATTACCTTTGTTAAAGTCGCCAACGACGATAACTAAGGAGTCCGGGTTGGTCCGCTCCACACTCAGTACCTGGTCGGCGAGCATGCGCTGTGCGACCTGCACGTTAGCTTGCGGCGGGATGTAAACAACGACCAGGATGAACGAAGCGAACTCACGGGGGGAATAGAAAGGCTTACAGTTTATGATGAAGGCTTCCAGGTCTGAAGAACAGTGCTGCTGAATCACTGTCACGTCGTTGCACCAACCACTGTTGAGGTAGAAACAGATTCCTCCACCTTTCGCTTTGCCGGAGAGTTCCGTGACTCTGTCCGCTCTGTAGAGCTGGAATCCTGCCAGCTGCAGCGCAGAGTCCGGTATTAATCCACAGAGCCACGTCTCCGTGAAGCACAAAACTGCCGATGAATAAAAGTCCCTGTTTTTCTCCAACAGCAGTTGTAGTTCCTCAAATTTGTTGGGAAGTGAGTTAGAGAGAAATATTCCAGGTAACGGTGTTTGTAGTCCACGCTGACAAAGGCGTACCAGCACCCCATCCTGTTTCCCTCTCTTCCAGCGTTTCACCGCGTGAACAAAGGTGAGCGCACCTTTGACCAGAATGTCCAAAAATTCCAGAGCAGTAGGCAGAAAAGTCAGAAATAACTCCTCTGGTGTAGCAGAGTTCTTCTCTGGTGAGAGAGCTCCTGGTACCATCACAGAAGACCGTTTTAAAGCACAAAACAAAACAATGTGCACCAACACGCCGAGGCGACCATCTGCGGTGCCATCTTGGTCATACTTAAGGAAAAAATGATTGGAAATCTTTAAAAATAGCAAAAGAGGCTTTATCTATTGTGTACAAAAATAATAAATATACTCTATTTTAAACCAGCAATGCAATAACTGTTCTTCTTTCGCTTTAAAGAAAAACAACTATATCATTGTATACTGTTCTGTTTTTATTATAAAAATTTTGTATTTATACCATGACACAATATATTTACACTCAAGTTTTTCTTTTTTAGTTCTAATCTTTATCATCTTTGTAACATTGTCTGGATAAAGTTGTTCACAATACATGTAATGTGTTTCAATGATGTCTGCAGATTTTAAAGAAGAGGCTCAAGAAGAACAGAGTCCTGATTTGAACCAGCAGGAGCTGCAGCTCCTCCATGTAAAGCAGAACAGTGAAAGAATCTGGGCCAGGCAGGATGGAGAACTACTGAATGTGAAGGCCGAGACTGATGATACCAGGTTTCCGTCAACTGTTGTTCATATAAAATGTGAAGAGTATGAGGAGAAACCTCTACTCCCTCAGAGTCATCAACAGCAAAAAGAAGATAGAGATCTTCCAGGGATGAAGAGAAACCTCTGCTCTCTCAGCTTCATCAACACAAAACAGAAGACAGAGATCTTCCAAGAAGCATCTCAACTGACCAGATAAAAGCAGAAATTAAAGTAGAGGACTGTGGAACCGCAGAATCCAGCAGGAACCCAGATCTAAATACTCATGGAGGCACTTCCAACTATTCAGAGACTGAAGACAGTGAGGATGATGAAGAGGATGATGTGAACCATCATAAATCTGAGCTTAAACACTTATCAGACTCTGAAACTGAAGACAGTGAGGAGGATTGGAAGGAGAGCAGGACTCCAGGATCAGGCAGAAACACTGTCAACAAATCTTTGAGCTGCTCTGAGTGTGGAGGAAAATCTGCTAACAGACGCTCTCTTCAGAGTCACATGACATGTCATCCAAGATTAACGTCTTCAGATTGTTCTGGTAGTGAGACGTGTGAATGAGTGATGGACAGTTTGAAGATGGTTGAATGTGAGCTGCTTTGTTGTCATGAATCAAATGAAAAACACACTTACACTTCCTCAGACCTGGTTTCAACCATCGGACTCCATCAGGCTTCCTGAAAGGAGGAGGAGGGTCAGACCATCAGTCTCTTTCAGCAGCAAACATGGACATTGTAATAGATCAGATCAGATTCCACTCTGACATGCTGCTGGAAGAACTGGATCTGGGTCATTTGGACTCTGTGACCTGCTGCATACGTTGTCTGGTCCATTGTGGGAGGAACCAGACTGATAGAGCAGAATCAACCAAGACAACATGACGCAGCCTGTACTGTCTGTCAGTTGCTAACAATGAACTATGCTGTATAAAGCTGCTCATGACTGAGGAACCTTGGCTCATGTCTGGGTCAGCCAAGCTGCAGTCAGCCGGGCCTCTGGACCCAATTCTCTTCATTTCCTACTTTTTACATTAAAGAGTCCAAATCAACCAAGCTGGCTTTTCTTGTCTCATTACTGAAGGTTCTGCCACAGCAGACATTACATGGCTCGGTTCTTCTTCACTCAGAAGACAACTGTCCAACATTTGGACTCATCCATTTGAATGGAGCGTCTCTAAAGTTCTGTCCTGTAGTTGTCATGTTTCAGCCCAGTTTGAACTCATTCTTTTCATTTCATCTTTTTGAATCAGGCAGGAGGAGGACACCATCCAGTCTGGTTCTTCATCTCCAGTTTGAAGAACACTCACATCATCAAGGTTTATTTAGTCCAGCATCCACACTGAGACTGAAGCTGATTGATGATATGAGAGACAATCAAGCAGGTTTTTCAGCATCTATCAGCTCTGCTTTCTGGACAAGATGAGCTGCAGCAGCTTCATCTGCTCGAAGATCTTCATCAAAGAGTCCTGACCTGTCTGAGACTTGAACTATTAAAGTCCTCTGCTATGATAGGAGCAGCATCCAGGAGACTGTTCTGATCTTCACTGAGCTCATCATGTAGTGCAGTCAAAGCTAGATCTTTATCTGCCTGAGGTGGAATATAGACAGCTGTGTTAGTTACTGATGGAAACGTTCTGATCCAGAAGGATAGTCAGAGCAGGTCAACTGATGAACAGATGCTCCAGATGTGCTAAATCAGAATGGGAAAGTCCTGATGTTCTCACCATCAAACCATCTGTTATTAGATATGACACACACTCCACCACCTGGTGATGTTCCTGCCTTTACTGTTCTGTCCACCCAGTGCAGGGTAAAACAATTGGACCGTATCATGGTGAGGTCCAGAACCACTAGGGTTCTCCATGTCTCAGAGAAGCAGACAAGGTTAAAATCTCTGATGTTCTGCTGTAACTTTACTCTGGACACAGATGATCCAGTTTGATGTCCAGAAATTGGGGAACCAACAACCATCATCCACTGGAAACTGGATCATAGTGTGTTTGTTCAATGGGTCCGGTTCTGACTCCAGCAGGTTCTCTTGTCTTTGCTTTGTCACCATCTGTGTCCTCCTGCTTTGTTCTTTGAAGTGAGGTGTATCTCTGGAGGCCAGCTTGAGTCTACAGACTTTCCAGGAATTGGTGAGTAGATGGTTCTATAAGGTCCAAAAGAGTCAATGTTCTGTAAGTAGTCAGAAATGAAGTGTTTGGTTAGAAAAGTGAACTTAAAGAGACGTTCCATAAAACCAGAGTCTGTCAGAGGGACCAGGGCAGCGTTTGATCTTGGTCCCACATGATTCTAAATAAGAAAATGACACAGATGATGAACTAACTGCTGTCTGTTCCAGCTGAGAAACTAACGACTCAGAAGGATTTACCAGAAAATCATCAACTTAGCATTTAAACCATTTTAATTTGTGAAACAGAGAATACTGTTCCTCATTAAAACCCAGAAGAACCAGTTTGATGAATCTTCACTTGAATATTTCCAGTGTACAGTCTGAACCAGATGGCAACTTCTCCCCTGAATCTTGTAGGCTGTTGTTCTGCAGGTCAACCTCTCTCAGACAGCAGGACTGGGAGCTACGAACGGATGACAGAACTTCACAAGTTCTCCCTGAGAGGTTACAGGATCTAAGTCTGAGAGACAAAATGAAACAAAAGACTTTAGACTTTAAATAAAACTGCACTACACCTTCAGTCCAGCAGATGGCCTTTACTATTTTTAAAAGATTTTTAGCTACTAATAACTTATTTTTTGCTTCAACTGATAAATGATAGTAGATGATGAGCAGCTTTAGAGTTATACAGTTAATTAAAACCTTCTATTAATGCTTAAGGTTTACTGGATCCATGAGTTGGAAAAGTTTAAAACATTAGTTTACATTTAATTTTATACCAACATGCACCAGGCCAGAGTTGTTGCTTTACAACCTTAATAACTACTAAACACTGATTAACACTTATTTTACTTTTATTATCATCAGACAAACTCTTGTCAGATATCTACAGCACAACAAGAAAATTGTCTAGTAAAAATGTGATTTTTACTAGATCAGAGTACCGTGAAAGTAAAGCCCTGAGAAAGTGAAATTACCCAAGATAAATTTACATTGAAACGCATTCTGGGCTTCCTAAACCAGGGCTTTTAAAAAGATTGAGGCTTCTTAAAATCCCTAGAAACAGCAATGGGTCTAAACTGCATTTTTCTGAAAGCAACATCATTTACAGCGAGCGTAGTGGTGAGTGTGTTAGGAACGAGATGTAATGCTACATTTGACAATATTGTCTTTCTAAGAATCAGAATCAGAATCAGAATCAGAAAAGCTTTATTGCCAAGTACGTTTTTGGACATACAAGGAATTTGTTTTGGCGTAGTCGGTGCAATACAGTACAAATTAAACAGTATAAACATATCTACAATATAATATAAATATATGTGCACAGTTTTAAGTGAGTGAGAGTAAATATAGAGCAGTATAAGATGCAAGAGCAATACAACAGTGCAGGTGATCATTGTGCAAGTAAAGCAGTGCAAGTAAAGCAGGAGTCCAAGCTGAGCGTTAATGTAACACATAGAGTTACAAGTTACAAGTGTCCTGTCAGCAAAAAAAGGGGGGGTGTGGGGGAAAGGGACAGTGTCAGGGTGGTTTCCGGGCTTTGTTAACCAGGCTGGTGGCAGATGGGAAAAAACTGTTCTTGTGGCGTGAGGTTTTGGTCCGGATGGACCGCAGCCTCCTGCCAGAAGGGAGAGTCTCAAAGAGTCTGTGACCGGGGTGGGAGGGATCAGCCAGAATCTTCCCTGCCCGCTTCAGGGTCCTGGAGGTGTACAGTTCCTGGAGCGACAGTAGACTGCAGCCAATCACCTTCTCAGCAGACCGAATGACACGCTGTAGCCTGCCCTTATCCTTGGCTGTAGCAGCGGCGTACCAGATGGTGATGGAGGAGGTGAGGATGGGCTCAATGATGGCTGTGTAGAAGTGCACCATCATAGTCTTTGGCAGGTTGAATTTCTTCAGCTGCCGCAGGAAGAACATCCTCTGCTGGGCTTTCTTGATGAGGGACCTGATGTTTGGCTCCCACTTGAGATCCTGGGAGATGATGGTTCCCAGGAAGCGGAAAGATTCCACAGTGTCAATTGTGGAGTCACAGAGGGTGATGGGGGCAGGTGGGGCTGGGTTCTGCCTGAAGTTCACAACCATCTCCACTGTCTTTAGAGCGTTGAGCTCAAGGTTGTTCTGGCTGCACCAGTCCAACAGATGGTCCACCTCCCATCTGTACGCAGACTCATCACCATCAGAGATGAGTCCGATCAGGGTGGTGTCGTCCGCAAACTTCAGAAGCTTGACAGACTGGTGACTGGAGGTGCAGCTGTTGGTGTACAGGGAGAAGAGCAGAGGAGAGAGAACACAGCCTTGGGGGGAACCGGTGCTGATGGTCAGGGAGTCAGAGACGTGCTTCCCCAGCCTCACGCACTGCTTCCTGTCAGACAGGAAGTCAGTGATCCACCTGCAGGTGGAGTCGGGCACACTCAGCTGGGAGAGCTTCTCCTGTAGCAGAACTGGGACGATGGTGTTGAAGGCAGAGCTGAAATCCACAAACAGGATCCTGGCATAGGTTCCTGTGGAGTCCAGGTGCCGGAGGATGAAGTGAAGGGCTAGGTTGACTGCATCATCTACAGACCTGTTGGCTCTGTAGGCAAACTGCAGGGGGTCAAGGAGGGGGTCGGTGATGTCTTTTAGGTGTGAGAGCACAAGGCGCTCAAAGGACTTCATCACCACAGAGGTCAGGGCGACGGGTCTGAAGTCATTAAGCCCTGTGGTCCTTGGCTTCTTGGGAACAGGGACGATGGTGGAGGACTTGAAGCAGGCTGGCACATGACATGTCTCCAGTGAGGTGTTAGCTTAATACTAACGTTAGCCCAATGTTAAAGTGATGATTATGTCAGTTTTTAGTTTCAGTGTTACCATGAGTGTCAGCCTGTATTGAGGCAATTAGCTGCTGTCTGCTTAATAAAGTAACTTACAGATTCAAAACGGTTCCTTTTAATTTTGCTGGGTGACTAGATACACTTATGGCATATCTTAGCAAACTTTTCAAATAATATTATTCTATAATAATGTAACCCCTGTTGACTGTTCCCCTATGAACAGCATCCAGATTCTCTGACCTACACTCTATTGAATCCTACACACCTGTTCCCTGTGCTGCTCTCTGGCTGACAAACAGCGCCAGATAATTGAAAGCCTTGTGTGGTAAATGTCCAGCGTTTTTCCTAGCCTGTCTGCCTGATCTTGATCTTGTTTTTGCCCCCATGGATTTCTCTGCTCTGCTTTGCACTCGTTGGATATCTCCCTGGCTTCTGATCTCTGGACATCCACCTTGTTTCTGCCTCCTGACTGTCACCCTCTGCCTTACCCCCGGATCCGTCAGCCCAGTACTGGATCTGATCATGACGTCAGACCAAAGATTCCCGTTTACAGCCGGAGCCGGAAATCAGCATCCTCGCTCTCCCACGGGTTCTGAGAAGGTTAGTGGCTTTTTCTCTGAGCTTAATGTTATTCTCAGTTCTCTGTTCAGCCACTAACCGATCTATCTGCCCTCAGAGATTCCAGATCCTGCTGCTGGTTTTCTGACGAACAACAACAACAGATTTCAATGAACCTCTTAATATTCACCTGTTGTTTCCGGCTGAAATTTCAGGTCCTTTGTTCAACCTGTTACAGAACAAGTCATGATTAAAGTTGCAGTATTTATATTAAGGGAGGGACGGTAAACAAAAATCAATTTGGTATGTTTTCAGTTTGCTTCACAAAAAGGTTTTGTTGTTTTCAGTCAGCAGTAAAAAAAGAATCTATTTCAATTTCTGAAATTATATTTTATTATGTTCTAAAACTTAAAAAGTAGAAAGTATATAATTGACTGGACACCTACTTGAATTTGTTTCAATGAATAAAGTAGTATAAGCAGGCATATCCAGTGGCTGGATAGATTATACATAATCAGAAACACTTGGAAATGGGTTCAACATTTCTGATGACTGGGCCCATATTTGAGAATTAAAAAGTTTCAATCACTTTAGAGTTTTGATATTTCAACAGCCCAGAATCCCAGCTGTACCTGAATGCAGCATGAACAGATGTTGGTAAAATTCTCAATGAGAGAGATTCCTCCAACTTGTATTTTATGATATGAACAGAGTTTGGGCTGATTGGATGCTACAGGGAGCTATTTGGACCTCAGATGATTTTTCTCCAGAACCAGTGATGTTTACATTCAGCTTGATGTTTCAGGAGAGGAATTCAGTTCAGTGCAGAGCAGCTATGAACCTTATTGCTGTTGAAATAGGTAGACTGACAAAGTTCTCATTCAGTCCTTTTTCCACTGTAGCTGCAGGAGAAACCTTAAAGGGGACAGAACTCTGTTACAAATAGCAGAGTTTAGTTATAACTGGCAGTTCTCACTCATTTGTTTTGGTGTCACTTTTTAAAGTTACCCTACAGAACATTGCATTGAGCACTTAGTTCTGCACATAAACATTCTGCATGTTTTCAGGTAGAAAAAAAGTTGTGTTAGAATCAGAAACTAAATGATGTTCACAGTTATTAAGTCATTAATGCTGTTCAGACCTGAGAGTTTCCAGTTTGCAGTTTGGACTCTTCAGTCCAGAAGACAGCAGCTCCAATCCAGAATCCTACAGCTTGTTGTTACTCAGGTCCATCTCTCTCAGATTAGAGGACTGGGAGCTGAGAACTGAGGCCAGAACTTCACAGCTTCTCTCTGAGAGGTTACAGTTCTTCAATCTGAAGAGACAGAGATCAAAATGAATAAGAACAATTCTGATGGAATAAAATTCAATAAAAACATCTTATAGTATTAAACAAGACAGATGAAACTGCTTCATGAAATAAGAATCAGAAACTCTAAAGCAATGCAATGCATGTCAGAACCCTGAAACATAATAAAATCTGATTAAGACAAATTTCTATGTTTTGTATTCCACCATGAGGGTCTAGCAGTACAACTTTAAGTTCACCTGAGTCTGAGCTCAGGTGTTCAAACACAGTGAGACACGCACAGCTTACAAGCGCGGCAGCTTTCGGAGTCCAACAGCAACCAAAGTTTCAATAAGACATTTCATGCACATTTAACTTGGAACACATTGGACTATAGGTGGTGATTCTAAATCGCCCTAAAATCCTACTCTATCCTGCCCAAGCTATTTCTAATAGAAATAAAACAAAATTAGATTACTTGGTGTCATCTTCTCTGGAGCAGGGGAAGAGGGAAGGGGGGTTTGTTATGTGTCAGTAACAAACTCAAAGACGGCCGGCCTTCTTCCTTTGGCAAAATGGGAAAATATGATAGACCGTCAGCAGTCGACTGGAACAAAAACAAAGAGGAAGATTTTTGTTTGTTGGGAATACCTCTGTGGGTTTTTCTTGGGTTACAAGTTAAATCCACGCCTTCGATCGATAAAGTAAAGTCTACTGGTCTTCTTATTTCAGAAAACTCTTCTCATGGGTTTGGCCAGTGGGGAGAATTAATGAAAACCCATGTGCAGTTTCTTCTCCATAATGATGCGCCTCTGTTGCATGGTAACCGCGTCTCGGTTTCCAGCTGGAGAAAAAGCAAAGGTGGGGCATCTCCCATGTCCTTATATAGCCCACTGTGACATCAGAGCAGCGACACCCCTTCTTATCAGCTACAATTCCTTCTGGGAGTTGTGGTTGCACACCATCCTTTGGTATATAGTAGCAGATGACACTGGGAGGTATAGTAGCGAACAACTGGTCCAACAGCAGATAGAGAATAAAATTAAAACAATAAAGTTTGTGAAGTCTCTGTTTAACACAAACTGTAGGTGTGTGTCTGCCTGGAGCATTGTTGGTTAAAACATGGTCGTTCTCCACCTAGTGACGTAGCTAGAGGTGAGGAGAGTAACCAGAAATCTAATGCCTGGTTCACACGGCAAGATAATTAGGCCTATATTTGACCCGATCTTTCCCTTCAAAACTTTTAAGGACATCCCGATTATTATAATGGATTTTAAACATAATCTTATGAGACATTCCTGCTATGTGTGATGACTTAACAGTGATCTAGTCTGTGAGGAAGGACGTCGGAACAGTTCTGACTTTAAATAAAGATATTCAACATGTTGGATTGTGTGGGGTGTTCCTCGAGGACAACGAGCACGCGGCCTGATGAATGTGACGTGTAGTCAATCAAACATCAAGGAGATGGAAATACAGAGAGAAAAAAGAAGAAAAAACATCTGACATGATGCACCAGAAAGTTTGGTGGATGTCAGAGATAGAGGACCAACTTATCAACATGTGGCAACAACCCAAAGGTTTGTTCAATGTTTAAGATAATTGCAAGACAAGGAGTAAAACAAAAACTTGGTCTGACCTAAGATTTTCCAGTTTGCAGTGCGGACTCCTCAGAGCAGGAACCACTAGCTTGAGTCCTGAATCCTGCAGATTATTGTTACTCAGGTCCAGCTCTCTCACTTGACATGATGGTGACATGAGAACTGAAGACAGGGGTTTAAAACTGTCTCCTGAGAGGTTATAGTTACTTAGTCTGAAAATGTGTAAAAGAAAAACAAGTGAAAAACATTATTTCCAAATGTGATAACCTGAGGGTGACTTAAAACAAATGTCAGGGCCTCCACTGCAGCTGAAGGACAGTTTGCTAACAATAAACAGGTGACCGGAGTGACTGGCCTGAGGATTTCCAGTCTACAGTGTGGACTGGTAAGCCCAAAGGACAGAAGCTTCACTCCAGAATTCTGGAGGATGTTTTCACAAAGGTCCAGCTCTCTCACTTGACATGATGGTGAGCTGAGAACTGAAAATAAAGCTTCACAGCTTCTCTCTGAAAGGTTACAGCCTCCTAGTCTGAATAGAGAAAGGTGAGACAACTGCAGTAAATTATTAAATAAATTTGTCCTAATGGAGTATACTTACAAAACTTTGTTTGAAGCTTTGACCACTGGCAGCAGCTTGAGAAGAGCCTCCTCTGAAGCAGAGTATTTCTCCAGATCAAACACATCCAGATCTTCTCCTGATGACAGTAAGATGAAGACCAGAGCTGACCACTGAGCAGGAGACAGTTTATCTGAGGAGAGACTTCCTGAACTCAGAGACTGTTGGATCTTCTGGACCAGAGAACAATCATTCAGTTCATTCAGACAGTGGAACAGGTTGATGCTTTTCTCTGCAGACAGGTTCTCATTGATCTTCTTCTTGATGAACTGAACTGTTACCTGATTGGTCTCTAAGGCACTTTCTGTTTGCTTTGAAAAGCCTCTCAGGAGAGTCTGATTGGTGTGCGGGGAAAGGCACAGAAGAAAGCGGAGGAAAAAGTCCAGGTGTCCATTCGGGCTCTGTAACACCTTGTCCACAGCAATTTGATAGAAATGTTTTAATTTTTTAGCTTGAATTTCAGATTTTGGGGAGCTTGTATCGCACTTTTGTAGCAAATTAACTCCATCCTTGATGAAGGTCAGATGGACATGAAGAGCAGCCAGAAACTCCTGAACACTCAGATGGACGAAGCAGAACACCTTGTCCTGGTACAGCCCTCTCTCCTCTCTAAAGATCTGTGTGAACATTCCTGAGTACACTGAGGCTGCTCTGTTATCGATGCCACACTCTGTCAGGTCTGATTAATAGAAGATCAGGTTTCCTTTCTGCAGCTGATCAAAAGCCAGTTTTCCCAGAGACTCAATCATCTTCCTGCTCTCTGGACTCCAGGGTGGATCTGTCTCAGATCCTCCATCATACTTGACCTTCTTCACTTTGGTCTGAACCACCAGGAAGTGGATGAACATCTCAGTCAAGGTGCTGGGCAGCTCTCCTCCCTCTCTGGCCTCCAACACATCCTCCAGAACCGTAGCAGTGATCCAGCAGAAGACTGGGATGTGGCACATGATGTGGAGGCTTCTTGATGTCTTCATGTGGGAGAAGATCCTGCTTGCCTGCTCCTCATCTCTGAATCTCTTCCTGAAGTACTCCTCCTTCTGTGGGTCAGTGAACCCTCTGACCTCTGTCACCATGCCAACACACTCAGGAGGGATCTGATTGGCTGCTGCAGGTCGTGTGGTTATCCAGAGGAGAGCAGAGGGAAGCAGTTTCCCCCTGATGAGGTTTGTCAGCAGAACATCCACTGAGGTGGACTCTGTAACATCAGTCAGGATCTCCTTGTTGTGGAAGTCCAGAGGAAGTTGACTCTCATCCAGACCATCAAAGATGAACAGAACCTGGAAGTGTTCAAAGCTGCAGATTTCTTTGGTTTCAGTAAAGAAGTGATGAACAAGGTCCACCAAGCTGAACTTTTTCTCTTTCAGCACATTCAGCTCTCTGAAGGTGAATGGAAATATGAACTGGATGTTCTGGTGGTCTTTGTCTTCAGCCCAGTCCAGAGTGAACTTCTTGGTTAAGACTGTATTCCCAATGCCAGCCACTCCTTTTGTCATCACTGTTCTGATTGGTTGATCTCTTCCAGGTGGGACTTTAAAGATGTCTTCTTGTCTGATGGTTGTTTCTGGTCTGTGTGGTTTCCTGGATGCTGTTTCAATATGTCTGACCTCATGTTCATCATTGACCTCTCCAGTCCCTCCCTCCGCGATGTAGAGCTCTGTGTAGATCTGGTTCAGAAGGGTTGGACTTCCTGCTTTAGCAATCCCCTCAAACACACACTGGAACCTCTTTTTCAGATCAGATTTAGGTTTCCGTTGGCAAACCGAAGCTGACATTTCTGAAACCGTAATGAGAAGCCTCAGTGTTTTAGTCTCCAGGTCTTTATTTTTACTCACCAAAATTACTCTGAAAAATGTTTTGGGTTCCTTTACTAAAAGATTTTAATATCAGAATCAGCTTTATTGCCAAGTTCGTACATGCAAACAAGGAATTTGACTCCGATACACTTTGCTCTTTAGTTTTGTTTTTGCATTACAGAATATACATATTTATAATGTACAAATATACACATATATAAATACAAAGGTGCATTTGCAGCAGTTGTATGCTGTTGTTTTGTACTCTACTGAATGTTCAACAGAGAAACAGCCTGGGGGAAGAAACTGTCTCTGTGGCGGCTGGTTTTAGTGATCAGTGCTCTGTAGAGACAGCCTAATATATCGTGTTTGTTATGTGCTCCGGGCACATTATTACTATTATTTTTATTATTATTGTTTAGATTTGTTCTTTTGTATTTTTGGCTTAAGTCTTAGTGTTTTTGTTTAGTGTTGGTTAAATAATGTTTTGCGTGCCTCCTAAGTATGGCGTTTGTCTTCGCCGTCCTATAAATAGGCTGGACTTTGAGCGCTCTGTCTGTCCCTTTCTCTCTCGTTTGCGTTCTCGCTTCCGCTGCTGGGGCGCGCCTCGCGTGTGCACACTCCCAACTGGTTGTCAGTACTGCAGGCCGCAGCAGCATCTTGCCATGCGGTAGCTTTTGTTGGTAGCTTTAGCCTTTTGTTCTGATTTGGGCTTGATGGGACTGGTTGTCCTGTTTTTGCTTTTTTTTCCTTTTGGGATTTCTTTTTTTTCTTAGTTCGGTGTTGGTAGTGGCTTCGACAGTCCTGTATAGGGTTGGCCCGCTGCCGCACCTGCTCTGTGATAGTCTCAGGGTCTGTTCAAAGCACAGAGAGTAGTCAGATGAAACCAAAATCGAACTGTTTGGCCACAATGCAAAACGATATGTTTGGCGTAAAAGCAACACAGCTCATCACCCTGAACACACCATCCCCACTGTCAAACATGGTGGTGGCAGCATCATGGTTTGGCCTGCTTTTCGTCAGCAGGGACATGGAAGATGGTCAAAATTGTTGTGAAGATGGATGGGGCCAAATACAGGACCATTCTGGAAGAAAACCTGTTGGAGTCTGCAAGAGACCTGAGACTGGGATGGAGATTTATCTTCCAACAAGACAATGATCCAAAACATAAAGCCAAATCTACAATGGAATGGTTCACAAATAAACGTATCCAGGTGTTGGAATGGCCAAGTCAAAGTCCAGATCTGAATCCAATCGAGAATCTGTGGAAAGAGCTGAAGACTGCTGTTCACAAACGCTCTCCATCCAACCTCACTGAGCTCGAGCTGTTTTGCAAGGAAGAATGAGCAAGAATTTCAGTCTCTCGATGTGCAAAACTGATAGAGACATACCCCAAGCGACTTGCAGCTGTAATTGCAGCAAAAGGTGGCGCAACAATGTATTAACGCAAGGGGGGCCGAATAATATTGCACGCCCCACTTTTCAATACACCGCATTGTTTATTAGTTATGACCCTAACCTTCCTCCAACGCCTGGGCATGCTCCTGATGAGACGGTGGATGGTCTCCTGAGGGATCTCCTCCCAGACCTGGACTAAAGCATCCACCAACTCCTGGACAGTCTGTGGTGCAACGTGACGTTTGTGGATGGAGCGAGACATGATGTCCCAGATGTGCTCGATCTGATTCAGGTCTGGGGAACGGGCGGGCCAGTCCATAGCTTCAATGTCTTCATCTTGCAGGAGCTGCAGACACACTCCAGCCACATGAGGTCTAGGTCAAGGATCTCATCTCGGTACCTAATGGCGATCAGGCTTCCTCTGGCGAGCACATGGAGGACCATGCGACCCTCCAAAGAAATGCCACCCCACACCATTACTGACCCACTACCAAACCGGTCATGCTGAAGGATGTTGCAGGCAGCAGATCGCTCTCCACGGTGTCTCCAGACTCTGTCACGTCTGTCACATGTGCTCAGTGTGAACCTGCTTTCATTTGTTAAGAGCACAGGGCGCCAGTGGCGAATTTGCCAATCCTGGTGTTCTCTGGCAAATGCCAAGCATTCTGCACGGTGTTAGGCTGTGAGCACAACGCCCATTTGTGGACGTCGGGCCCTCATACCATCCTCATGGAGTCGGTTTCTAACCGTTTGTGCAGACACATGCACATTTGTGGCCTGTTCCTCCTTGCACAAAGGCGGAGGTAGCGGTGCTGCTGCTGCGTTGTTGCCCTCCTACGGCCTCCTCCACGTCTCCTGGTAGCGCCTCCAGGCTCTGGACACTACGCTGACAGACACAGCAAACCTTCTTGCCACAGCTTACATTGATGTGCCATCCTGGATGAGCTGCACTACTTCAGCCACTTGTGTGGGTTGTAGAGTCCGTCTCATGCTACCACAAGTGTGAAAGCTCCACCAACATTCAAAAGTGACGTAAATATCAGCCAGAAAGCATAGGTACTGAGAAGTGGTCTGTGGTCCCCACCTGCAGAACTACTCCTTTATTGAGTGAGTCTTGCTAATTGCCAAAGATTTCCCCCTGTTGTCTATTCCATTTGCACAACAGCATGTGAAATTGATTGTCAATCAGTGTTGCTTCCTAAGTGGACAGTTTGATTTCACAGAAGTTTGATTTACTTGGAGTCATATTGTGTTGTTTAAGTGTTCCCTTTATTTTTTTGAGCAGTGTGTAAATTCATATATATATATATATATGTAAAAGAAGCAAAAGCACAAGCAGAAGTCGGTTTCAAAACTTAAAGGAAAGTGCTGATTAATGAGAAAGTAAAAGGGATCATGTTGTACCATGGATACTGTTACACAAAGAGGTCAGGGTGGACTGAGAAAATGGTCATTCATAAAGAAATCAATCTGATGCTGCAGAACTATGAAGATCAGAACAGGTGGAGGTCAGGTTCTTCGTAGACTGGAAGCTGCTGATTATAAAGCAAGTAAAACTGACACTGCAGCACCATGGACAGTGGCACAAGAGGATGTCATGTTCAAAGTGGACGGGAAAACTGCTCCTCAATAAGAAAATCAACCTAATGCTGTAGCAGCATCAACAGTGGTATGAGCTGCGGTCAGATGCTGGTTAGTTTACTGATTAATAATAAAGGGGTGGTCAGGGGAGAACAAGGTGAGGGTCAATGCAAGACAAGTCAAGTTTATTCGTATGGCAAATAAACTAGATTCATATGAAGATAATTCAATCATGAAGAGATCAGTTTCAATAATGATCCAACCTGATCCTCAATGGAATACAAGACAGTCTGTTGGCCAACAGCTATCTATGTAAGGGAGCCTAGCCAACCGCATCAAGACCTTGACTTTGATTTTGTTATGTGTTAACTGATCAAATATGTTTATCTAATCAATATGTTTGAAAAAGAAAAAACAAAAAAAACTACTCATTTTTTAGTCAGATACTGGTTAAGTATCAATGGTTCTCTACCAGGCCAGTGTTCACCCAGTCACTTCATTGTCCACTCTGTCATCTCCAGGTTTTATGAAACGAACTATTTTCATAGGTTAAAAATCCTGTGATTTATGTACAAGAAAACTGCTGTCAAATACTTTTAGTTGGAAGATTAAATAGATTCAGAGTCAGATTGTATATAGAAAAGAAGGTGGAACTATTGGATATATTAAAGAAGGAATAATTTTTTGCAGTTATTTCATCATTATTAAAAACCAAACTTTTTCCATTATTCAACACATAGAAGGGGGAAAATAACAGGGTGGACGTATCTTATTTGCTTGTATATTATCTGCTTAAAGTGAATCATTGAAAAAAGGAGCTGAAGATCTACTTAATAGAATCAATATGGAATTAAACAGACATTTGGAAGTCTAAACGCCACTTTACTGTGATATTAATTGTTCCGCAACAAGAAGCCCAACAGATTTATTTTCACAAGTGGAGCAGGCACAAGACATGCTGCACCGCCCCATCCACCCAACTGCAGCCCAGAACAGTTAAAGTTCCTTAAAACATTCATTCATATACAATTTATTGATCTTCAGCTTAATTCAATTCAACCTTGCTTTTATAGCTCCTTTTAAAACCAAGACATAAACACAAAGATACTGCAGTAAGACTAATTAATAAAGGAGTCAGGAAACATTAAAACAATTTCTTTTAAAGTAAGACTAATTTGCTAAGAAAATATAAAACAACAATAAAGTAAAAAATAGGACAAAAAGTTAAAAACTGAATAATAAGGTACAGTGATTTTTTTTCAGCTACTAACCAACAGTCTTTACATATTATTAATGAAAAGGTACGACTTCATGGCAGAGCTTTGTCATTAATGAAGCAGGTAGGGTAAAGAGAGCTCTATAAACTATAACCAATAATTGTGCCACATCTGCCATTTGTGACTTTTATTGACTTAATACAAACTCCATGTAGAGGTGCAACTTTAACAGTTTTAAAGAAGTTTGTCAAAGTGGAGTTCAGTGTTTTGTTCCTTCTGAGGCAAAAGAAGGGAAAAGACAGCTTCTGGTTGGATTAAAACCCTCGTTTTGAACAATAAACTTTCACTTTAAAACTGTATTATAATCTTTACTGAGGAAAGCTTGGGATATTCACAGATAATCATAAAACAAGTCTGAAAGACATCCAACACAGAGCAGCAACATAAATCAAATGGAGTAAACGGGTCAAATATTACATTGAATGAAGGATTTACTCCATGTTTCATCACAGATTGCTGTTAACAGACACTGATGATATGAAATTTATTACAGCTAAAGCTAACAGAATGTTTTGATGTAACTGCATGGTTAACAAATGTTGTTGTGCAATAATAAGCTGATGTTATTTTATATTTAATTAAATAACCAGCCTTTCAAGTATTGTCCTGTGAATACCAGCTGAATATGGTGGTGATATTAGAACAATAGATGAAAGAGTGATTCGAGCACTGGCATTACTGACCAGCAAACTCTGCATACATATGGAATCAATTCACCGCACCTTCTCTTCAAAATGTGAGAATTTAACGCAAAAAAACCAACTCTAAGTTAAAATATGTCAATTAAAAAACACTAGACTACAACTATTCAACTAAAATTACCAAACAAAATAAAGGGATACAGAAACTAATGAAATAATATACAAATAAAAGATAAAAGGGGACCAAGAAAATTGATGCAATGATGTCATAGTTCAGTGTTGATATTTAGGTTTAAGGACCTGGATTTATTTTGAGGAATCTGGAAATGAGGTCAAATTAGTTTTAAAAGTAATTAAGAGCAACAACTGGTATATGTTCAAACAACCAGTCACAACACAAAACAGAAGGTAAGTAAAACATTATTTTAATAAAATAATTTTCAAAAGAATAACTTCCCAAATTAGAAATCTATAACCTTTTGGGACAATTTATTTTCAATGGTATGTAATTATTCTTCAGCACATGGCTGAACAGAGTTATTACCGCTTAAAATGGAAGTGAGAAACTTTATTTGAAGACGCCAGGGGGCGAACCGCCAATGGACGGATGGAGAGATGTGGTGATTCACATCTAGGTCACCAGCTGCTAAGACAAAGAAAATACCTTATTCAGTAATTGTATACGTTATTTTAATTACCATACTATACAAATATTAATGTGTATACAAGCATTGATGGTGCGTTATCCAACGATTACGGAGCGAATGAGACAAGCTCTGTTGTAAACAAAGCTGTATACCATGTTTATAAGCAAGGCTATTAGCCTGTTAGCCGCTAGCAAAGACAACCTTTAGCATTTTTTAAGCAGTACTGGAACACATTTTTAGCAGGTTAGTTCAAAGCGATTATACAAAAACACAGATAAAATGGAGCAAACTCCCATTACTGGACCATCATTGTTTAAAACATCTCATTGAAATAACATTTGTTTCAACTTTAAAACACAGAACAAATAAAACGAGCCTTAAAGCTTAGAGGCCTGTTCAGATTAGCTTCACCAGGTAGCCTCATACTACCACAAACAAAAGCTAAGCACAATGAAATTAACAGTATTTAGGTTGTTTTATCCTAAACTAATTTTCTTTAACAAGACACTGCCTCTTAAGTGGACTGTTCTGATGAACAGAAGTCAAGGACATTCTAAGGACGTTAAGTTGCCCTGTCAGCCCATGAGTCTCACCTTAGATGGCAGTCCAGAACCATGCCCAGGTACTTCTAGCATTAGTCTCAATTTGATCTCCATCGATGATGATTGAGGAGAATGACTGAAGCTTCCTGAAGTCAATAGCAACTTGAATCTTTTGCACCAATTAGTGAAAAGGCCTGAACTTGTCCATGCTCCTCTCCTTTGTCGTCTAAAAGGGCCATGTCGTCAGCATTTTTAATTAAATGTCTATTAGGGAAAGTGCTTTTGCAGGAGTCTGTGTACAAGGTGAATAACAATGAAGATAAAACACATCCCTGAGGAGAGCTTGTGCTGGTAATTGTTTTGTCAGAGAGTGTTGAACCTGCTGGACTCTACCTGTTAAAAAGTCTGTAATCCATAAAACCAACCTATGTGCGATGAAACACTCTTATTTAAATCTGTTAAAACCCTAGGCTGAATGGAGGCCCTGGCAAACATAACTAGCAATGGGTTTGTCTTT
The DNA here is from genome assembly GCF_021462225.1 of Girardinichthys multiradiatus. Taxonomy (NCBI): domain Eukaryota; kingdom Metazoa; phylum Chordata; class Actinopteri; order Cyprinodontiformes; family Goodeidae; genus Girardinichthys; species Girardinichthys multiradiatus. The sequence goes on from NC_061816.1 coordinate 3,552,959, forward strand.
TCTGTAAATTCTATCATCCTGGTTTAGATTTGACTTGAAGGTAAAGTTTTTACCACATTCATCACAACCAAAAGGTTTCTCTCCAGTTTGGATTCTTGCATTTGTTTTATTGTGACTTGAAACCAAAACAGTCCACACAAAGATCTTAACCAAAGGGTTTATTTCCAGTGTGAATTCTCTTGTGCGTGTTTAATAGTGACTTGGTGATAAATCTTTTTCCACATGCATCACAACTAAAAGGTTTGTCTCCTGTGTGGATTCTCATGTGTGTGTTTAAATATGACTTGTAGGCAAATCTTTTTCCACATGCATCACAACTAAAAGGTTTGTCTCCTGTGTGAATTCTCATGTGTTTGTTTAAATCTGACTTGAAGGCAAATCTTCTTCCACATGCATCACAACTAAAAGGTTTGTCTCCTGTATGAATTCTCATGTGTGTGTTTAAATCTGACTTGAAGGCAAATTTTCTTCCACATGCATCACAACTAACAGGTTTGTCTCCTGTGTGGATTCTCATGTGTCTGTTTAATTGTGACTTGCAGGCAAATTTTTTTCCACATGCATCACAACTAAAAGGTTTGTCTCCTGTGTGAATTCTCATGTGTTTGTTTAAATCTGACTTGAAGGCAAATCTTTTTCCACACGCATCACAAATAACAGGTTTGTCTCCTGTGTGGATTCTCATGTGTCTGTTTAATTGTGACTTGAAGGCAAATCTTTTTCCACATGTATCACAACTAAAGGGTTTGTATCCTGTCTGAATACTGATGTGTTTGCCTAAACTTGACTTGTAGGTAAATCTTGTTCCAGATGCATCGCAAATTAAAGGTTTGTCTCCTGTGTGGACGTTTGTGTGCCTTTTGAGATCTTGTTTCAAGTTAAAACTTTTACCACACTCACTACAGTTAAAATCTTTACTACCCGTCTGAAACTTTGTCAGTGAATCTATGTTTTTCTTTTCTCTGAAACATGTCTCATTACCAGAACAATCTGAAGACGTTAATCTTGGATGACATGTCATGTGACTCTGAAGAGAGCGTCTGTTAGCAAATTTTCCCCCACACTCAGAGCAGCTCAAAGATTTGTTGACAGCGTTTCTGCCTGATCCTGGAGTCCTGCTCTCCTTCCAATCATCCTCACTGTCTTCAGTTTCAGAGTCTGATAAGTGTTTAAGCTCAGATTTATGATGCTTCACATCATCATCCTCTTCATCATCTTCACTATCTTCAGTTTCAGAATAGTTGGAAGAGCCTCCATGAGTATTTAGATCTGGGTTCCTGCTGGATACTGATGTCCCACAGGCTTCTTCTTTAATTTCTACTTTTATCTGGTCAGTTGAGATGCTTCTTGGAAGATCTCCCTCCTCTGTTTTGTGTTGATGAAGCTGAGAGAGCAGAGGTTTCTCTTCTACCTCTTCACTCTTCATATGAACAGTTAATGGAAACCTGGTATAATCAGTCTCCTTCTTCACATTCAGTTGTTCTTCATCCTGGCTGGCCCAGATTCTTTCATTTTCCTCCTTTATGTTGAGGGGCTCCAGCTTCTGCTGGTCCAGATCAGGACTCTGTTCTTCAGGAGCCTCTTCTTTAACATCTGCAGACATCATTGAAACACTTTATATGCATTATGAACAACTTTACCGTGACAATGTTACAAAGATGATAAAGATTAAAACTAGAGAAACGAATCTGATAAATATCATCAGTGAACAGTACAGTAGGTAAAATCAGAGAGGCCACACAGAGTGTGAAAACCTGGACTGTAAATATATTGGTTTCACGGTGTCATGGTTTAACACTAGAACTTCCAGAGTCGTCAATTTGACGGTTTTAAAAGTTTGACATGCCATAACTCTGGTTTATTAAAACTCTTATCTTCCTGGCATCCTGACTTTTTCTAAACCTGTGTCTTGTGTATTCCTATGACTCTATTTAAAGATCTAAGTATTTCTACCTCTAACTACCACAGCCGCTATTTTGACGGCCCTATTATTTACATTGATATTTTTTTCCTGCGGCTGAGTATACGCGCGAGCGTTGCCTAGCAACCGCCACTCTAGAACGCAGTCTGAGAAGGAGATTGTTGGCATCCTACAAATAGCTTCTTGAAGGATGTTTTCTGCTCAAGAGGCATTGGAGATGCTTCAAAAATTTGATGATCATGATTCTGGGGTCAAGAGGGATTCAGACGGTTCTTGGTCAGCATTCAGTTCAGTGACAGCGGGTCAGAGAGTGAGCCTCCCCCGACTAAAAAACACGAGTCGTCCCGTTAGCAGGAAGTTGTAATGGAAAATTCTTTCAAAGTGCTCTGATATTCCCTTCACCTCTCTCATTTGATTTTGTCTTTTATCACCCACAGGTGACCTTCCAACTACCTCTCACCTCTGACCTCTGTGTTTTATTAGTGTTCTGTTATTTAGAGCAGATGGACTCTAAATTCAAATGCTGGAGAGTTTTATGGTTAACACTTCCTGAAGTGTATATTTTAAGGGAAGGTAGATGGGTGGCCTCATAAATAACTTTGTTAACTCTGACCCAGGGAGGGTCTAGGGGCCATATTTCTAAAACTCTTTGAAGTTGAGATAACACCCTCATTTTTGGTATAAATACTGTTTGTGATTTCTGTTCGGGGCTCTGTTTCACTGACTAACCTCAGTGTCAGGGTCTTCAAACGCTGAATGCCTTTGAATAAAACTTATAAGACAAAGTCCGGATTTTCTCTTGTTATGAGTCAACTTCTACCCACTTGAATAAGAAAATTCCACAACAATTTTAGCGTCACGAACAGGATCTAACGTGCCAGAGGAGACCGCAGGAGGGGGACACGGACGCCTGGCCAGCCTGAGAGTTGTTCTCAGTCCACTTCCATTTTATGGAGGGGAGTCCTCATGTCCGCCTGCGGCTTCTGGCTGATTAGATCCGAACTATTTGTCTTCAAATATATCTGGGTGAGAAGTTGCTCTGTATGATATAATGTATATTATTATTTTTATTACACATTAACCATCATCTCCTAACTAATTAATTAGGTTCCAGAGTTGCGAGAGGGAGGACATAAGCTGAGGGCCCGGTTACCCTGCAAAAGGAATTGCAGGGAGGTTCTCATTGGTAACGATGGGATAAAGCAGAACACAGGGTTTTGCGGGTGGTTTTTAGCAATTTTCTACACCTCATAAAGGAGAAAAGCCAGTGGGCAGACGTGCCGCTGAACAGGTAAAAAAAAAATGGTTCCGGAACCTTGAGGCATCAGGGGTGTCTCCTTCTTCAGACTCTGATTTATAAAATAATGAAAGGAAAAAGTGGGGATGATTGTGTTAAATGTGCTTTAATTTGGAAGATAAGTTTGGTTTTTCACAGCGTGGAAGTTTGAGTGTAAATAAGTTAAATAGTTTAAATAGTTTCAAGTAAAACAGTTGATGGAAAAATAAAAAAAAACATAAGAAAAGATTAAAAAGCACAGAGTGCATCAATTAAGGGGTTAAAGAGTTAAAACTTTCCTGAAGGAAGTTTTGTTTGTCTTAAATATTGCGATCAGTCGGTAAAGAAGGTAAAAGTGAAAAGGGACATTAGAGATGCGAAAAGAAAGTTGTTTTAGAAAGGAGTATAATGCATGTTGTGGGAGGAAGTGACAGGCAGGGGGACAACTGACTGACTGACTGATAATATTTATTTGTACAAAATCTGAACCTATACTAAACTTTTCTTCTGCCTCTCTCACACACAAATACACACATATATGGGATTTGAGTTCAACATCTGCGTTTTTGAGTCTGGATTTTAGAAACCTGCCCTTCTCCATGGCTACTCCACCAGAGACGCTTCTCCAGCACGGCCTGAAAGAGAGAGATCTGCCTTCCTGCATGTTGAAAATCGCAGTGTGACTTTCTACAAGAAAAAAAAAAACGAAACTCAGAAGAAATCTGGACTCTCTGAGATGGACAAAGATCCATGTTGTTTGCAAGAGCCAGAAGAGCGATACACTGGATTTATATTGAAAGCATCTTGTGCGGGCAGAAGAGAAACCGGAGCAAAGTTTCTTCTTTCTCCCTCCTGGAGAAGTTAACGTGGACAAAGAATGAGTGAATGTCTCACCAACAGACCGGGGAAGGGCCTGGTTGTTTTTTGGACTGATAGAGGACTCTGTGCCATGACAGTCTGACTGTGGAGCGATTTAGAAACTGATGGGGGTAACGTACAAAAACACACACATTTGCATAAATCTTTTCCTATTTTCTGCAATGAAGAACGCTTATTAACCGCTGCTCATGTGATGCTTGCTTGACGTTGACAGATATAGCGGTTTAAAATATTATTTTAGGGTTAGAAAAGTATCTTTAAAAAGGTGATAACTTAGTTCATTTGATACTTTCCGGTTAATTCTTTCAGAGAAGCAAGTTCTCTTTCGTCGTGGAATATTCAGGGTCAATTATTCTAGTTATTAAAAGTTATTAAAAGCAGAGGAAGTTACAACATCTCCAAAACTCAGCAGTAACCATGTGTTTCTATGTTATTCTCAGGACAGATCTCATGAAGGAGCATTTTTAAAACCCAGCGCATGCGTAAAACCTGATGGGTTTCTCCTTCAGATATTATTTTCTGTTGTCAGATTTTGTATTCCATAAATCTAATGGGTAGAGACCTCATTAAAACAGGCTTAGTTCTACTGCAGATGGTCTTCATACAGTTTCTGACACAGTACTTACAGTTTGGTGCAGTTTTTGTCCACAAGTGTTAACTGATGCTTATGGAAAGTACAAATTCATTGTTTTTCACAGCAGCTGCTGGGAAGAGGTTATATTAGGTTTTTCTTCCCTCTTCTGATTCATGCAGCGTGTTGATTTACACTGTACCTTATATCAGGTCCTGACAAAAAACTATGAAAGGTTTGGTTCTGCAGGTTCTTTTTTCTCCCTTTGGAGAAGGAAAGGACACCTGATCAGTTCTGTGCTGCACAGAAATATTAAAACACTTGTTGTTTTATAAGATATCAGCAGCTAAAAACTTTTAAAACTTTTGAGAGTAATTGGTTTTGTTAAACACATTTTCCTTGGTAAAACAAACCTTTAAAATGAGTATGAAAAAATTGGGTTATTTAGAAAGAATCTGATTGGACAGTGGTACCACACAAAAATTAAACTAATCTCATGCTTCCTAAAAGACTCTGCATGAAAAGGCCTTCAGAACCGTGGAGTTATTTTCCACCACAGTACCAAGTTTTTAAGCATGCTTTTTCTTTATTTTAAAACAGATCTGGTTTTTGTTTTGTTTTTGGCTTTTTAGCATAATGTTTGTCTGAAGCTTCTTATGAACTGTGTTAGAAGCAAATATGATCTGAGGTAAATTAGGAGCTGTGAACTAATAATTTTAAATCTGATTATTGTCCAAGCAGAAATAATATATTTAGCCAATCCTTCAATCTCTGCAGAAAGTTAACACCATTGTTCAATGCAGTAGTACTCAACTTGTGGTTCCTGGACTCCTGAAGCCTGTAAGCCATAGATTTTGGGTCCATGAAATTATAAGACTTAATTAAAGGTAGGCTGATTACTTATTAAAATAGATCTAAGCCAATGATGAGTTTCAGTCATTTTGGTGACTTTGAAATGCAATAATACTCAAAATTTCTACTCTGGGGAACACAGATTGGGGTTGAAGAGTTTAGTTTTGGAACCAAGGTTAGGACTTGTATAACGGAATAAAGAAGAGTAAAATCCTTTATTTTAGGAAAAGAAAAGAAGTAAAGGCCCTCTTAACAGTAAGAGGATGGTCGGCTCAAACTCAAGTCTCCTTGTTTGATTTCTTAGGGTTTAAAGATTAAAGGAATACATAGGAGTACAAAGGTACACAAGGTAATTTCAGATTACTAAGAGATAAAATATTGGAACATTTATCACCATTTGGATTGTAAAAGAGGGGTTCTAGTAATAAGTTCTCCCCAACTCTCAAAATTTAAATAGCCAAATTAAAGAAAATGATGTTTTTTTTTTTTTTTTGAAACATTATGTGGGGAAAAGTCCAGTTTGGAGACAAGCTTCTTATCTTAATTTATGATTAAGTCAAACACTGCAGTTTTGTTTAGTTTGGGTATAACATGAAAATGTCAATGCTGACTTTTCTAATTTCCCCTCGGGGATCAATAAAGTATCTTTGAATTTGAATTGAATTAAATTAAAAATACTTCTTTGCATTTAACTTGAAATTCTGCAATGCAGCTGCGATCAAATTGAGCCAAACAAAAAGAGAATTATAACAATAACTCTCAGTATTGTAGTTATTATTACAGAGTTACAGTACAAAGAATTAGCAAAAGGTTTCAGCATCAGTAAATTTGGATTCATATAAGAGAAAACTGTTGCTGTGCTTCTAAATACTTTGAGATCTCTTTGGACTATGTGCACTCATTTTTAAAAAGGATCCTGACGATTATCATAACAAAATTGATCAATTATAGCATTAAAAGATATGGCTGAGAAAACATATTCTGAAAAGAGATTGTTAAAAATGTCTTTGATTTCTTGAAGCTTCAAATTTGGCCATTTGTCTGTCTCTGATGTTTTGTCTTTGTTTTGTTGGTATGAATGTTTGATTATATGTTGCATGAAACAATAATCCATGTTTGGAATAATGTTTCTAAATCTCAGATTGATTAAACTTTGAGTTTTCAGGAGAGTTATGAAGCAGCTTGTTTATGAGGTAGGTGCATGTTAACAGTTTTGCAGTTTAAGTTACACTAATGTGGGATGGGATGAAGAAACTGTGGGTCCGCCCATAGGCTGTCAATCAGAGGTTAGTTCTGCCTGACTCCGCCCACCTACTAGATTGGTTCATGCCTTTGCTGTCATGGTAACGCTCAGCACCTCCCTTCCTGAGTTTTAACACTGTTTAAGAGACAATAGAATCAAAATGCTTGTATTGATTGTTGCCTTAATAACATGTTTTTTTTGTATAATGATTAAGGATGTAGCATGACTTTTAGATTTATGTGTTTTATTATTAAAAGGTTAATGAAATAGTTTAAACTAGTTTGAAGAATTAGTTTTGCATGCAGAATCATTGGTGATTTATTAGATTGAAAGTTTCCCTGGTGCCATTAAGCTAGCTGACAATTCAAGATATGCCAAAAGTAAGGAATATATTTTTGATAAAGAATCAGAGTCATGCCTTTATACTTGGTGGGAATTATTTATTAGATTCAATTTGTAGGGTTTATGCATCTGAATTACATTAGATGTCCATTAATCTAATACTCATCTTCATACAAGACAAATCAGGATGATATGTGACTACTTTCTAAGTGAGACATTGATGAACTGAATGACAGTTAAATTGAATTGCAGTTAAAAACATCTGGATTTTCTTTATGTTGCTTTCGTTAAATTCATAGTGACACATAGTTATGTCAGAATTTATTTCTTTGGTTCTAGGTTATGTGATCTTGGTTACTAAAACATTTTTGTACAAACTTTTTGCTGGATTGTCGCATGGGTTGGACCCTGCGCCAGAAGAGGGGAATGTCAGAATAAAGTAACATGGGGTTCCAAAAGTTTTAGCACTCATGGGAAAAAGGGTAGCTCATACCTCCAGTGAGGACTTAGTGACAACGCGAGAGAGACGTTGTACTTTGTTTATATAAATGGTGCATAGCTCCCTAAGACCACATTATGAAAACCTCTCTGAAATTATGGTGTTGATTTTTTGTGAAATTTTATATCTCCACAGATTAGACCATTTTTGAAATTCTTTGTGGGTATTCTGAAACTATGAAATGTTGACCTGTAATCAGACCTTCCTCAAACATCATGTCACATTTTTGATATTCAGAATATTTAGCTGATGGTCATTGCTAGTATATCAGGTGAAGTCAGAAGATCAATTATTTGGATTTTGTTGGATGTTTTGATGAAGTTCATGTAGTTAAGCACTTAGGTTTGAGAATGGGACTTTGAATTGAAAATTAGCCAAGTGTTGTGAAGGCTCTACCTATTGTTCTCACTTATATGAGATTGAGACAAAGGACACAGGCAAATCTCAGTCCTTTTGAAGTGCTGTGTGGCAGGTCTCCTAATTTGGACATGCGGATATTGCCAAGATAATTTTCTTCCACATCTTTGTGTGAAGATAGGATGTTGTTTTACTGTCAAAACCTGTCCACTGTGTTTTCTCAAGTTTCACAGACGGTGAAGGCTGCATTACCAGAAACAGCCACTTCCACCCTCCAGTTCTTTATTCCTGGCGACTGGATTCTGGTCAGAGAATTTAGGAGAAAACACAGGAAGTCCAGGTGCTGGAATGGCCCATATCAGATCCTACTAGACACCCAGGAAAGCTGCAGGAAAGCTGCAGGAAAGCTCCAGCTCCTCCAGCTTCATCTGGCTTCCAGGACGCAAGTCATCTTCCAACTGGATCATCCACGGCCTGAAAAGTGTGAGGACAGCGGACCACCACAAGATAAAGAACTGTAAGCTGATCACTGGCGAGTGATTGAACAGGTGGTTGAAGAACATTGTTCTTACAAGGGCACAATAATCCCTTGGGCAGTGCAACGTTATTTCAGAATCTACTTAAGGCCATCGCATTGCCTGAAAGTTAGAAATCATAAGGTCATTTGCCTCACTGCACACACACCACAGTGAGAGATTCTTTCCTCCCACTTTGACAGCAAGACTGACTCTGAGGAGGATATCTCGGATGCTTTTATCTAACTTTTATGTTTATTGCTTGATATTTATCATTATGGTATTATTACAAATTTGAATGTGTTCATTTCCACCGTTGTTTAGTTGGACTATGGAAGCCTAACTTCCAGCAGGTTAGAGTTCCTGTTTCTAAATATATTTCTAGAGGAGCTTCCAACGACCGCCCACCTGTACCAGACTGGTAACAGGGCAGCTTGAAGCGCAGAAGCCACTCAGGAGAGGCAGCAGGATTTTTGTTTTTTTTAAAGTTGTTTATAATTTGTTTTCTTTGAGAAAAAACTGTTTGCTTTCTGTACCAGAAGAAAGGACATTCCACTTCAAGGTCACGATGCAGTTAAATGGAAGATGGTCTGTTCTGATGCTAATGATTGGTATTTCAAGTATTTGCAGCAAAGACAATGTAAGGCTAATTTGAGGAATTGTGTTAATAATACTCATCAGCTGATTCGAAGAGAGATCCATCACTTTTCTGACTACTATGATCATGCTGATAATGTCTGGTGGCAACTGATGCATCAAACCGTGAGGAAGATAAGAAAGGACAGTTGCTATGTTTGTTGTTTGATTCCACATGCTATTAATGATCGACCATTTTTGGTACCAGTTCCTATTGATACTGCTTATACTCTAGCTACTTTCTTTCCAGATAACCGGTTGGTGGAGGTCATTTTTCCTTGGGTGAGGAATTATGCTGTACGGAAAAGCAGAAATGTTAGTAAATTTTCTAGTGAGACTAATTTAACGTGTGCGTCTACAGGAACTCTTTATAGATTTCTGGGTAATAGAAATCCAATTAAAGATCCAGATATTTGTATTGCTCAGGAGGAAAGCACACCTTATTTCCTTGGAAAGACGGTGGGTTGTAAAACTATTATACCAGTTTCATGTGCCTTGACCCACATTAATACATCTAGACCTTGTCCTGTCAGAACTGATCCTTATACTATTTCAGAACCTTTGGCTCCAGATCCTTTTGTGTTAACTCTTAATCTTACAGCCTTACCGAATGGAAGTCAATTGTATGGCATGACAGGTAAATTAACCAGGGTTCTTGTTACTTTTCCTAGTAGAGATGGGTTCTCGTGTCCCAAGAACATGGTTTAGATGTGTGGAAACAGATCATATCTGTATCTGCCTGCTAATTGGTCTGGAGTATGTTATCTAGCTCATTTACTACCTACAGTCATGACTTATGATTCAATCAGCCCATTATTAGAGAGGAAGACAATGCTCAAACGGCAAAAGAGAGCTAGGATCCCACATTGGAAAGGGATTTTGGGTACAATTTTTCCTAGTTATGGTGCTGCTAACGCCGCCCATAGGATTAATGAGTTGTCAGTTGAGTTAGAAAATCTTACTGCTTTATCTGAGGAAGGTTTCACTGTTCTAACTACAGAGCAGCAGGCTATAAGAACTATGAGTTTGCAAAATAGAATGGCTTTGGATTATCTGTTAGCTGAGAGGGGTGGCGTTTGTCATTTAATTGGGGAACAATGTTGCACTTTTATTCCCGATGTGTCTAAGAACATGACAAGTATCCATGATAAGTTTGAGGACTTGCTGATGACCCAACAGGAGAATATGAGTTCCTCTTGGAATCCTTGGTCTTGGTTCTTTACTGGTGGATGGACATCTTGGTTAGTAAAGATTGGAGTGATTCTTTTATGTTTCTTTTTGATTTTGATGTTTCTTTCATGTTGTATTATTCCAATGGTTAGGGGAATGGTGATGAGACTGATACGTTTTTCTATGTTGCCTGTTGATAAGGATGTGAACTTAATTTCTGTTTGTCAAGATTGTGATGATTCTGCATTTGAGGTGACAGATGGTATGGATACCGATGGATTTTATGTTGCTTAAGATGCTTTAATGATGGGCTAACTCTAAAGTGTTTGGGGAGTTATTACTGATGTTCAGCATTTTAGTGATATATATAGAGATTTTGAGTTTTTTTTTTTTTTTTTAAAGTGTTATCCTTATTATTTTAGCTTTGTTTTGGTTGTAATTTGGGAACAGTAGATCTTAGAGAAAGCCATGAAATAACACATGTATGTGTTATATATTCTTTTCTTTTATTAGTTTTACTTTGATTATAAGCTTGGGTGATGGTTTTGTAGAATTTTCTTTTGGTTATGTGATTATCTTGTAATCAGAAGAAAGGAGTGTAATGGAAAATTCTTTCAAAGTGCTCTGATATTCCCTTCACCTCTCTCATTTGATTTTGTCTTTTATCACCCACAGGTGACCTTCCATCTACCTCTCACCTCTGACCTCTGTGTTTTATTAGTGTTCTGTTATTTAGAGCAGATGGACTCTAAATTCAAATGCTGGAGAGTTTTATGGTTAACACTTCCTGAAGTGTATATTTCAAGGGAAGGTAGATGGGTGGCCTCATAAATAACTTTGTTAACTCTGACCCGGGGAGGGTCTAGGGGCCATATTTCTAAAACTCTTTGAAGTTGAGATAACACCCTCATTTTTGGTATAAATATTGTTTGTGATTTCTGTTCAGGGCTCTGTTTCACTGACTAACCTCAGTGTCAGGGTCTTCAAACGCTGAATGCCTTTGAATAAAACTTATAAGACAAAGTCCGGATTTTCTCTTGTTATGAGTCAACTTCTACCCACTTTGATAAGAAAATTCCACAACAAAGTTGTGGCGCATTATTTCAAGGAAGTAAAAGACTAGCCTATATAACGATGTTATCATTTTAGGCAATAGTTTATAGATTAGTAAACTAATAATATATAAACTATAGCAACAGTGCCACAATCAGCGCAGGTTCAGAGACAGGGAGACGAGCCAGGTGATCAGTGCCCAGCTATAAACCCAGCAATCCAGCTCACTGGCAGGAGAGAAACTAAAAAACAAGGTACTGATAATGGGTTAGGGTTAGTTAAACGGCGCTTATTTACAACAATGTCGTCTCAAGGAACCCGACAAAGGGTCCCACCACAGACTGATTATAACCATTGGAAAGAGGCGGTCATACAGGTAGCAGAAATGGAGGGTGTGTTTGCACCTCAACCATAACTGAGCCGGTTTAGGCTAAACCTTAGATGAAGCTAATATTTCTGATAGCTCAGGAAGCTTCACAGGATCAAAACAGTCCAAACACAGATCAGGTTTTGCAGTTATTTCTAATGTTGTCTCACTTGCTGAGGATGAAGTAATCATCTTCGGGAGTATGTCAAAGATTTTCTTTTTAATAGAATCAATTTTATTTAGGAAGAATCCTATAAAGTCATGGCTGCTAAGAGCTAAGGGAATGGATGGCTCAACAGAGCTATGACTCTATGTAAGTTTAACAACTGTACTAAGGAGAAACCTAGGATTATTCTTGTTCTCTTCTATTAATGATGAGAAATATGCAGTTCTAGCTTGGTGAAGTGTCTTTTTATACAGCAGTAGGCTATTTTTCCCAGATTAAGTAGGAATCCTCTAGGTATATAGAGCACCAATTTCTCTCCAATTTTCTAACATCGTGCTTTAAAGTACGTAGTTCTGAATTAAACCAGGGAGCCTGCCTCCTATGAATAATTACCTTCTTTTTCAAGGGGGCTGCATTGTCTAATGCACCACGCAATGATGAAATAACATCATAATAACAACATTAAATTTGCTTATTTGGGTACATGACTTGGGACCCCTCAGAGCTGGGAGTGTTTAAATTAGCCGGATAAGAGCTAATTGTTTTTTCATTATGTGTTAACCCCTTCCACAGGAAACAATGTGATAAATGGTAGTTTTTCAATATGGTCATTGGATAAAGGAATGCTGCTTTAAAGAAGGCCACAAATGTATTTTTGTTAAAGAGGCTTAATGTTTTTCTAATCATAATTTAAATGTTTTTATGAATGTGATTCTTTCAATTACGCCACTATGTGGCCTATTTTACTGCTCATAATATTAGGGGTTAATCAACTACTACTCGGTTTAATCTATCCAGTAACTTCAGGTAACTCTGTGTATTGTAAGACTAACCCTTTCAGGTAGCTGAACCTGCCAAAGGACGTTTGGGGATGGATGCAAGTCTGAGGGGAGTGAAGATAGACGAAGATGATCAACACTTAGGGTCTACATTAATTGATTCACATGATGTTAGATAGAATTTTCTGCTGTGCTTCAGGCTGTTGTCCTTTCTTTCTTTCCTTGTTATCATACACATACAGGTTTGATGGGGTTACAATAGTCTCCTCTAGGTGTATCACCTGTTGCTTAGACACAACCAGGGGTCACCCGGAGAGATGGCATTCCTCCTGGGAGAAGGGAGGAACCATGTGACATCTGGAAGGAGATTCCCTGGTCATATATAGGTTTAGCGCACACATACAGGGTTGAATGATTGTTTCGGGGGGTGGTTAGCCAGTTGCAGATGGTCCAAGATCTACCCAGTGCCAATGGAGTTAGCTGGTCTTAATTAGTGAGGTGCCTTTGAATGACACCTCATCAGGGGGGATGTTAGGGATAACCTTTATTAATATGACTCATAGCTGTTTTTCCCACTTATACCATAATAATATAAAGCATAAGTTCTAATGTTAAGGCTAAGAATGCTCATTGACATACATTACAATGACAAATGGCCCAAGGTATGTCATGAATGACCTGTGACTGGTGCACTGGGTTTGATAGTGAAGCAGGCTGTAACTGGGTTGATTAGAATGCCGCAGCACACTTAGATTAAGGATGGACACAAGCTACTACACCATTGCATAATCAGAGACATCGGTAGTCAGAGCCACAGAAGCCGTAGGAGACAAGTGGGTCAACAGCGCAGCATTAGCCAGGGCTTTTTTGGCATCATCGAATGCCTGTAACCTGTCGGGGGTCCACTCTATTTGCTGGTCACCTTTTTACCTTTAAGTGCTTCATAGAATGGATGCATAAGGAGAGCAGCCTGTGGAATGAAACTGTTATAAAAGTACACCATCCCCAAAATCTCCTGCAGGGGCTTCACAGAAGGGGGACGAGGAAAAACCGAAACCACTTCAACCTTGGCAGGCAAGGAAACCGCCCCTGAAGTGACACCTTGTGTCCTAGGAACTCAACTTCAGGCAGACCGAACTTGCATTTAGCTGGGTGCACGATCACGCCATGCTCACTGAGCTGCACAAACAGCTCCTGGAGATGCACCATGTGTTCCTCCGCAGAAGGACTAGCCATCAGGATATCATCCAAATAGACAAACAAAAACAGCATGCCCTGCAGTACTGAGTCCATGATTCGCTGGAACGTCTGTGCAGCACCTTTAAGGCCAAAAGGCATCCGTAAAAACTCAAAGACCGAAAGGAGCGATAACTGCAGTTTTGGGTACATTTAACTGATGGTTTCGTTGTCCGATGATCTAACCCCTCCCTCCTACTTCCCTATTTCTAAGGGGATTGCTCAATCCAGCTCTCCAGGCAACGGTTCCGGACTTCCCTAAACCTGGATGGTCTTACTTAGCAGGTTTACTGGAAAATCTGTTTAAGCTGGTGTCAGGAAATGACACGCCTAACCTCTAACAGCCTGCATCCAAAAGTCGTGCCCTTCTTCAACTGGTAGGCTGGACAACTGAGTAGCCTACGGCAGACATCCACTCCTTGACAGTCACTTCTGTTAACGGCTGCTCATTACCTATTTTACAACTTTCAATTGGTATATGGGTTAGGTTGATTTTAGGGGCTTGGCACGAGCCCCAAGGGCATTGTTTTAACAAGTTTGGCTTAAGGCAACCTATAAAAACCTCCGAAAATCATTTGGAACCAGGCAACAAGACTTTTTACCACCAACGAAAAACCCAAAAATAAGGTGACTCTCTTTCTTTCTGCTCTCGGTGGAGGAGGACGCTTTTTCTCTGTCTTCCACCCCCTCCCATATCTGCCCTACTTCAGCTCTGTGTCTTGTCTTTGGAGCCTCTTTTTGCATATCTTCCAAATTCTTAGTTATGGATTTGGTCAGCTGGTCTCTCAATGCAATTGATCAAATTTTCTCGAGGAGAAGACAGGGTGAAGGAGAGCCCAACTTGTCCGGACTGGATGTTTTTCTCTGGATACACAATGGACTCCTGGCAGAAGTGGAGGATTGTGTGTCTGTCGATAATGTCAGTCGAGGATGTGGAAGATGTGTTTATAATTGGATGTTTGATATCAGGATTTCTGCTTTTTGGAGTCAGCGGTTACCTGGCATATCGAGGAATTCGGAGAAGGTCAGCAGCTGTTCTGGCCATTGTAAGGCTGCCTGGCATGTGTGATGGGATCTTCAGAGCGATCAACACTCAGACTGAGATGTTACGTGAGCTGAATCGCAGACTGGATGTGATCCTTACACAGGATCGCAGGCAGGTTGCGGTTCCTGGACTCAGGGGTGAAATGGGATAAATCTTGGAGAAAGTTGTTCGCTCGGATCTGGCAAAAGACCAGGAATTTGGCTGTTTGGATTTGCCTTTGAGAAGCACCAGCCAGACTCTCAAGGCTGACGGAAAATTAAGTTAGCCTAACCCAAATAATTATTGTTTTTCTGAATCTGGCTCCCCTGCATGGCCTTGATGGCTGGCTATCTTCAACTTCTCCTGGAAGTTATGTAAACATGACACTCTGCTCCCTCCCTTCCCTGAGGACATCTGTGGACCTGCTCAGAACTTTGTGGCCGGTTGATGTACATTCCAACGTACCATCAAGGACAATGGCCTCTGTGACAGTGCTTCATGGACTTACTTGCACACACTCACTTGCACACACACACATGCTCAAGATAAACATATGCACCCTCTCACACCACCTTCACCGTTCCCAGCATGATGTTGTTTTGTCAACTTGTTGCTTCTTTGTGCTGAGGTTTTTTGCAATCTCAAACTGTATCCTGCTAAGGATAAAGTGTGAAATATGATTTTTTTTCCCTCTACTTACCTAATGTGGCCTCTCTTCTCATCTAGCAAGGGTAGTGCCTGTGAGTGGGCAGCAAAGTCTCGGTGACCCGTCCCCCCCTTGTCTTGTGTCATGATGTATGTTTGGATGGGTTGTACTGGAATTCTAATTTCCCCTCGGGGATCAATAAAGTATCTTTGAATTGAATAGAATAATTGACTGTCCACAATAAATCTAGAATTTTATATGCTTTCTTTAATTAGTAATGCTTTTGCAGGGGTCAGTAACAGCTTAAAAATCAGCAAAACTTAACAAATTGAATAATAGAAATAAATCAATTCTGTAGATTCTCAATTCTTAGTTGCAGCTCTTCTCATAGCCCATGGGTTGATCCTCTCTATAATGCAGAATTGTCAGCGGGGCTGCGTCTCCGGTCTTATGATTAATCTGTAGCTTCTTTCTTCGTCCGATCTTGTTCGCTGGTCTTCTGCGAGGAAACAACCCCGTTTCGTTCTTTAGCACAGTTTTTATAGTGTAGATAGCCTCACTGCTCATCCCGTTGCCGGGCAAGCTATCCCATCATTGAGTTACACGGTCGCCGTGACTTTTCAGTGCTGTCTCTTGGCCTCCGTAGGGTCAAAAACAGCCCACAGCTGGCTCCGTGTTATGACTTTTGCCTGTTTTTCGATCTTCACGACTCCCGCTCCCATCCTGGTGCCATGACTTTTGGCTGTTTTTTGAACTTCAGACTGATGAAAAACAGCGTGCACCTGGCTTCTTGTTTCTTGCTCCCATGCTTGTTATGACTTGAGCTTGCTCGTTGACCTTCCATCCATGCCCAGTTCTCATGAGCTGGCTCTCCTCTGCCCCTCCCGTCCTGATGTTATGTCTCTGCCGCCTCTGGCTCCCAAGCCATGGTGCCCTCCTTATCTGCTTAGCCTCAAGCTTTCTAACACAGTATTTCTCTGCTTCTTGCTCTCACACCAGTTAGTTAAAAAAAAAAAAACATCACTTCATTTTTATGAGTACATCACAATTGATTAACATTACCCCTCTTCATTACATTTAATAATTGTAGAAAAATAGAAAATCATCATACATTTTTCTTTGATTATACTTGTAGTTTTCTACTTCTGAAAAAGATAAGACACAGTTAATGTGTGACTCCATACAGGCCTCTTCAGTCCTCAGTTCCAGAGTGCGAAGATATACTCATTTTACAGTTTCATTACATCTTATCCATGTAATATGATCATTATTTATGTGATACTCTAAAGATTAGGCTCTCATTTCATCATTCGTGATTGTTGTTAAACTCAATCATAGTGATACACTTCTACAAAAGAAAGAATTAAAACATACACCAAATGGGTCCCCCAGACTTTATAGCTTTAAAATGTGAACATTTACTGCTGTATATGTCATTAAACTAATTATGAGGGTTTAATTAATTTCTGCATGAATACATGGAAGGATCTCATCTCATTTTGACAATGGACAGAAACCTGATGGTAGCCCCGCACTAAATCCACCTTCGGAAAAATAGCCGCACCCGCCAAATGGGCAGAAAAATCCTGGATGTGAGGGACTGGGTACCTGTTGTTATTGGTCGCATAATTAAGGCGTCAAAAATACCCAGAGGGTTGCCAACCCCCAGTGGCCTTGGGAACCATATGTAAAGGAGACGCCCATGGACCTTTGGAGCGGCATACATGTTAGCAAACGTCTCCTTAGTTATTGCTAACTTAGTGGCATCTAGGTGGCATTCCCGCACAAAAACCGGCGGATCCACCATAGAAATACAGTGCTCTATCCCATGTTTAGTTATTGTAGCTGAAAAAGTGGGGACCGTGAGAGCAGGAAACTCAGCCAACAAGCACTGAAACTCATCACCCATGGCAAACATGTCAGCCAGAGGTCAATGGCCAGGACCCCAAGTGTACAGGGATAGGTGTCAAAAAACACAGCACCAATAAATCAACTATTAGCAACAAGCACTAACAACCGGAAAGCATACAAAAAATCTGCACCCAGAATAGGTACTGACACAGATGCTACTACAAAGTCCCAGTTAAACTAACGTCCATTGAAACATCATTAGCAGCATCTGGTGGTGGTCCCTGGCTCTGAAACAAAATGTCTGCCACTGACACTGGCATAATGAAACGAAACGGAAGGAAACGACGACCAGAAACTTCGTTCAAGATAAAAAGCAGCTTATTCGACCTGCCGGCACACAGCCACTACCGAGCACCGGCCCTCTCGTTTCCCTGAAGTTGGAACAAACACGGTGTTGTGATAATCAGCAATAAAACTAGAACCAATTATCCTGCCACACCTGCAATTTCTGACTTTTATAGACTTTATACAAACTCCATGTAGAGGTGCAACTTTAACAGTTTCTAAGGAGGTTTGTCAAAGTGGAGTTCAGTGTTTTGTTGCTTCAGAGGCAAAGAAAAGGCAAGACAGCTCCTGGTTGGATTAAAACCCATGTTTTAAGTATAACTTTTCACTTTTAAACTGTATTATAATCTTAACTGAGAAAAAGCTTGTTCATGCTCGAAAACCCTCCATTGTGGCAGAATTACAACAATTCTGCAAAGATAAGTGGACCAAAATTCCTCCATAGGGCAGTAAAAGACTCATTGCATGTTATAGCAAACGCTTTATTGCAGTTGTTGCTGTTGAGGGTTAGTCCAACCAGTTATTAGGTTTAGGAGGCAATCACCTTTTCACACAGGGCCATGTAGGTATGTATTTGTTGTCTCCCTTAATAATAATAAAACATTTAAAAATGCATCTTTTGTTTACTTGTGATGTTTTTGACTAAAATTTCAATTTGTTTGATAATTTGAAACAATTAAGTGTGACAAACATGCAATAAAAAAGAAATGTGGAAGGTGGCAAACACTTTTTCACCACTATCTACCTGGTGAATAGCCACTCCCGGGCAAACTAAACAAGCGAGCTGCTGCTACTTTTCAGCACAAGTAACTGGGACTTCCACGAATCTGCCACTATTGGCTAGCTAAACTGATAACAGACGTGGAAAAACATTGTTTTCTGGGACTTACGCAGTCAGTCAGTCAGTCAGTCATTTTCTACCGCTTATTCCATAGTGGGTCGCGGGGGAGCTGGTGCCTATCTCCAGCAGTCTATGGGCGAGAGGCGGGGTACACCCTGGACAAGTCGCCAGTCCATCAGTCCATGTTTTCTGGGACTTACGCAATATGGTGTAAAGAGGGTCTTAAATTATGCTTAAATCTTTTCCACAATCATAACCAGCAAATGGCTTATCTTATATTTAATCAAAAACGTGTTTCTCCAGTTTGGATTCTTGTGTGTATGTTTAAAGATGACTTGAAGGCAAAGAAGTTGCCGCAAGCATCTGAACCAAATGTTTTTTTTCTCCTGTGTGAATTTGTCATGTGTTTGTATAAATATGATTTTGAAGCAAAACTTTTTCCACATGCATCAAAAGCAAAGGTTAGTCTCCTGTGTGAATTCTCATGTGTCTATCTAAATTTGACTTCAAGGAAAATCTCTTTCCACATGCATCACAGGCAAAGGGTTTGTCTCCTGTGTGAATTCTCATGTGTTTCTCTAAATATGACTTCCAGGCAAATCTTTTTCCACATGAATCACAACTAAAGGGTTTGTCTCCTGTGTGGATTCTCATGTGATTATCTAAAGTTGACTTCTGCACAAACCTTTTTCCACATGCATCACAACCAAAAGGTTTATCTCCTGTGTGATCTCTCATGTGTTTGTTTAAATCTGACTTGTAGACAAATCTTTTTCCACACGCATCACAACTAAAAGGTTTATTTTCTGTGTGAATTCTCATGTGATTATCTAAAGTTGACTTCTGCACATACCTTTTTCCACATGCATCACAACCAAAAGGTTTATCTCCTGTGTGGATTATCTTGTGCATGTTTAATTGTGACTCGTAGCAAAATCTTTTTCCACATGCATCACAACCAAAAGGTTTGTCTCCTGTGTGAATTCTCATGTGATTATCTAAAGTTGACTTCTGCACAAACTTTTTTCCACATGCATCACAACTAAAAGGTTTATCTCCTGTGTGAATTCTCATGTGTTTGTTTAAATCTGACTTGTAGACAAATTTTTGTCCACATGCATCACAACTAAAAGGTTTATCTCCTGTGTGGATTCTCATGTGAATGTTTAATTGTGACTCGTAGCAAAATCTTTTTCCACATGCATCACAACTAAAAGGTTTATCTCCTGTGTGATCTCTCATGTGTGTGTTTAATTGTGACTTGTAGCAAAATCTTTTTCCACATGCATCACAACTAAAAGGTTTATCTCCTGTGTGGATTCTCTTGTGCATGTTTAATTGTGACTCGTAGCAAAATCTTTTTTCACATGAATCACAACTAAAGGGTTTCTCTCCAGCATGGACTTTTGTGTGTTGTTTTAAGTCATGTTTCCTGGTAAAACCTTTACCACTCTCACAACAATTAAACGTTTTAATACCTTTCTGGACATTCGTCAGTGAATCTATAATTTGTTTTTCTCTGAAACACGTATCATTACCAGAACAATCCGAAGATGTTAATCTTGGATGACATGTCATGTGACTCTGAAGAGAGCGTCTGTTAGCAAATTTTCCCCCACACTCAGAGCAGCTCAAAGATTTGTTGACAGTGTTTCTGCCTGACCCTGGAGCCCTGCTCTCCTTCCCATCATCCTCACTGTCTTCTGTTTCAGAATCTGATAAGCATTTAAGGTCAGATTCATGATGCTTCACATCATCATCATCTTTATCATCTTCACTGTCTTCAGTTTCAGAGTCTGACAAGCGTTTAAGCACTGATTCATGATGCTTCACAACAGTTCCACAGTCCTCTTCTTTAATTTCTACTTTTATCTGGTCAGCCGAGCTGCTGCTTGGAAGATCTCTGTCTTCTGTTTGGTGTTGATGAAGCTGAGAGAACAGAGGTTTCTCTTCATCCTCTTCACTCTTCATATGAACAACAGTTACTGGAAACCTGGTATCATCAGTCTCCTTCTTCACATTCAGTTGTTCTTGATCCTGGCTGGCCCAGATTCTTTCATTTTCCTCCTTTATGTGGAGGAGGTCCAGCTCCTGCTGGTCCATATGAGGACTCTGTTCTTCAGGAGCCTCTTTAATATCTGCAGACATCATTGAAACACTTTATATGCATTATGAACAACTTTATCTTGACAATGTTACAAAGATTATAAAGATTAAAACTAGAGAAAAGAATCTGATAAATATTATCAGTGAACGGTACAGTAGATAAAATCAGAAAGGCCACAATGGTGTGATAATCTGGACTGTAAATATATTGGTTTCACGGTGTCATGGTTTAACACTAGAACTCCCAGGGCCGTCAATTTGACGGGTTTGAAAGTTTGACATGCCATAACCCTGGTTTATTAAAACTGTTATCTTCCTGGCATCCTGACTTTTTCTAAACCTGTGTCTTGTGTATTCCTATGTCTCTATTTAAAGATCTAAGTATTTCTACCTCCAACTACCACAGCAGCCATTTTGACGGCCCTATTATTTACATTGACATTTTTCTTTCCCGTGGCTAAGTATACGCGCGAGTATACTGAGAAGGAGATTGTTGGCATCCTACAAATATTCTAAAATACAAAAATATAAAAAAATATACAAAAATTTCTAGAATTGCGCCGCTCAAGGTGGCAGCAGGTTGGAGTAGCTCTGTTACTTTTCATTCTGATTGATTCTTTTTTGGGAACTCTTCCTCTTGTGGTGGATACAGTTGATTTTTTTTGGACAACTGTCCTCTCCGGTGTCAGATGCTGCGCAGCTTGGAGGATTTTTCCTAATGCTTTCTATTTTTGGACATTTGTTATGATGCATTGCCATGGCAACGTGGTTGTTTCTTACAACCGGGAGCAGCTGATTAATATCTCAAAAGCTCAAATAATACTTCAACTACAACCCCAAATCCCTGATGAGTTGAAAAGGAGACGCCGTGGATGCAGAGCAGGAGCTAAGAGAAGAGAGAGAAGGAGGACGTTCAAACCATCTCTTCTGTCGATTATGATGGGCAATGTGAGATCGTTGGGGAACAAGTTGGATGAACTCCAAGCCCTACAAAGGACCCAGCCAGAGTACCGGGCATGCAGTATTATGTGTTTTACTGAGACATGGCTGCAGGATCATATCCCCGACTCTAGTGTCTCTCTGCCGGGCTTTTTAACCATACGAGCAGACAGAGATTTAAAGAGGAGCGGCAAATGTAAAAGGAGGTGGACTGGCAGTACTTGTGAACAACAGATGGTGTAATCCAGGATGCGCTACAATGAAGTGTCGTCTCTGCAGTCCAGATATTGAACTTAGCAGTAAGTTTTCATCCATATTATTTATCCAGAGAGTTCACCAGTGTTATTTTGGCAACAGTTTATGTTCCACCTTCCGCTGTTGCCGACACTGCATGTGAAGCCATCAGCTCAGTTGTTGCTAAGCTACAGACACAAAACCCCAATGCTTTTGTGGCAATTTCTGGTTATTTTAACCATGCTTCACTCTCTGCTACACTTCCAACATTTCAACAGTTTGTCAGCTGCTCTACCAGAGAAAACAAAACATTGTATTTGTTTTATGCAAATATCAAGGACTCATACATCTCTACAACAAGACCTCCTCTAGGCAAATCAGATCACAATCTTGTTTTTCTCTGCTCGAAATATAAGCCCCTTGTTCAGAGGCAACCTGTAATAAAGAGGACTGTGAGAAAATGGTCACAGGAAGCTGAAGAAGCTCTGCAAGGTTGCTTTGAGGCTACAGACTGGGACGCACTGTGCCAGCCACATGGAGAGGACATCAATGCCTTGACTGAGTGTGTAACCGACTATATAAACTTCTGTGTGGATAACATCATCCCCACCAGAACTGTGAGATGCTTCCCCAATAAAAAACTTTGGATCACCAGTGACCTGAAGGACCTGCTTAACAAGAAGAAAAGGCCTTCAGAGAGGGAGACAGAGAATTATTGAGGAGTTTACAGAAGCAACTTAAAGTCAAGATAAGAGACAGCAAGGATGTGTACAAGAAGAAGCTGGAGAGCAAGCTCCAGCAAAACAATATGTTGGGACCCACAGCCATGGATTTCAACATTAAACTCTTCTGGAACTTTTCATAATAAAGTGCATTAACGTTCATCCGGCACAGCCAGGAAACGGGATAACTGCGGACTTCTTGTGACGCCACTACCCAAATAAAAGCACAGCTGTTGCTACATCCGCCCTCTTCCACATGGCCTTCGAAAGACACCGGACAGGGGAGACAAGCGTGCTGTTGTGTCTTTGCTGGCAAACAGATATATACTCTTCAAACTGGATCCAAGAGTGTCAAACGATCATTGATCATATGCAAAGATAAGTACGAATGAAATACTGTCTGTGTATCCGGTATTTTCATTCATGAACGGGAAAATTAAGGTACAAGCATTGCTTGACTTTCCTTCCGAGCCCTGCAGAAGCAAACGGTGTTCGAGAGAAACCCCTGCAAAGACGCGGTCTCCCAGTCTGGAAGGAAGACAGCAGAGACCGCCTCATCGTGTGGTCAGCGGACAGGATGGGCCGCCCAGCTACAGCTCCGGAGCTAACCCTTTGTTCACTGTGGATACCTTCTTCAAACTTCATCGTCTTTTGTACAACATTCCTTACCACAGTTCATGAGGTTAGGTTTGGGCAGATTAACAGTTAGGATGAAATGATCTAAACGTTTTACATTTTATGAAGTTTTGTTTGTGTGAAACTCGGCTATCTTAGTGGTAGCAGGCTATCTGCAGCAAACGTGCCCTGTTTGTGTTCTTTGTATGTTTTGAGGTTATGATAAACACCATTAAGCCCCATTTCTCCAGAAAGATTTGGCTCTTTTCCAAAATACTCCCTTAATAATATTTCTTCAAATATTATTTCAATAAATAAAGGCAGCTAATTAGACACCGTTGAGAAATGGTCATCCAGAAGGTTGGTTTTATTCAGCAGATCATTATTTAAAACATTGTTTTATTCAAATAGTATTTTATCTGATCTTGCATTGTGAATGGTTGTCTAAACGTTTGCTGATTATTGCCAAAGTTAGTTCCAAGACTAACTTAACTTCACTTCCAGATTATCTTAAGATAATCCTTGGTTCTCAGACATAAACATTGCATGGTAATGTTGCATCACTCTTTTGGTCATGGTTTCCAATCATCTTTAATTAACTTGTTTATATTGTACATAGCCCATTAGTCTTCGTTATTCTTTAATTCTGCTTGGTAGTTTAGTTGGATTGTTTTAGCATAGTAAAGAGTTTGTTGATTGAAATATGTTTGACTTTGAGTTGACTTATGTTTGTTAATAAATTCTTGTATTTTAAGAAATTGTGTGAATTCATTCCATATATGTGCAGAGTTTATGTTGTTCAATAATGTCAGAGCTCATCTCACACCTTTCTATTTTGTCCTAATGCCATCGCCTTACTGGGCTGGTATTCACAGGACAACCCTTAACAGACCCAAATGTTATTTTATAAAATATTAATATTAAATAATATTCTCAGATTCATAATTCTAACAAATATCAGAGACGTGTGGTCAGGGAAGAAGATCACAGTTTTCAAGCAGAAGGATGATCAGACCAATGAAGGTCTGGACAGAGCCAATTAACTGAACTGAACACATTCTTCAATAAGTTCAGCTCAGAAACAAGCTTTGCATCCTCCTCTCCTGCTCACAGCCAAACAGACATTCCACCTTCCTTTGACCCACAGGACCCACAGCTGTCCAGTAACACCTCAAATTTTTTATCTTCCACCTCAGCCCTAGACCCTTCTGCTTCTACATGTTTGCCTTCAATCATATCAGAAGATGCTGATGCTTCCTTTGCTTCCCCCTTCCACCTGTGTGTCTCAAGTGGAGAGACTGAATCGGAATAAGGCTGCAGGTCCAGATCATGTCAGCCCTAGAGTCCTGAAGGCAGGTGCAGAGCAGCTCTGTGGGATTCTGCAGCACCTCTTCAACCTTAGCCTGGCCCAGAAGAAGGTTCCGGTGTTGTGGAAGACCTCCTGTGTTGTTCCGGTACCAAAGAAAACTCACCCATCAGTCCTCAATGACTATAGACCTGTTGCCCTGACATCCCACATCATGAAGGTCCTAGAGAGACTCCTGTTGGCCCACCTGAGTAAGCAAACAATAAACTATCAGGACCCCCTTCAGTTTGCTTATCGCTGTGGAGTTGGAGTTGAAGATGCCATCAAACACCTGCTTCAACGAACCCACTGTCATCTGGACAAAGCCGGCAGCACTGTGAGGATCATGTTCTTTGATTTCTCCATTTAACACAATTCAACCTGATTTTCTATGTCAGAAACTCCAGAAGACTCAGGTGGAGGCCTCAGCATTCTCCTGGATCAAAGACTACCTGACAAACAGACCACAGTTTTGTGAGACTGAAGGGTTATGAGTCTAACCAGGTAGTCAGCAGCACAGGAGCACCACAGGGGACTGTACTCTCACCATTCCTTTTCACTCTGTACACCTCAGACTTCCAGTACAAGACAGACTCCTGTCATCTGCAGAAATACTCGGATGATTCTGCAGTCGTGGGATGGATCAGAGATGGACAAGAAGCTGAGTACAGGAAGGTGGTGGACCGCTTTGTGGCATGGTGTGGAAACAATCATCTCATTTTGAACGTGACTAAAACAAAGGAGATGATTGTAGATTTTAAGAGAAACAGGAATAAGTCAAAAACTATTTCCATCATGGGAGAAGAGGTGGAGGTGGTGGAGGAGTATAAATACCTCGGTGTTCACCTGGACAACAGACTGGAGTGGAGATGCAACTGTGAAGCCATCTACAAGAAGGGACGGAGCAGACTGTACTTCTTGAGGAAGCTTATGTCCTTTGGTGTTTGCAGCAAAATGCTGCACATCTTTTATAAGTCTGTTGTGGAGAGTGTGATCTCTTCTGCCATCATCTGCTGGGGAAGCAGCATCAGAACCAGGGACTTAAAAAAGCTCAAAGAAGGCTGGCTCTGTCTTGGGGACTCCTCTGGAACCTCTGGAGATCATTGTGGAAAGACGGATTCTTCATAAAATGAAGAACATTATGGAGAACCCTGAGCATCCTCTTCATGAGACTGTCCTACAACAACAGTGTCTTCAGTCAGAGGCTTCTTCAGATTTGCTGTAAGACGGAGCACTACAGGAGATCCTTCCTGCCCACAGCCATCAGCATCTACAACGGCTCTTTGAAGAAACCTTCATAATGAGCTACAACAACATTTAATTTCCCTTTGAGATTAATAAAGTATTTTTGAATTTGAATTTAATTGAAATGGCTTCCAGAAGGATATTTTCTGCTCAGGAGGCATTTTTAGGCATTTTCGCATCCAGAATGATCGCTGTCAAATTGATGGGCTTGGGAGTTCTAGTGTTAATTACCATATTCTAAAACACAAATGTATATAGTGATTTAAATGCTTTAATTTAAAGCTGAAAAAGAATAGTTATTACATTGTTGATAAAAATACCATATGTTTATTATTTTGTACATAATATATAAAGCTTTTTTTGTTATTTTTGAGGATTTTCAATTACTTCGGATACTTTTATTAGAAGCTTCATGCTTTTTATTGGTTATGATTTTAATCAGATTTTCTTAAATCGCTTTACTCCTGCCTTACAGGTACATGTTTTCATTGTGATGGAAAAGAAAATGATGGTTGTTCTTTTGAAACACTATGTGGGAAAAAGTCCAGTTTGGAGACAAGCTTCTTATCTTAATTTCTGATTAAGTCAAACACTGCAGTTTTGTTTAGTTTGGGTATAACATGAAAATGTCAACGCTGACTTTTCTAATTTCCCCTCGAGGATCAATACAGTATCTTTGAATTTGAATTGAATTGAATTAAAATACTTCTTTGCATTTAACCTGAAATTCTGCAATACAGCTGCGATCAAATTGAGCCAAACAAAAAGAGAATTATAACAATAACTCTCAGGATTGTAGTTATTATTATTACAGAGTTACAGTACAAAGAATTAGCAAAAGGTTTCAGAATCAGTAAATTTGGATTCATTTAAGAGAAGAGCTTCTAAATACTTTGAGATTTTTTGGACTATGTGCACTCATTTTTTAAAAAAGGATCCTGAAGATTGTCATAACAAAATTGATCAATTATAGTGTTAAAAGATATGGCTGAGAAAACATATTCCGAAAAGAAATTGTTAAAAATTTATTTTAATTCTTGAAGCTTCAAATTTGGTCATTTGTCTGTCTTTGATGTTTTGTCTTTGTTTTGTTGGAATTAATGTTTGTTTATATGTTGCATGAAATAATAATCCATGTTTAGAATAATGTTTCTAAATCCCAGATTGATTAAACTTTGAGTTTTCAGGAGAGTTAAGAAGCAGCTTGTTTCTGAGGTAGGTGCATGTTGACAGTTTTGCAGTTTAAGGTTCACTAAGATGGGTTGGAATGGAGAAACTGTGGGTCCGCCCATAGGCTGTCAATCAGAGGTTAGTTCTGCCTGACTCCGCCCACCTACCAGGTTGGTTCACGCCTTTGCTGTCATGGTAACGCTCAGCACCTCCCTTCCTGAGTTTTAACACTGTTTAAGAGACAATAGAATCAAAATGCTTGTAGTGATTGTTGCCTTAATAACATGTTTTTTGTATTTTTTTTGTATAATGATTAAGGATGTAGGATGACTTTTGGATTTATGTGTTTTACTATTAAAAGGTTAATGAAATAGTTTAAACTAGTTTGAAGAATTAGTTTTGCATGCAGAATCATTGGTGATTTATTAGATTGAAAGTTTCCCTGGTGCGATGAAAATAGCTGACAGTTCAAGATATGCAAAAGTAAGGAATATATTTTTGATAAAGAATCAGAGTCATGACTTTATACTTGGTGGGAATTATTTATTAGATTCAATTTGTAGGATTTATGCATCTGAATTACATTAGATGTCCATTAATCTAATACTCATCTTCATACAAGACAAATCAGGATGATATGTGACTCATTTCTAAGTGAGACATTGATGAACTGAATAATTAAAGTTTGTGTTTTGTTGTTAATGGAACTGAATTGCAATTAAAAACATCTGGATTTTCTTTATGTTGCTTTCGTTAAATTCATAGTGACACATAGTTATGTCAGAATTCATTTCTTTGGTTCTAGGTTATGTGATCTTGGTTACTAAAACATTTTTGTACAAACTTTTTGCTGGATTGTCGAATGGGTAGGACCCTGCGCCAGAAGAGGGGAATGTCAGAATAAAGAATAAAGTAACATGGGGTTCCAAAAGTTGTAGCACTCATGGGAAAAAGGGTAGCTCATACCTCCAGTGAGGTCTTAGTGACAATGCGAGAGAAACGTTGTACTTTGTTTATATAAATGGTGCATAGCTCCCTAAGACCACATTATGAAAACCTCTCTGAAATTATGGTGTTGATTCTTTTGTGAAATTTTACATCTCCACAGATTAGACCATTTTTGAAATTATTTTTGGGTATTCTGAAACTATGAAATAATGACCTGTAATCAGACCTTCCACAAACATCAGGTCACATTTTTGATATTCAGAATATTTAGCTGATGGTCACTGCTAGTATATCAGGTGAAGTCTGAAGATCGATTCTTTTGATTTTGTTGGATGTTTTGATGAAGTTCATGTAGTTAAGCACTTAGTGTTGAGAATGGGACTTTGAATTGAAAATTAGCCAAGCGTTGTGAAGGCCCTGTTCTCACTTATATGAGATTGAGACAAAGGACACAGGCAAATCTCAGTCCTTTTGAAGTGCTGCGTGGCAGGTCTCCTAATTTGGACATGGGGATATTGCAAGATCATTTCTTCCACATCTTTGTGTGAAGATAGGATGTTGTTTTACTGTCAAAACCTGTCCACTGTGTTTTCTCAAGTTTCACAGATGGTGAAGGCTGCATTACCAGAAACAGCCACTTCCACCCTCCAGTCCTTTATTCCTGGCGACTGGATTCTGGTCAGAGAATTTAGGAGAAAACACAGGAAGTCCAGGGCTGGAATGGCCCATATCAGATCCTACTAGACACCCAGGAAAGCTGCAGGAAAGCTGCAGGAAAGCTCCAGGTCCTCCAGCGTCATCTGGCTTCCAGGACAAGTCATCTTCCAACTGGATCATCCACGGCCTGAAAGGTGTGAGGACAGCGGACCACCACAAGACAAAGAACTGTAAGCTGATCACTGGCGAGTGATTGAAGAGGTGGTTGAAGAACACTGTTCTTACAAGGGCACAACAATCTCTTGGGCAGTGTAACGTTATTTCAGAATCTACTTAAGGCCATCGCATTGCCTGAAAGTTAGAAATCATAAGGTCATTTGCCTCACTGCACACACACCACAGTGAGAGACACATAGGACACATACAGGGAAGACCTCTACACATCTGCACATAACCTTTCTCTGGATGATGGACTGGCGACGTCTGCAACAGAGAGACAGTCAAATATGCGCCATGATGCTTATTCTCCTTAACTTCTTAATATTTGGTGGCTACTAGGGGCTCCTTTGCCTGGACAGCAAGGGTCAGCCAAATTCTTTTCTCCCACTTTGACAGTGAAACTGACTCTGAGGAGGAAATCTCGGATGCATTTATCTAACTTTCATGGTTATTTGCTTGATATCTATCATTATGGTATTATTACAAGTTTGAATGTGTTCATTTCCACCGTTGTTTAGTTGGACTATGGAAGCTTAACTTCCAGCAGGTTAGAGTTCCTGTTTCTAAATATATTTCTAGAGGAGCTTCCTACGACCGCCCACCTGTACCAGACTGGTAACAGGGCAGCTTGAAGCCACTCAGGAGAGACAGCAGAATTGTTTGGTTTTTTTTGTTTTTTAAGTTGTGTTTATAATTTGTTTTCTTTGGGAAAAACTATTTGCTTTCAGTACCAG
The DNA here is from genome assembly GCF_021462225.1 of Girardinichthys multiradiatus. Classification (NCBI taxonomy): domain Eukaryota; kingdom Metazoa; phylum Chordata; class Actinopteri; order Cyprinodontiformes; family Goodeidae; genus Girardinichthys; species Girardinichthys multiradiatus. The sequence continues at coordinate 3,582,462 of NC_061816.1, forward strand.
AAGAAAGGACATTCCACTTCAAGATCACGATGCAGTTAAATGGAAGATGGTTTGTTCTGATGCTAATGATTGGTATTGCAAGTATTTTTATAACTCTTGTGTTCCCTGCTCCCTATAAGGGATGGGTTAAATGCAGAGGACAAATTTCGTTGTAATGTACATGTGCAATGACCAATAAAGATGATTATTATTATTATTATTATTATTATTATTCATTTGGGAAAATGGTGCAGCAAAGATGATGTAAGGTTAATCTGAGGAATTATGCTAATAATATTCATCAGCGGATTCGAAGAGAGATTCATCACTTTTCTGACTACTATGATCATGCTGATAATGTCTGGTGGCAACTGATGCATCAAACCGTGCGGAAGATAAGAAATGAGAGTTGCTATGTTTGTTGTTTGATTCCACATGCTATTAATGATCAACCATTTTTGGTACCAGTTCCTATTGATACTGCTTATACTCTAGCTACTTTCTTTCCAGATAACAGGTTGGTGGAGGTCATTTTTCCTTGGGTGAGGAATTATGCTGTACGGAAAAGCAGAAATGTTAGTAAATTTTCTAGTGAGACTAATTTAACGTGTGCGTCTACAGGAACTCTTTATAGAATTCGGGGTAATAGAAATCCGATTAGAGATCCAGATATTTGTATTGCACAGGAGGAAAGTAGACCTTATTTTCTTGGGAAGACAGTAGGTTGCGAAGCTATTATATCTGTTTTATGTGCTTTAATCAACAGACATAAATTTGAGTCATGTCCTATCAGAACTGATCCTTCTACTATTTCAGAATCTTTGGCTCCAGATCCCTTTGTGTTAACTCTTAATCTTACAGCCTTACCGGATGGAGGTTAGTTGTATGGCCAGGCAGGTAAATTAACCAGGGTTCTTGTTACTTTTCCTAGTAGAGATGGGTTCTCGTGTCCTAAGACCATGGGTTGGATGTGTGGAAATAGATTATATCTTTATCTGCCTGCTACTTGGTCTGGAGTATGTTATCTAGCTCACTTACTACCTACAGTCACAACTTATACTTCAATCAGCCTAAGCTATTAGAACGATGAGTTTGCAAACTAGAATGACTTTGGATTATCTGTTAGCTGAGAGAGGTGTTGGTTTGCTAGAATTTTTGTATGATTGTCTTATAATCATAAGGGGGGAGTGTGATGGAAATTTTTGCAGTAAGAATTCCACAGTGTAAAACCTTTGGGTTACCTCACTCCTCTGAACCTCTGTGTTATTGGAGAAAGCTATAAAAGTCATTATCAGAAGTTTAATGGTTAAGACCATTTGTTAGAGTGATGCCTTTGGAAGATCGGATGTTGTTCCTAGGTAACCTTCTCACCTCTGAACCCGAGAAGGGTCTAGGGCCGTAAAACACAGACTCTTTGCAGTTGAGATAACACTGTCTTGTTCTGGTATAAATACTGTGTGTAAATGTTGATCGGGGCTCTGTTTCACTGACTAACCTCAGTGTCAGGGTCTTCAAATGCTGAATGCCTTTGAATAAAACTTATAAAGACAAAGTCCGGATTTTCTCTTGTTATGAGTGAACTTCTACCCACTTTGATAAGAAGATTCCACAACATCATCATACTGAGCTGTGCTTTACATTAGATTATAACTGCGTTATCTAACCTCTATTCCAACCAGGTCCCTGAACAACTGACCATTAACAGAGTTTATCTACAGCCACTTCAGTAATATATTTCTTCCTGATTGGGAATAATACTCTCCTCCAATCGAGGATCTCCTTTGGAAACTAGTCAGTGACGCTGAAGTTCGTTCCCCATAGCTCTCTGCCCCGACTCCTGACCTGCTCTTTCTGCTTGTAGTGCCTGAATTTCACTACAAATGGCCGAGGCCGATTGTTGTCGGGATTCTTACTTCCGAGCCAGTTAACACGATGGAATGTGATGTTTTTAACCTCGTCACTTGGGAGTTTTAGCTGACTTTGGAGAAATTCCCAGATAGTGGATTCAGTGTCCTCCTCTGCCCGTTCCAGGATGCTGGAGAAGACAAGGTTGTCCCGTATGCCCCAAGCTTGTATATTCAGGATGGTCTCCGTCATTTCTTTGTTTCAGACAGCTGCATCATTCCATCGGTACATTTCTTTACCTTATCCCTCAGAATTTGTTTCTTGGCTGTGAGCGAAGCTTGTTGTTTGTGGCTGAACTCCAGAGATTCACTCAGAGCTTGAAAATTATTTGTGGAGAACCTCCACCAGGGTAAGACGAGCATCGAGGCTGGGTAGCTTCTTGTCAATAGAGTCCGGGACATCAGCATAGCTTTTCTCTGGAGAGATATTGTAGGTGCTGGCCGAGCATTCTGAACGGGGGTATCTTGATGCTGGTGTGGTCATGGTTGCAGATTTTTGTGTTTTGACCATTGCTATTTTGTCAAAACATTCGTCTACCTAGCTCTCCAGGCTGTCTAAGGTTTCCTCTTCTAGTTTGTTTTATTGGGAAATATGAGACAGTAGTTAGTATTTTAAACGTACTTCTATCTTCATGAGGACTTTCAGTTACTTCCATTAATTATCCTTGATTTCTTGGGCCTAAACTAAATTCATGCCCTAGTCCTAAACCTAACCTCTGTCCCAAAATCAGAATTTGATAAAGCGAGGACCTCACTTTGTCAAAATTTCCTCACTTTACGATAAAAATACAAAACATGGTTCTTAATCAGCAGCAAGTACAAGTACACACACACACACAAGGCCAGTACATCCATACATCGATGTGGAACCTTGGGAATAAGCGCCTCTTGCCCAAGGGGATATCTACCTGTAGAAGGTCTGGAGCTGGAATTAAATATCAGGATAAATACTATCCCCAGCGTGTGCATCAACTCTAGACCAACAGTTTCCCGACAATTCTGGTTGCCTTTTAGCCACTAAATGTCACAGCAAGACAGAGAAAGACTAGAGGACCCGTGTCTTCAGGTGCACCAGAACCAGCCTCTCTCTGACCTTCATAATGTGAGAGGTCAGAGCTATGGGTCTATAGCCATGAAGTCCTTTAGTCCTTTAGAATGAACTTTCTTTGGCACTGGGAGCAGACATGATGTTTTCCATAGCTCTGGAACTCTTTGTTGCTTCAGGCTCATAGGAAAGGGGTACTGCAGCACTCCACTCAGCTGACCCGCACAAGCCTTCAGAACCCTTGGGCTGATACCATCAGGACCAGGAGATTTCCTAGGGTGAAGCTTTTAAAGCTCTCTAAATGAGGAGGGGGAGTCAGACGCAGGACCTTCGGGCTACCGCTGAGAGGTAGTTGAAGTAACAACGAAGCAGAATTAATGCTGCTACTGGGGTGGGACATTAAAATCTGTTTTAAGTTTTAGGCCGTGGTTCATTTTTACTAAACTAAAACTGAATTAATGATGCTGGATTTTTATGCTGGGCCACAGGAAGAAATACTGCTGGAGTCACTGGATTTGAAAAGCATGACCAGTTATTTTTAATTAAAATCAAGAAGATTCAGTGCCATCCATGCCCAGATGTCACTAAGACAATCAAGAAGAGGCTAAACAAAAACATTATGTTTTAAAGGGAAAGAGACTTGACAGTCATCAGCACAAAAAATGAAACGCAACCTCAGGGCTCCAAGAATGGAGCCTTGAGGTACCCCCAGGGGAGGTAAAATCATCCACGATGACCCAGAAACTCCTATCAGAGAAGTAGCACCTGAACCATTAAAGAGCTGAGCCAGTGATGCCCACCCACTGCTCCAGTCTGGAGACAAGAACGTTATGATCCACTGGATCAAAAGCAGCTGGTAAATCTAAAAGCAGTTCCCATAATCCGTTGCTAAGAATACATCATCAAAAATCTCTGAAAGAGCCGATTCAGTGGTAAGTTTTAAACCCAGACTGGAACACTTCCATTATCATATATTTATCCAGTAAGGCTTCAGCTGGTTGTAAACTGTTGTTCCAAAATTTTGGACAGAAAAGGGTAACTTGGAGATCGGCCTAAAGCTTAACAAAGCAGAATGATTGAGGCCAGATTTCACAATAGTATGTTTAAAATTGTTCTGCTCCACGCTGGAGGTCAAACTACTGTTAATAATTTTAAGGATAAAGAGGCCAATAGAAGAAGAAAACTCCTTAAGACGACATGGAGGAAGAACATCACAGGGGGAGCCAGATGGTTTTATACTGATAACCAGTGTCTCTAGAGAGGAAAGGAAATAAGGCTCCCAGTGATCAAAGACAGCGAGGCAGGTGACCAAGATGGGCGGGTCATAGGAGGGAAGAGAAATACAGGCCCTAATGTCAACCTTGTCCAAGAAATTAAGAAACTAATTACAGAGTTCTCTGGAAGCTTCTAGAGGAACAGGTTCAGGCACATTAAGAGCAGTGTTAAAGGAGACATCTGCAAAGTCCACTTTTTTAGCCTTTAAATACATTTTGTTGTGAACTTTGAGTCTGTAGGAGAGCAGAATAGTTTAATTTAGTCTCTCCAGGTTCTGCGTAGATATCTTTATATTCTGTTTGCATCGTATTTTCCCGGCAGTTTCAACTCAGGAAACGTCTCATTTCTTCCTCCTTTTTATGAAGCAAATCTACTTTTGATCATAAAAGACAACCAGATGCACCAGACTGTTAGCTGCCAGACAGGAGACACACACACAAACAAATCCTTACTCTTGATAGGAGCTGCAGTTAATGGAAACCTGGTATCAGTCTCCTCCTTCACAGTGAGCTGCTCTCCTTCCTGACTGGTCCAGAGTTCCTCCTGTTCCTCCTTTATCTGGAGGGGCTCTGGCTCCTGCTGATCCACATCAGGACTCTGTTCTTCAGGAGCCTCTTCTTTAACATCTGCTGGCAGCACTGAAACACATTACATGCATTATGAACAACTTTAACTTTATGTTTCTAAGCTGGTAAAGATTCACATTAGAGAAAAACATCTGATCAGCAGTTTAGAGAAAACTGAACCTCAAGAACCGACAGTTTAGGTCATGTGCAGAATCTCATATTCGTTCGTTCGTTCGTCGTCTTCCGCTTATCCAGGACCGGGTCGCGGGGGCAGCAGACTCAGCAGAGACGCCCAGACGTCCCTCTCTCCAGACACCTCCTCCAGTTCCTCCAGGGGGAGCCCAAGGCGTTCCCAGGCCAGTCGAGAGACATAGTCCCATAGTCCCTCCAGCGTGTCCTGGGCCGTCCCCTGGGCCTCCTCCCGGTGGGACGTGCCTGGAACACCTCCCGAGGAAGGCGTCCAGGAGGCATCCGGTATAGATGCCCGAGCCACCTCAACTGGCTCCTCTCGATGTGGAGGAGCAGCGGCTCTACTCCGAGCCCCTCCCGGATGGCCGAGCTCCTCACCCTATCTCTAAGGGAGTGCCCGGCCACCCTACAGAGGAAGCTCATTTCAGCCGCTTGTATCCGTGATCTCGTTCTTTCGTTCATGACCCAAAGTTCATGGCCATAGGTGAGGGTAGGAACGTAGACCGACCAGTAAATTGAGAGCTTTGCTTTTCGGCTCAGCTCTCTCTTCACCACAATGGACCGGCACAGCGCCCCCATTACTGTGGCAGTCGCACCGATCCGTCTGTCGATCTCCCGCTCCATTCTTCCCTCACTCGTGAACAAGACCCCGAGATACTTAAACTCCTCCACTTGAGGCAGGAACTCCCCTCCAACCTGAAGAGGACAAGCCACCCTTTTCTGGTCGAGTACCATGGCCTCGGACTTGGAGGAGCTGATCCTCATCCCAGCCGCTTCACACTCGGCTGCGAACCGCCACAGCGCATGCTGTAGGTCTTGGCTAGAGGGGGCCAGCAGGACCACGTCATCCGCAAAAAGAAGAGACGAGATCCACTGGTCCCCAAACCAGACCCCCTCCGGCCCTTGGCTGCGTCTAGAAATCCTGTCCATAAAAGTTATGAACAGGACAGGCGACAAAGGGCAGCCCTGCCGGAGTCCAACATGCACTGGGAACAGGTCCGACTTAGTGACAGCTCAGCCCCTCTCTTCACCCGAGTGTCCAAAACATGCGGCCGAAGGTCTGATGATACGACAACAAAGTCGATCATCGACCTCCTGCCTAGGGTGTCCTGGTGCCAAGTGCACTGATGGACACCCTTATGTTTGAACATGGTGTTCGTTATGGACAATCCGTGACTAGCACAGAAGTCCAATAACAAAACACCACTCGGATTCAGATCGGGGAGGCCATTCCTCCCGATCACGCCTCTCCAGGTGTCACTGTCGTTCCCCACGTGGGCGTTGAAGTCCCCCAGCAGAATAATGGAGTCCCCGGGAGGGGCACTATCCAGCACCCCCAACAGGGACGCCAAGAAGGCCGGGTACTCTGCACTACCACTCGGCGCAGAGAAAAACATCTGATCAGCAGTTTAGAGAAAACTGAACCTCAAGAACCGACAGTGTAGGTCATGTGCAGAATCTCATATTTAACCCCTGAATTAAATCACTATTATATAAAACATAATTGTCTGAGTTTTGCTGTGAAGCAGATGGTTTGTGAAGTAGAGATTCTTAATTGAATATAGCACAGACAGTTGATATAGCAACATTTAGATATTTAGTAGGAGGATAAGACAAAGGACGCATAATTTAGCATAAATCAACCACTGGATTGCAGCAACTTGTTCCCTAAACAATTCTTGGTATGTGGTAAATACGTATCAAGCGACATTAGTGGACAGTGCCTGAGAGAAATGCATCAGATCTATTCTATTTTATGATCAGTTTTAATTATCAATTAACACTATATCAATGAGGGTTATTATTTAATGTGTTACTCCATGCTTGTGGCTTTATGTTCAGAATATTTGATGTGCGTACAATAATATAAAATGCACTACAGGAGCTCTCTCTACATCAGCAACAAGAAGATTACAGAACAGTTTCTGGTTATTCTATTGAACTTCATATTCAGCGAGATGTTTTATCCAAAAAATGTCTGTCCCCTTAAACCAGGGGTCTGTAACCTTTACAATCCAAAGACCACTTTTTTTGTTTTACAGTTTGTTTTACAGAGAGGAACGGCCAAAATCTTAATGTGAAAAGCTAGCAGGGACTCACCCTAAATGACTTGCAGCTGTAATTGTGACCGAAGGTGGTTGTGCAAACTGTTAAATTAAGATCAACTTTATTGCCCAAGTTTGAGTACAAACAAGTGCAATGTGCTTATTTGTTTTACAGCAGATTAGCTGACTACTCTGGCTAGGCGGGGGGTGGGTCAGAGAGAGAACCAGCCCCTGGAGAGCACTGGTTTTGATGGTTCTTGAGCAGGAGAAGATGCTTCCCAGCCTCACCTGCTGCTGCCATTCAGTCACGAAGCTGGTGATCCACTGACAGGTGGAGGCCGGCACTGTGAGCTGGGTGACCTTCTGATGGAGGATGTCTGGGTTGATGGTGTTTAACTTTACGTTCTCTCTCTGTGTTTAGCTGTGACACCTTCCTGGAGGTTGAGCTGCTGCTGCCAACAACTTAATGTTCTTCTGCTATAGATGATCCACTTGGCCCCGTCTCTCCTAGACATAGCTACTGGCTGAGCTTCTACTGTGACTAACTGTATGTGCACTCTTTTATACTCTAGACTTGAAAACTGGCTCAGAGTTTATCTGCTTAGCTGTGTTTCAATTTGAATGAATGTCCTTGACTTGGAATCTGTATGATTCAACTGAACTGACCTTGTAAAGTGCCTTGAGACAACGTGTGTTGTGAATTGGAGCTATATAAATAAGCTGAATTGAATGAGTAAAAAAATGTGTTAAAAAAATACCATGAAGTCTAAGGATAACCTTTATTAATTTGACTCATAGCTGTTTTTCCCACTTATATTATAATAATATAAAGCATAAGTTCTAATGTTTCCCTTTTGTTAGAATAGGATAAGAAAGCTCATCGACACACATTACAAGGATAAATGGCCCAAGGTCCGTCATGAATGACCTGTGGCTCAGTCCACTGGGTTTGATAGTGGAGCAGCCGGGAACTGGGTTGATTAGAAAGCTGCAGTAACATTTAGATTAAGGATGGACACCAGCTACTACACAACCTACCAGATAAACACCACAACGGTGACACATAGTCTACTGATAATCACTGAGGGAGGGTACATCCATTGCATTGGAGTGCCGGATATAAAACTACATGTGACCTTCTTTCAGGGCTCTTTGTCATCCTTTCACAGATGTTGACAGTCCGAGACGGGAGCCTCAACGCTGATCTCTGTAATCATTCCTCTGCCTAATTTAGATTAAAGGAGCTAAAAGTTAGAAACTGTATGAGATTCGTTCATTTAAGAGTCTTTAGATAGAGGGTGATCACTTCTGGAGACCAAGGACAGGAGGGACTCCGAGACGTCTGACCGCCAACAGGTTGCGTTAGCTCAGACAAAAGTTTGTGAACAAAACAACATTTCAAGACACATTCAAGCTCTTTCAAGGTCCTGTGGTGTATATCTACTTTGACCAGAGCCCAAAAACCAGCACTCCTTAGGAGATGGAAGAAATAGACATCTACAAATGATCTTTGCAAATTGAGGAAGTGTGTTAGAAGTTACTTTGAATGGATTTTCTCCATTTAGATAGCAGAGAGACGGTTGCACCACCTACCAGGAGATGGAGGTAATGTAATACCAAACATGAAAGGATGAATGTTTTCACAGTCCAGACTGTTAATGTGGCTGTTTTTAATTAATTCAGTCAGAATTAATTAATTTATAAATCAATTAATTTTAGGTTACTTTAAATGTCTCTAGATAAATGATTGTGTTGTAATATAACATTGATATTTTAACATATTAATTGATGGATTAACTACTTATCATATAAGTAGCATTAAACATCTTCCTCAAACATTGAAACTGAAACAACATGAGATGTTTGTCCAAAACTCCTGCAGCTGTAATCATTCCCAACAAACAGATCTTTGTGCTTCCAGCGGCTCCCATACCGCTCCTCTACCGTAATACACCATGGATGGACGCATCTGATTTCTACCGTCAGCGATCGTCGGCTCACTTCACCGCAGTTAGATGATCCTCTGTCGTTTCAAACTCTAATATTTCTGAGCTGGGCTCCAGAAGCTCCTGCTGATGTTTCACTATCCTAACAACGAGTTCTAATTCAGAGGAATAATCCACCAGCAGACTGAAAACGGCTCCTAAACTTTAACTACCATCCACACAGTTGGCATGAAGAAGGAAACATCCAAACCTAATCTGGGCTGGAAAACATCATCCATCATCTGGTGTCTCTTCCTCTGCTGCGTCCTGCCGCTGTTTGAGCTCCTGCTTCCCTCCAGTTTCTTTGACCAGATGTTCCTCAAGCTGCTGGACTTCTTTCCAGAGTTCATCAACTGCTGCTGCTGCAGCTCTCTTACAGCTTTATCAACACTCCCGCTTCTGGGCTGCTGACGAACAGAGAACAAAGGATAAATGCTGCGGAACCTCGGAAGTCGGAACTGGGACGTCAGAATTTACGTCATTTCCGGGTTGTAGCGTTCCAGTTTCCTGCTTGTTTTCGTTCGTATTGATAACAACTGTAACAGCAGCCTTACAACAATAACACTGATCTACGCGCTATTTCGTGCATATAAACAGCGTTGAAACATCTCGTCTTATAAACACTGAAAGTAGTTCGTCTACAACTGACTCATAATTCAGACTTTCGCGGAGGTTCCAGATTAAATTTCCTAATCGGAGCTCGGATATTCCGACTTCCTATTTGATGAGAATTTGTGCCTCTCTGTGTTTTTTTCTCTTTCATCTTATAATTTTGTGTGCCTTAAACTTTTACAACCTGGTATTTCTTTTGTATATACATGCCACTCGTTTCTGTACAGTTTGTTCCAAATGTTTAATAAAAAAAACAAAAATGCGACTTTCGAGTAGAAATGTTCTTCTTCTTTAGTTTTTAACGGCAGGTTGCATCCATCATTGTTGCACTACTACCAGCTCTTGGATTTAACTCCTCATTATTTGTTTCCTCAAATTCTATTAATCAAACCAGTATTTTTCAAAAAACGAAATATCTTTCCCCTCCATCACTATTCAACTGATAAACCACATAATCACATTTCAGCTCTCTATTACAACCTATTTCCACACTCAATAATCTTCTTAGACTCACATATTTCTCACAATTTATAAAAACATGTTCCATCATTTCTATAGAATTACACCAATAAGATAAACCAGTAAGATGTTTCCCCTTCTTAAAAAGAGTGACAATCAACAAATAATGACCAGTTCTTATTCTATTTATAATTACATCTATGAATAAATATATATATCATATATTAAATATATATAATTATATCCTCCCTCCTATTTAATCCTCTCATTCTTGTAACATCAACTGTATTTTGAATCCTATCTAAATGTCTCCCTTTTATCTCATTATCTCACCTCATTTTCCATAACTTCTTACTTTCTTTCCAAACTATACTTTTACCTTCAGATTTAAACAACTTGGTTGGCTTATCAATATCTTCTTTTTTAACAGTTTCCTTAGCCAACCTATCTGCTCTTTCATTACCTAAAATACCTATATGATCATTAGTCCATATTATTACTATATTTTTGTTTGGTTCACATAATCTATGATGAACAAAAATAATCTCTTAAAGTATTGTCAAAATAAGGTGAAATCTTTCCATATAATCCATGCAACATTTAGTAACTGTACAGTTACTAATCTATCCAATCATGCCTTAATGACATCAAAATATGTTTATCACAAAACAGTTTTTGTTTGAATGAATCCAAAGTTCATACTCCTTGGTCCTTCTAGCCAAGCAAATGCGTTAAATGAGTTCATGAAATCTGCTCACTAATACATGCCCCTGAACGCTCTCCATTTCGTGTCAGTGCACGTTCACCCTCCTGCAGGTCCCACAAGGCCTCTGGTCGTTCTCTCTTCTGATGTGAGCAGATGTAAGCTCTGACATGGCCCATGAGTGCCACTGTAATATTTACATCTCAGATAATTGTGTAGAGTTGGCGTTTATCTCTTTCTCCCTCTCAAATTTCTTATTTCAATGGACAGTGCATCAAGGTCAAGAAAGAATGCTTCACCTAATAAATGCAGCATCGCTATTTTTTACTCATTTTTCCTTTTTTTTTTATATAGGAGCATGCAGGCGTTACTATGAACATTGTAAGAGGATCACAGACTGATTGAAGAGAACAAGATCAAACAAGGCTGAAGACATAAAGCCCTGAATAACAGGAGGCACAGAGTAAGGATATAACTATCCTAAGCACTATTTTTGGACAAGATAATTCTCAGATGACACTGTTGTTCTGTCCCTTCTCCAAGATGCTAACCATGAGCATGACCTGGCCTTTTCCTCTTTTATCACCTGGTGTTATGAAAATAATTTAGACCATAATTTGTCAAAATAAAAGAGCGTATTATAGACATGTCAATCCATTGAGCCACACAGTAGCACAAGATGCGTCAACTGTTTTATTTGTTTTGTTTTTTTTACTCTAATTTTAATTGAGACTTTTTCTTCATACAGGTGACAGACAACTTCTGGTAGAATAATTAAAAATTTTAAATGATGATTTATTTTTTATGTACTGACCAATAAATGAGAATTTACAGAGCTACTGTCAACACAGATTTGTGTCTGTTTGACCACATTTGTAAAATCAGTAAACACTTAATTTGTAAGAAATTAATGCTGGAAGCTTATATACACAGGACAAAGTGATATTGTGAAAATTAATATTAAGAATTTAGCATTTTCTGCATGCCTTTTTAGATATGAGGGTAAGTTTTTGAATGCAGATAGCTCAGTGTTTTGATGCAAACACGGGTGGCTTTAGAAACAGATAAATATTCTAAAATGTAGTGAAATAAAAAAGTTCAGAAGACGATACATCCACTTAATCTTTCATTGATTGTGTTTATACATGTTTTTATTACCAATTTTGACTTCCATTTTTGTAATTTTTCAGCTACTTAATGCACACAAGGAGGTGGCCAGAGAGTTGCTGAGTGCTGAAGATCTACTATACATGGAAGGGGTGGTGGCGGCACTAATGAGTGACGAGGAGACTGATGAAGAGGACACCACAGTGTGGAAAGTCAGTCCACCAACGTGGAGGGCTGACAAACTCACTGATATGATCAAAAAGTGCCAGGGAGCTCTTGAGGAAAGGTTTACTTACAACTCAAGGGTGGTCCACCGTAGAGTGACCAGTGGTGTGGTCAGCCTGCGAGAGATTCCCAACGGGATTAATCCCATGTACCTTAAAGGAATATAATATTTAAAACAGGGTGTTGTTCAAGGAACATTTTTGTATAGCGTTTTAAGTGCTTACGACAGGTTGTCAGGTGTTTGTAATTCTTCTCATTTTGGTGTTAAACAAATCTATTGCAAAAGGTTAAAACTAAGTATTGATTTTTTTATTTACAATCTTTTTAAGAAAATTTTGAGTTTTATATAATAAAACCATTTCAATGTTCTCTGTGTTTTGAGTCATTGTGCGTTACAATTTATGTGCCTACTCCACAGTGGTTGTTGGTTCATGATAAACAGCAGGCTACTTCAATAAACCAAATTTTCTCTATGTAACTGTATTGTTATATTTGTATTCAAAATACTTTGCTATTGGTTAGTGGTTACGTAACAATATTACAATATAGATTCCAATCAGTACAACATGACACTTTTTCAGCTGTATGTGCATGGGCCCATAGCAAATATGCAGAATTATAGTAAAGTGTATATAAATCTGTTTCAACTGGGAATTTTCTACCCTCGAAGTTGTTTTTGACCTAAAAATGTAGAATTCTTTTGTAATAAAAAAAAAGTTAAACTAGATATTTCAGTTTGAAATACCTGATGCGTTACAGGAATAAATACCATCTTGCAAATGTCATGTGTAGGATGTGAAGATCCCAGATGTCATTGTTTAAGGGTTTGGGTTCACTGTAGGATATGTATCGAGATCTTCAGAAGATCCAGAAAAAATGCAAGAAAATCCAATTTGGGACCTTCTGAGAATAAAAGCTCAGGATATGTAAGGATAACGGGAAATCTTCAAAAGATGCATTCAATATACAAAGAAATCCTTAATAGGATCTCAGGAGAATGCGGGCCCAGGATATTAGTGTATACTTCAGGATACGTGTCGAGAGATATTAGGAAAATCCGTTTAAAATGCAAGAAGATCGTGGGTGGATCCTCTGAAAATCCGTGTGTTGGATTTTATCAGTATACTCCAGACATAAGTATCCGAAGTCCGGATATCTCCAGATGCAAAGTAGTCCCGATCCTGAATTATCCGGAATTTGCATACCTCAAATATGCATTTAGCATATCTTCGGATATGTCCTTTATCTTTGAAAAATACGGAAAAAAATACAGGTTGCATCTTCCCGGATTCCAATCCTTTTTGTCCAGTGTTAGTTTAACAGATTTAATATTCATAAATGTTGTTTCATAAAATCTTCACCAACTGAGAAGATGTCAAAAAATGAGTTTTTGTTATTTTATACTTTAAATAAATGAATTCAGCCCCTGTTTATCTTTCATAGCAGAATTGAATTTGTTATTAACCCATTTTAACATTTTTATTTTAGTTTTTTGTTAAGATATTTTTGTTTGTATAGTTTGCTGTAAAATGTAACTATTAGAAATGTTAATTCTCTCCATCAGGTGTGATGTTAGCAAGTATCTTGTTTTTAATGTAGAGAATTTCTTTCTCCTCTTATTAGTTTTGTCCTAATTTTGTCCCAATTAGTTAAGGAGGCATATTTAAGATGTCTGATACAGAAAAATCTGTAAATGTGAAGATGTTGATGTCTTAAACTCTGTGTGTGTTTTTCTCTATGAATGTTTTGGTTAATAAAAAAGGTTTGTAGCGCTGTAGCTAACTGGTTTCCAGCTTCAGATCAGCGAGTTAACTGGTTCCCAGTCAGATAAATGAATACAGATTCTTCTCCTGGGCTTCTTCAATGTTTTCTCAGTAATTGTGAATTAGAAGCAGCTCCACAGAGACTCAGAGCGGAGCTACCGATGCTAACAGACTGCAGCAGCAGCTTCAGAGGAGCTGTGGCTCCTAAACTCAAAGCAGAGGTTCAGCTCCAACAGACAGATGAAACTAAGCTCTACAACTCTGCTATAAACGCTAAGATGCTGAGCTTCTACTTTAAAGTTAGGAGAATATTTATGAAATGTTAAATTATCATGGAAACAGTCAGAATAATGTTGATGTTTTATCTGCGGAGCCGCAAAATAAATCTCTTTATCAGAGCAGGGCGGTTATTATTTCCCTCTACTGGACACAGACGGTAACTGCAGCTAATTAATCAAGGTGAAGAATTTACATATAATTCACTTCCGGTCTGTCCTTTCACATTAAGGCAATAAAAACACGTTAATAGTCAGTCAGTCAGTCATTTTCTACCGCTTATTCCATAGTGGGTCGCGGGGAAGCTGGTGCCTATCTCCAGCAGTCTATGGGCGAGAGGCAGGGTACACCCTGGACAGGTCGCCAGTCTGTCGCAGGGCAATACACAAACAACCATGCACACTCTCATTCATACACCTAAGGGCAATTTAGAGTGACCAATTAACCTAACAGGCATGTCTTTGGACTGTGGGAGGAAGCCAAAGTACCTGGTGAGAACCCACGCATGCACGGGGAGAACATGCAAACTCCATGCAGAAAGACCCGTATTTATTGGTTTCACAGCAGAAGGACATTATGTCTGATTTTTGTTATATTTTGTTTTTAGCTAAATGAGGTGAAAACTAATAGACACAAAGGAAACAATTCATGATAACTATGTTTAATTATTAGGCTGCACGGTGGCACAGTTGGTAGCACTGTTGCCTTGCAGCAAGAAGGTCCTGGGTTCGATTCTGGGCCTGGGGTCTTTCTGCATGGAGTTTGCATGTTCTCCCCGTGCATGCGTGGGTTCTCACCGGGTACTCTGGCTTCCTCCCACAGTCCAAAAACATGCCTGTTAGGTTAATTGGTAACTCTAAAATTGCCCTTAGGTGTGTGTATGGTTGTATGTGTGTTGCCCTGCGATGGACTGGCGACCTGTCCAGGGTGTACCCTGCCTCTTGCCCGTAGACTGCTGGAGATAGGCACCAGCTCCCTGTGACCCACTATGGAATAAGCGGTAGAAAATGACTGACTGACTATGTTTAATTATAAATAATAATAATAATAACAAATACTTATTTCTCAATGGTGGTGAGATATTGTAATTACTATTATTCATATTGTTCAATTAGATGTATTGTTTATGTTTGTTGTAATTTAAGTTTGTATCAGTCAATAAAATCAGCTTAAATTACTGTTGTTAAACATGAATAAGATTCCCTGCAGGGTTTAATTTAGTCTCATCAGAAACATCCTGTTAATATAAATATGGCAGCTAGCTTTATAATTCAGTGTATTGTCATAGAGTCTCCTCAGCAAAGAACTTATTTCATCGTTTTCTGACTAAAAGTCTAATATTTCAGGGAGAAAA
Source organism: Girardinichthys multiradiatus (assembly GCF_021462225.1). NCBI lineage: Eukaryota > Metazoa > Chordata > Actinopteri > Cyprinodontiformes > Goodeidae > Girardinichthys > Girardinichthys multiradiatus. Next base: position 3,597,949 of record NC_061816.1, read on the forward strand.
CAGTTTCAACTTAAAGAAAACTATAAAATCATCATTTTCTCTGTTAGAGTGAATTAGAAGCAGCTCCACAGAGACACAGAGCAGAGCTACCGATGCTAACAGTCTCCAGCAGCAGGTTGAGACACCTTGGAGGAGGTTTTTAGCTCTGAAGCTGATCTTCACTTCTGCTTCCTGTTTTAAACACAAACTCTGATCATCAGCAGCTGCAGATCTACAAGCTGATGTTGAACAGCAGCATCTGTCTTTCAGTTTACAGTCACTAATATTTTTATCATTAATCAAATTCATTATTAAACTAATGTAAACGATTGTAGTGTGTAATTACTGTCTGCGACCACAGGAGGGCGGTATCAAGACCGAGTTTAGGGCCAAAATGATTAAAATCTTAATTTTTGTTTTTGTTTGTTAAATTATTATTATGTGTATCTCTATATGTGTCTCTATGATTATTAATGAATGTCCATCTCTAATAACATACATGTATAAAATATGTAGATTGTTATTTACAGGGTTATATCAATTGATGTAATCAGAAAGTATTTAATGAAAATATAAAGTTTAACAGTTTTGTTTCATTATAACTAGTCACTGCCCTCTGGTGGTGATGTGTTGTAACTACAGATATTCATCATATTTATTGTTCAACAGGATGGATTGTTTTTCTTCAATGGTGATTTTAGGTGGGGGGGGCAAGGGTCAGCGCGCCACCCCTGGTCGTTGTTCAACTTCGTCAACTCAAGAAACAAGAGAAACGCTGTCAATCAATGGTGATGTCTGACTGACGGATCTAGGATCAGTTTTGCACGTTTAACACAATAATGGTCGGACTGAGGCTGCAGAGCTGATTTCTGATCAGCGGAGGTTTTCTCGAGTGACCTTGCAGGTCAGAGGTCAGTAGAGCCATGCTGCATCTGCGTGCTGCCTGCAGCTGAGCTCCAACAGAGACAGCATCCATTGGAACTGGATAAAAACGGATTCAGACAATTGAGAGGTATGTAATATTTTATTATATTTTATTTAATGTTTTATTAAGTCGGAATTTGCTCTGAATGTGTAGGAAAAAACTTTATTTAGCAAACTTTATATAAGTAGCAGCAGCTAAAAGACAAGAACAAGTTAACTAGTGTAGCAGCAGCCTGCAAAGCAAGTTAGTTTTAACCTCAGTTGCTTTTTTGTTGTTATTAATGAGATAAATTGAAGATGAAACAGGTCTGGACTGAAGACTGGGGTTATTTTGCTGATGTGTGTGTTCAATATCTAAAGCTGATGTCATATTTTTCACTAAGCAGTGGAAGAAATGTGACAGTCGTGTCAACAACAAACGGGCTTATTTGCAGTGCTGGGGAAATAAATCAGGACACCATGCAGTTTGAAATACAACCAAAATACTAAATGATCTTAAAGAAAAACATTGAACTGTACATTGATTGGTTATACATTCTTAACATATTTAAGGTTGTTTCAGCACTTTTTTCCAGCGCTGTATTTGCTCTGTGTTTTAATGCTGAGATTAAGCCTAGTCCTTAATCTCTAAGAGATTAAGGACTAGGCTTCATTTTCACAGCTCACATATTTTAGACAATAGGCAGACCAACCTGCATTCAAATGCCACAAATGTTAGAGATCCAATGTGTTGATTGTGCTATTAATTGTAAAAAGAACATAATTATACAGATTGTTGACACTTCCTTGTTTTCTAAACAAGGAAACACCTTAAATTTGTACACTGATTTAAACTCAATTCAATGATCCCTCTTGATATTGTAGTTCTAGCTGCACGAAGTGAGTTGACTGACTGGTTGATTGAATGATTGATTGGTTGCATGATTGAGTGATTGAATTACATTTCCTCCAGAGATATTAAGAGAAGATGAAGAGAAGCAAAGATCTTCAGAGCTTCTTCAGCTTCTACCAGCAGCAGCACAAAGGTCCACACAAGCCAGCAGCCTGGTGATGAAGATGATGAGCCGTCCACTCCCCCAATACAGGATGGTAGGTTATGCATGGAGAGTTTGAATTAGAGTTACAACTTTCTGAAATACGACACACACAATTAAAACAATTGACAAATGTGAAGACAGAAGAACAAGGTGTGTGTGTGTGTGTGTGTGTGTCATTTTAAACCATCCTTGTATTCCCACAGTTGACCAGCAACACTTAGAGGAGGAAACTGGTTGTGAACCAACATTGTCTGGAGCTCCACCTACTAAGCAGATATGTCAGGTTCAGATGTAATTCATGAACATGTTACTTGAAGTTGTTGTGTTCTCTCTCTCATACTTGAGTTCATTTACTATAAAAAACAAAAGATTGTCTAATTGTGTTTGATATTTCTATGTGAATACATAGAAAACGTCAGACCTAAACATAGAAAATCTCAATAGAATATCAAGAACAATATGTGACACTAATCTGTCCACATTCAGTCTGTTTAATGGTTGTTGTTTTTACTGCTTCAGGCGACACTGATGACAGAGATCCTCCTAATGTTGTACCTGCTGCTCCACCTGGACCGTACGGTATGTTGGGACATTTTATCTTTCAGTTCACACAGCATTATGACTTCCTTCTTTCTTTTTAAGTAACATAGAAATATGGATCACATTTTCACTTTGTAACTTGTCATTTTGAATAAAACCTTGTAAAAACTGAATCAAGTGCTTATTATGATTCTTTATATTTTACAGACATTTCACAGTCCAGAGCAGCAGGTCCTACACAGCCTCGTCTCTGCATTTTCCCACAAACCCTGCAAGGCGACAGGAAGAGGTCCTTCAAAGGCAAGTGTTACAAACAGCACCCATGGCTTGAGTCTCACAAAGTAAAAACTCTGCCTACTGATTTGTGTGCAGACATTTTTCTTTGCTAAATACTCAAGCATCTGCATTTACTTCATCTATGGGATTCTGGAACTGGAAAAAGGCGATGGATTTAAAGAACATGAAAGGTCAAAGGGTCATGTCAATGCCATGTTTGCATGGGGTGAGCACAAGAAGGCAGCACTAACCGATTCTTCAATATGTGATGCTCTCAATGAAGCATATAAACAGAAAATAAAAGAGAATGGAAAATATATTAAAACAGTGGCTGAAGTGCTCCTTTTGACTGCAACACAAAACAACGAGGTCACCGTGAGACAGAGGAGGCAGCTAACAGAGGAAACTTCTTAGAAATATTAGAAATGATTGCAAAGCATGACCCAGTGGTAGAGAAAATAATGAAAGGAAAGCAGAATGCAACACACCCTCCATTTCTGCTACCTGTATGACCCCTTCTCTTTTCCAATGGTTATAATCAGTCTGACAGAGAGAGGTATCCCAATCCTTGTGGTTTTTAGTATAACAATGACCATCAGTGGGACCCTTTGTGGGGTTCCTTGAGACGACATTGTTGTAAATAAGCGCCATTTAACTAAATAATCTGAACTGAAACTATCTGTGTAGTTATGCTGCTATAGGCTTAGGCTGCTGGAGGAAATAATAACCACTTTCACCGTCGTCGCTACATTCTCACACTACTCTCCAATTTTGCATTATTTGCTGTTATTTCAGCTTTTAACTTTGTTCTCTCTTTTCTCTTCCTAGAAGCTACACCTGGCCTGACTCTGTGTCTACCTGTGACACATTTCTGGAGAGGGGAATTGTCCGAGCTTCTGCTGGTAACAACTTAATGCTCACCCTCTACCGATGATCCACATAGCCCTGTCTTTTAGTGTTTAACCCTTTCTCTCTCCTAGACATGGAAATTGACTGAACTTTTACTGTAACTAATTATATGTGCTCTCTTTCAGACTCTAACCTTGAAAACTGGAGTTTATCTGTTCTTTCTTTCTAGGTGAAATGACTAAAGGAGCTACATCCATTAACATTTACTTTTCCTTCCCATAGAAAGTACTCCTTGATCAGTGCTTCTTTGTTCTCTGTGTCTCTGCTCTGTTCTCTCTAACCCCCAGTCGGTCGTGACAGATGGCCGCTCACACTGAGCCCGGTTCTGGTTCTGCTGGAGGTTTCTTCCTGTTAAAAGGGAGTTTTTCCTCTCCACTGTCGCTACATGCATGCTCAGTATGAGGGATTGCTGCAAAGTCAACGCCAGTGACTGTCCACTGTCTCTACAGTGGATGATCAGGCCATGCTCACTGAGCTGCACAAACAGCTCCTGGAGATGCACCATGTGTTCCTCCGCAGAAGGACAAGGCACCAGGATATTATCCAAATAGACAAACAAAAACAGCATGCCCTGCAGTAACGAGTCCATGATTCGCTGGAACGTCTGTGTAGCACCTTTAAGGCCAAACGGGATCCGTAAAAACTCAAAAAGACTTAAAGGAGCGATAACTGCAGTTTTGGGTACATTTAACTGATGGTTTTGTTGTCCGATGAACTAACCCTTCCCTCCTACTTCCCTATTTCTAAGGGGATTGCTTAATCCAGTTCTCCATCCAACGGTTCCGGACTTCCCTAAACCTGGATGGTCTTCCTTAGCAGGTTTACTGGAAAATCTGTTTAAGCTGGTGTCGGGAAATGACACGCCTAACCTCTAACAGCCTGCATCCAAAAGTCTCACCCTTCTTCAACTGGTAGGCTGGACAACTGAGTAGTCCACAGCAGTCATCCACTCCTCGACAGTTACTTCTGTTAACGGCTGCTCATTACCTATTTTACAACTTTCAATTGGTATATGGGTTAGGTTGATTTTAGTGGCTCAGCACGAGCCCCTAGGGCATTGTTTTAACAAGTTTGGCTTAAGGCAACCTATAAAAACCTCCTAAAATCATTTGGAACCAGGCAACAAGACTTTTTACCACCAACGAAAAACCCAAAAATAAGGAGACTCAAATAATTGACTGTCCACAATAAATCTAGAATTATATATGCTTTATTTAATTAGTAATGCTTTTGCAGGTGCCAGTAACAGATTAACAATCAGCAAAACTTAAAAAAATTGAATAATAGAAATAAATCAATCAACTTAACCTATCTTACCCTAAAGCTGAAACTGGTAAGGCTGAAGAGGCTTTGGAGACGGAGGTTCACCATGGATCCGACTGGAATAATTTCTTCAATAGGCAACAAGTGATTGTTTTCTTGGATGAGAGGCAAATCTTCAGTTTTCTTCCTCTACGTGGACAGGCGCTGATGCTCGGGGTTTCAATGGTAAAGTTGAAAAAAAAAAAATTTTCAATTTAAAAAACGGAAACTTTGTTGGCATATGTTTCAAAAGTCGGTAGCTTCCAGAGCCTGAATAGTTGAAGGAAACCTTTGAGGTGTAATTGAGGTTGGTTCAAGATTTCCAGAAGCCTGAAACTTAGAGCAATCAGTTGTTCACTGACCAAGTTCATTTCAATTGTCTTGGTAAAAATGCAACAGATGAAATTCAGATTCTCAATTCTGAGTTGCAGCTCTTCTCAGGGCACACGGGTTGATCCTCTCTATAATGCAGAATTGTCAGCGGGGCTGCGTCTCCGGTCTTCTGATTCATCTGTAGCTTCTTTCTTTGTCCCATCTTGTTCGCTGGTCTTCTGCGAGGAAACAACCCCGTTTCTTTCTTTGGCAGTTTTTATAGTGCAGATAGCCTCACTGCTCATCCCCTGTTGCTGGGCAAGCTATCCCATCATTGAGTTACATGGTTGCCGTGATTTTTTGTTGCTGTCTCTTGGCCTCCGTAGACAGAGTCATAAACAGCCCCCAGCTGGCTCCCTGTGTTATGACTTTTGCCTGTTTTTTGACTTTCATGACTGATGAAAAACAGCATGAAACTGGCTTCTCGTTTTTCGCTCCCATGCTTGTTATGACTTGAGCTTGCTCGTTGACCTTCCATCCATGCCCAGTTCCCGTGAGCTGGCTCTGCCCCTCCCGTCCTAATGTTATGTCTCTGCCGCCTCTGGCTCCCAAGCCATAGTGCCCTCCTTATCTGCTCAGCCTCAAGCTTTCTAACACAGTATTTATCTGCTTCTTGCTCTCATACCAGTTACAGCTAAAAAAAAAAACATCACTTCATTTTTATTCATACATCACAATTGATTAACATTACCCCTCTTCATTACATTTAATAATTGTAGAAAAATAGAAAATCATCATACATGTTGCTGTGATTATACTTGTAGTTTTACACTTCTGAAAAAGATAAGACAGTCACAGTTAATGTGTGACTTTTCACTTTAAAACTGTATTATAATCTTAACTGAGAAAAAGCTTGTTTATGCTCGAAAAACCTCCAACGTGACAGAATTACAACAATTCTGCAAAGATTAGTGGACCAAAATTCCTCCGCAGGGCTGTAAAAGACTCATTGCATGTTATAGCAAACGGTTTATTGCAGTTGTTGCTGTTGAGGGTTAGCCCAACCAGTTGTTAGGTTTAGGTGGCAAACACTTTTTCACCACCACTATCTGGTGAATAGCCACTCCCAGACAAACTAAATAAGCGAGCTGCTGCTGCTTTTCAGCACAAGCAACTGGGACTTACACGAATCTGCCACTATTGGCTAGCTAAACTGATAACAGATGTGGAAAAACATTGCTTCCCGGGACGTACGCAATATGGTGTAAAGAGGGTCTTAAATTATGCTTAAATCTTTTCTACAATCATAACCAGCAAAGGGTTTATCTTTTATTTCATCAAAAAAAGTGTCTCTCCAGTTTGGATTCTTTTGTGTATGTTTAAAGATGACTTGAAGGCAAAGAAGTTGCCACAAGCATCTGAACCAAATGTTTTTTTTCTCTCCTGTGTGGATTTGTCATGTGTTTGTATAAATATGATTTTGAAGCAAAACTTTTTCAACATGCATCACAACCAAAGGGTTTGTCTCCTGTGTGAATTCTCATGTGCCTGTTCAAAACTGACTTGTAGACAAATCTTTTTCCACATGCATCACAACTAAAAGGTTTATATCCTGTGTGAATTCTCATGTGTCTGTTTAATTGTGACTTGAAGACAAATCTTTTTCCACATGCATCACAACCAAAGGGTTTGTCTCCTGTGTGAATTCTCATGTGCCTGTTCAAAACTGACTTGTAGACAAATCTTTTTCCACATGCATCACAACTAAAAGGTTCATCTCCTGTGTGAATTCTCATGTGTGTATTTAATTCTGACTTGTAGTAAAATCTTTTCCCACATGCATCACAACCAAAAGGTTTATATCCTGTGTGGATTCTCATGTGTTTATCTAAAGTTGACATCTGCACAAATCTTTTCCCACATGCATCACAACCAAAAGGTTTGTCTCCTGTGTGAATTCTCATGTGTTTATCTAAAGTTGACTTCTGCACAAAGCTTTTTCCACATACATCACAAGGAAAGGGTTTGTCTCCTGTGTGGATTCTCATGTGTGTGTTTAATTGTGACTTGAAGACAAATCTTTTTCCACATACATCACAAGCAAAGGGTTTGTCTCCTTTGTGAATTCTCAAGTGCCTGTTTAAAGCTGACTTGTAGACAAATCTTTTTCCACAAGCATCACAAACAAAAGGTTTGTCTCCTGTGTGGATTCTCATGTGTGTGTTTAATTTTGACTTGGAGGAAAATCTTTTTCCACATGCATCACAAATAAAAGGTTTCTCCCCAGTATGGACTTTTGTGTGTCGTTTTAAATTATATTTCCTGGTAAAACCTTGACCACACTCACCACAATTAAATGTTTTACTACCTTTCTGGACATTTGTCAGTGAATCTATAATTTTCTTTTCTCTGAAACAAATCTCATTACCAGAACAATCTGAAGACGTTAATCTTGGATGACATGTCATGTGACTCTGAAGAGAGCGTCTGTTAGCAAATTTTCCTCCACACTCAGAGCAGCTCAAAGATTTGTTGACAGTGTTTCTGCCTGATCCTGAAGTCCTGCTCTCCTTCCAATCCTCCTCACTGTCTTCAGTTTCAGAGTCTGATAAGTGTTTAAGCTCAGATTTATGATGCTTCACATCATCATCCTCTTCATCATCTTCACCGTCTTTAGTCTCTAAATAGTTGGAAGAGCCTCCATGAGTATTTAGATCTGGGTTTATGCTGATTTCTGCTGTTCCACAGTCCTCTTCTTTAATTTCTGCTTTTATCTGGTCAGTTGAGATACTTCTTGGAAGATCTCTGTCGTCTGTGTGGTGTTGATGAAGCTGAGAGAACAGAGGTTTCTCTTCATCCTCTTCACTCTTCATATTAACAACAGTTACTGGAAACCTGGTATCATCAGTCTCCTCCTTCACATTCAGTTGTTCTCCATCCTGGCTGGTCCAGATTCTTTCACTTTCCTCTTTTATGTGGAGGAGCTCCAGTTCCTGCTGGTCCATATCAGGACTCTGTTCTTCAGGAGCCTCTTCTTTAAAATCTGCAGACATAATTGAAACACTTTATATGCATAATGAACAACTTTACCATGACAATGTTACAAAGATGATAAAGATCAGAACTAGATAAACAATCTGAAATACACTCACCAGCCACTTTATTTAGGTACACCAGTCCAACTGCTCGTTAACACAAATTTCTAATCAGCCAATCACATGGCAGCAACTCAATGCATTTCGGCATGTAGACATGGTCGATATTATCTGCTGCAGTTCAAACCGAGCATCCGAATGGGGAAGAAAGGTGATTTAGGTGACATTGAATGTGGCATAGTTGTTGGTGCCAGACAGGCTGGTCTGAGTATTTTAGAAACTGCTGATCTGCTGGAATTTTCACGCCCTACCATCTCTAGGGTTTACAGAGAATGGTCCGAAAAAGAGAAAATATCCAGTGAGCAGCAGTTCAGTGGGCGCAAATGCCTTATTGATGCCAGAGGTCAGAGGAGAATGGCCAGACTGGTTCGAGCCGATAGAAAGGAAACAGTAACTCAAATAACCACTCGTTACAACCAAGGCATGCAGAAGAGCATCTCTGAACCTACAACACGTCGAACCTTGAGGCGGATGGGCTACAAGAGCAGAAGACCACACCAGGTGCCACTCATTTCAGTTAAGAACAGAAAACTGAGGCTACAATTGGTACAGGCTCAACAAAATTGGACAATAGAAGACTGGAAAAACGTTGCCTGGTCTGATGAGTCTCGATTTCAGCTGCGACATTCGGACATTAGGGTCAGAATTTGACTTCAACAACATGAAAGCATGGATCCATCCTGCCTTGTATCAACGGTTCAGGCTGGTGGTGGTGGTGTAATGGTGTGGGGGATATTTTCTTGGCACACTTTGGACCCCTTGGTACCAATTGAGCATCGTGTCAATGCCACAGCCTACCTGAGTATTGTTGCTGACCATATAACTTTATGACCACAGTGTACCCATCTTCTGATGGTTACTTCCGGCAGGATAGCGTGCCATGTCATAAAGTATGAATCATCTCAGATTGGTTTCTTGAACATGACAATGAGTTCACTGTACTCAAATGACCTCCACAGTCACCAGACCTCAATCCAATAGAGCATCTTTGGGATGTGGTGGAACAGGAGATTCGCATCATGGATGCAGGCGACAAATCTGCAGCATCTGTGTGATGCTGTCATGTCAATATGGACCAAACTCTTTGAGGAATGTTTCCAGTACCTTGTTGAATCTACGCCACCAAGGATTAAGACAGTTCTGAAGCCAAAAGGGGGTCCAACCCGGAAGTAGCAAGGTGTACCTAATAAAGTGGCCAGTGAGTGTATGTCAAAACATGCGACTCAGATGTTAGAGATGTGCTACTACTTCTAGCGTCACTGTGAGTAACCATGTTCACAAGAAAAATGAAACACTGATTTTAGTTTTGTCAAAGTGCTCTTACTGTTCATACTTCACATAGAAAATTCAAATTTTTTTTACAACAATTTGTCCTCTAATATTTACTGTGACCTCCAAGATTTTGTTCCCTACAGACATTCAATTACGTCCCTCAAAATCTATAAAATGTTGGTCATTGTTTTTCATTCCTTGGATAAATATCTGGTAAGATGTTTGTTGTTGTAGAGCAGTTGTGTCCACATTTGTGACACATGGAAAACAAATGACCAGCATGTAATTGTCCCTCTGAATCTTGTGTGCAAAGCAGCCCTGCAACTACTGTCATTGGCCTTATGTATTTTATATAATAAGGTCAGGTCAGAGGGCATGTTTTAACTCATAATGAACCCCGGACGCTGTTTCAGGCACACATGAACATTTTTTTGGTCATAACACTGGTACAATCACACAGAAATTTACAGTTTTTTAAAGCTTTTCAAGGTTCTACCCTGACACAAGCTGAGCCTAACCCAGCCACAGGACCTTTGGCTCTAGAGGTAGGTCCTGTCTAAATTTCATCAGAAATTTTCTAGTTTTAATTATTATGTATTTTATAACTTTTATGTTCATACTTCAGAGTATGATACTACTTTGTAACACACTTTAAAACAACCACAGCTGCAACAAAGTAGAAGTAAGGATCAAGGATCAAGAATCTTTATTGTCATTATGTCACCATAATGAAATTCTTGTTGAGGCTTGGCTCCAAAGACATACATGAATTGCACACACTTAATTGCAAAAACGCATACACAAATTAAGGACATATTTTGCAAGATATAAAACACCTTCAACACACTTTAGTTTGACACTTGTAGAATTCTCCAACTTTGTCATTAAGAGGCGGGGTACACCCTGGACAGGTCGCCAGTCCATCGCAAGACAACAAACAACCATGCACACACCTTTTCACAATTCAGAGTCCAATTAACCTAATAGTCATGTTCTTGGACTGTAGGAGGAAGCCGGAGTACCCGGAGAGAACCCACGCATGCACGGAGAGAACATGTAAACTCCATGCAGAAAGAACCCCGGCCGGGAGTCGAGCTCAGGACCTTCTTGCTGCAAGGCAACAGTGCTATTAACTGCGTCACCGTGCAGCCTACAAAGTTCAAATGAAATTAATTTTAAAATTAAATGAAATACTGTAAGAAACAAAAGGTAAGAAAGTGAGTGAGGTTTAATTATTCAACTTCTTTGCCAGTGTGGTGGAACAAAAATTATTCAACAAAGGAAGTTCCTCAGTTTTATTAATTTAGCCTTGCAAGGGAGAAGCGGTCTTCCAGCATCAGCCATGTGCCTAGGAGCCGTGCTGTAACTGTTCTGATCAGACAAAGGAAAAGCTTCACTTTATCACGGCATTTCAAGGTCAAAACCCTCTTGGATCCTAGGTCTCCTTAGGAGAGGCTGAGGTGGGAACTTTTGTAATTCTTCACTCAGACATGTTGGTTACTCTGCATCAAGTTCCTCCTTTAATCTTGTGTGTCATAGACACAGAATCATTGGCATAACTAAAACTAGGCCACAGAGTTCGATTCTAGCTTCCTTCTGCCATATGTCCATGTGCCCCTGGGCAAGGCATTTAACCTCAAGTTGCCTACCGATCTGCATGTTGGTGTATGAATGTTTTAATACACATTGGGTGAATGTGGCTCTAGTGTCAAGCGCTTTGAGTAGTCTGTATGACTGGGAAGGAACTATATAGGTTCAGTCCATTTGCCCTGAACCCTGACATAAATAATACAGCATCGAGGACCAGCACTTCGGATTTCAGGTTTCAGCTGTTAAGAGCAGACCGTAACACTGACTTATTGGGAAAAAAGCGAGGACACAGGATCTGATTTTATAAAAACAAAAGTTGGTGCAGAGATATCAAAGTGTGAAGAAGACATGTAGTCCTGACCTGGAGTCATTTATCATAAACTGTAAACCGTTTTATTCACCAAGGGAGTTCTCCTCCTGGTTGGTGTTTATATTCCACCTGAAGGCTCCATCAATGAGGCAGAAAGTCATCTAGCTGTGCAGATAACAGATGTGGAGAAAAAACATCCTGACTGTCTCATCATTGTTCTTGGGGATTTTAACAGAGCAAACCTCATCAATGAACTTCCCAAATACAGACAGCACATTAAGTGTCTCACCAGAGAAAAACATTCTGGAAAACTGATACACAATTATAAAGGATGCATATCACGCAGTCACCAGGGCTGCTTTGAGACTTTCTGACCACCTTCTGGTCCATCTCATCCCAACCTACAGGCAGAAATTAAAAACTTCCAAACCAGTTGTTCGGACTTGTTAAGAAGTGGACTGATGAGTCAAAGCAGATGTTACAGGCCTGCTTTGACAGCGCAGATTGGACTGCTTTTGAAACTTCAGCCACAGACTTAAACCAACTCACTGATGTGATGACATCATACATCAGCTTCTGGGAGGACATGTGTGTGCAGACCAAGACCTTCTACACTTACAATAACAGCAAACCTCGGTTCCCTTCAGATCTGACGACACTGCACACAGAGAAGGTAGCAGCTCACAGCAGTAGAGATCAAGCCCTATGGACGTCATGACGCTTTGCACTCTGGGATTGCTGCCATCATTTTGTCGGTGGAAACACCGGCATCGCTAACAGAAGCTACCAGTGAAAGCAATGGATCGTAAGTAGAGCAAGTCACGGATTCCGTACCAAAACAATCTAAACAGCATTTGGAGACAGCGATACCTCAAAAAGAAATCTGGTCAGTTAACAGGTTCGACCCATACAAACACAGCGAGTGGACCAGCAACTTAAATGAGCTTCTAGAAGTAAAGTTACCCAACGTGTTTGGTTGCCTTGTATGTGGAGTGAGTGCAATTCCGAAATTACATGTCCCAGGAAGCTCAACTGCAGTTTACCAACGGAAGGGTGCAGGATCTTCAGATTTACTGAGTAAGTCACCTCAACACTGTTGTTCTCACTAAGGTACATGCAGATAACCTGTACACAAAAACATGTCTCCCAAACAACGTTTCTTAGCCCACTACACGCTTGGTGCCAGTGCAATGCTAAACAGTCATGTTAAGTGTTGTTTCTGTTGATCCATATTAGCAATCTGAACAGTTACCTCCATGGAGGCAGTAGTGGCAGAGTTTTCCTCCCTGGTAGCTGGTTAGACATATGAAGCTTAGCAGCTTATGTGCAGCTTTTTAGCTAAGAAAAATGATTTAAATATTACTACATGAAACTTACCTGAGTGGAAACGCAGAGAACACACCAACATGTGTCGTGTAATGTTGGTGAAGGTGATGTTAGGTCGCCTAATAGCTGCCAGCCAGCTCTGACTGCTGAGCTCCGTAGTTTTTCTTCCACTTTGGAAAACTGAAAAAACTCTATCCATTTGGAATCCCCTTTCCTTTACGGCCATGAAAATGACTGTGGCAGTTACAGACGCAACAAAACATTCCCATTTTAACAAAACAGCGCCGATCCAACTAAATGCCCGCCACTACTTATGTCTTCCACCGCTATTTCCAAACTGCACGGCATCACATTCCCAACCCCTATAAGCAGGCCAGGAACAAACTGACCAAGAAGATCAAGGCAGCAAAGACAAACTATGGTGGAAAATTAGAAAAAAACTTCTCACATGGAAGCACCACTGCTGTCTGGACTGGCTTGAAAAGCCTGACCGCCTACAGGACCCCCTCCTCTTTTGAGCTACTGGTGTTGAAGCACCTGAAGGACCCCTCGCAGTTTGCCTACCAGGCAAACAGGTCGGCAGGTGATGCAATCAACATGGGACTATATTTCATCCCTCAACACCTCGACCACCCAGGGATGTAAGCCAGAATCTTGTTTGTGGGCTTCAGCTCGGCGTTCAATCTACATTTCAACCTACACGAATGCCTGCACCTCAGCAGATCCGTCTGTGAAACGCCTGAAGTTTGCAGAAGACACCACTGTTATTGGCCTGATCCAGGATGATGACGAGTCTGCATACAGACAGGAGGTAGACCAGCTGGGACACTGGTGTGGTCAGAACCACAAGGCTGTAGAGATGTTAGTGGACTTTTGGAGATCAGCTCCCTACACACCCCTCCTCACCATCCTCTAAAACACTGTATCAACTGTGGACCACTTCGGGTTCCTAGGAACCACAGTTTCTCAAAACCTGAGATGGTCCTCACACATAGACAGCGTTCGGAATAAGGCCCAGCAGAGACCGTCTTCCTGAGGCAACTCAAGAAGTACAACCTTTCCCAGAAGCTGTTGGTCATCTTCTCCACTGCCATTATTCAGTCTGTCCTGTCTTCCTCCATCTCAGTGTGGTTTGGATCATCCACAAAACAGGACAGGTCCAGACTGCAACGAATAATCAGGTCTGCAGAGAGGATCATCAGGGCTGACCTTCCCTCCATCCAGGACTTATACAGGTCTAGGGTCATGAAAAAGCTGATAAAATTTCTGCAGATTCAACTCACCCTGCAAACAAGCTGTTTAGACTTTTACCATCAGGTGGCGCTACAGAGCAATGCCTGCTGAAACCAGCCACCACAGCCAGTTTCTTTCCCCAGGATGTTGCTCTGATGAACACTGGAAAGGCAGAGTCACAGAAAAAATAAATTTCACCCATACTTGGACTGTTTAACCGAAGTCAAACTCCTTGTTAGTCACACAAACAAAGTCCCAAACTATCATCAAGCTTTGGACCCACTGGCTAATAGATCCTGTTCCCCTTTGCTTTTAGCCTGGGACAAGGAACACATCAACAGATTCTGAGCAGCACTTTGGTAACAATATCACAAACTAATCCTAATATCTGCTGGGAGCCAGAGTGAAGAATATAAAACCGGTGCAATATGACTTCATTAATATGATTTTCTGCAGACACCAAAACAGGACCATCGACACCAGGCCATAACTCCTCCCACTGGAGCAGAGGTTTCCTTTAGCTGCTGAATGTAGGAGAGAGGTCTTCCCCATGGATGTAATGTTATTATCAGCAGCAATAAAACTAGAATCAATAATCCTGCCACACCTGCAATTTGTGACTTTTATAGACTTAATAGAAACTCCATGTTGAGGTGCAACTTTAACAGTTTCTAAGGAGGTTTGTCAAAGTGGAGTTCAGTGTTTTGTTGCTTCAGAGGCAAAGAAGGTAAGACAGCTCCTTGTTGGATTAAAACCCATGTTTGAAGCATAAATGTTCACTTTAAAACTGTATTAAAATCTTAACTGAGAAAAAGCTTGTTCATGTTAAAAAAACCTCCAATTGGCAGAATTACAACAATTCTGCAAAGATGAGTGGACTAAAACTCCTCCACAGGGCAGTAAAAGACTCATTGCATGTTATCACAAACACTTTATTGCAGTTGTTGCTGTTGAGGGTTAGTCCAACCAGTTATTAGGTTTAGGAGAAGATCACTTTTTCACACCACTATCTACCTGGTGGATATCCACTCCCTGGGGAACTAAACAAGCGAGCTGCTCCTCCTAAGCACGAGAAACTGGGACTTCCACGACTCTGCCACCATTAGCTAGCTAACCTGATAACAGACAATGGAAGAACAAACACCAAGACTCCAGCATCATTGTTTTCTGGGACTATAACAGCAGAGGGCGGATGGATGTTTAGGTAAATGTTACCGATCATTTGTTGTTACTGAGTTGGACTGCTAGGCCATATCACTCAGCCCTACGCTATATGATGTAAAAGAGTCTTAAATTATGCTTAAATTGTTTCCACAATCATAACCAGTAGGGGCTTTTCTTTACTGTAAATTCTAGTGTGTTTGTTTAGGTATGAATTAGGTTTTTACCACATTTATCACATCCAAAAAGTTTCCAGTTCGGATCCTTGTGTGTTTGTTTAAAGATGACTTGAAGGAAAAATTTTTACCACAAGCATCTCAACCAATGGGTTTTTCTCTCCTGTGTGGATTTGTCATGTGTTTGTATGAATATGATTTTAAAGCAAAACGTTTTCCACACACAAGCAAATTATTCTGTGTGGATTCTCATGTGTATTTTTAATTGTGACTTCTAGGCAAATCTTTTTCCACATGCATCACAGCTAAAGGGTTTGTCTCCTGTGTGTCTAACTTTAACTTACAGCGGCCTGTCTTGTGTGCCTTTAAAAGCTTTTGTGAGCTTCTGAAGGCAGGCTCAGAAGCTTCACTTTAGGAAGTTAAAACTCTCCTTTTATTTTATTTTTGTCAAAAACCTGGAACTAAGGAAGCTTAGATAGCTTTTATTCAAAAACCAACAACACCCGGCTTAATGTCGCTTCCCCTTTCCCTGGCTGAGCTGGGTTGCAACATTTAATGGGGGCGCGTCCTGGATCTTAATGTAATCCTGGTGACTGAACCAAAAAAAGTAAAAAATATACACACGGCCACCGGCCGTAACAACGCAGCTCCTCTCTTGGGATGAATGAGACAAGTTTAACTCCCTTAACAGACCTGTTGTTACTAAATCATTTCAAGGCAGGAGGAAGCATAAAGCTTTGATTATAAAAAACAACTAAAGGTTTAATTAAATCCCCTTTATTACATTAATAACACAAACATATCTTGGTGCCACTACCAGCCACTAGGGGGCAATATTCTTCCCAAACCAAACAAGGAGAACTAGTTGATTGTGGAGGTGTTATGGTGTAGTTAGTTTTGTTGATTGAGGTGGGTGCAGATGAGAGTTAAAATCTGGTAATTCAGCAGATAAACTGACCGACAATCAGGCCCCCAAGCACTAACTGCTATTTTTTTTTAAATAGTGTTGGCATGAAGAAGGAAACATCCAAACCTAATCTGGGCTGGAAAACATCATCCATCATCTGGTGTCTCTTCCTCTGCTGCGTCCTGCCGCTGTTTGAGCTCCTGCTTCCCTCCAGTTTCTTTGACCAGATGTTCCTCAAGCTGCTGGACTTCTTTCCAGAGTTCATCAACTGCTGCTGCTGCAGCTCTCTTACAGCTTTATCAACACTCCCGCTTCTGGGCTGCTGACGAACAGGGAACAAAGGATGAAGAACCCGGAAAAGATCCACGTGTTTGGGAAGAGGGGGCGGGGCCAGCGGAACCGGAAATCATGACTAAATGTATTATTGTTTTCCACACCTCAAGGAGAATAAAGTAGTGTCTGTACTTCCACTTAGAAAACGCAATCTTCCCTCCAGACCCGCCATTGTTGCAGCTTACATCTGCTAGTTTACCTGAGCAAGGCTGCTGGGGGCGTTTCTGTGTAAACTGAACTCTGCCTCTGATTGGCTTACTTTGAAAGCCTCTTCTACCTTCTTCTTCTTTTATATACATCTGAAGGAAGCATTACCGCCACCAACTGGTAAGGAGTGTGGACCACATGACATCTATACATAATAATACATACCCCTACATACATTAATCCTACAACTTACACTGTTTTAAAAAATAAAATGTTAGCTGCTTATATAATAGCATTACATATAGAAGGATTAAATTCATCAATACTACCATTTATTTCCAGTTTTTTGTAGTTTTATTTCACTATTATTCCTAAAAGATTCCCAATCTGCAGATCTAAAGCACCATTTTTTCATCCCATTTATACAATATTTTTCTATATGTAGTTTTACTTCAGTAATAATAGGAAAGTGCTCACTTCCTATAGTTGTTTTATTGATTACTTTCCATTAACACCTGCTAGAGAATCTGAAACTAATGTTAAATCAATTTCCGACACTGTATTTTCTCTCAAATTAATTCTTGTTCCACTCCCATCATTTAAAACTACCAAATATTTTACATCCATTATTTCTTCAACTATACCTCCATTTTGATCATTATCATCACTCCATAGTGAGCTATGTCCATTAAAATCCCCACAAATCACTTTATCCTCTAAATACTTCCCAAGTTCCTCCATTAGAGCTAAATAAAGTCTTTTACATGGATTAGAAAAATGTGTTATTTTAACTTTCCCAATTTTTGTCCAGATTTCAATAATAATATATTCTAACTCTTTTCCTTTAGGTCAAACTCTAATTTGAATCCCCTTTTTAATGAATATTATACATCCTCCTCCTGATGATCTGTCTCTATCTCTTCTAATGCTTTCATATCCTTTGATAACAAAATCAAGATTTGGTTTTAGCCAAGTTTCCTGAATTCATATAATATCTAATTCTTCTTTAAAATCTTTAATAAATCCTTTAAACTGTTGCCCATTTGAAATTAGACTTCTATCATTCCATTGTAAGACGATCAATTTGTTCTTTCTTCCAGTCCTCCTACCCTCCCTTCTTCCCCTAATCTCTTATTTATGTGCTCCCATGATATATCCTTAATACTGAAAAACCTCTCTGCTCCTTTCACGATTATTTTGATTTTCTCTGTCTTGTGCTTAACTTGATCTGTACAATTAATTACATAAGCAATAAACAGCATAATCTTTTCAAATGTCAGTACTGTGTCTGATCTAATCTGCCTTTGCTCTGGTGTTGGACTCAGCTGAACTTTTCCTGGAACATCTTTTGGTTTCTTCACTCTTTTTGCAGCTTCTGCATAACTTCTATTATTAATGACTTCAACGTGTTCAATTTCAACTGCTTTTCTCCTTACTTGACATCCTCCATGAGTCACCCTGTGTTGCCCTCCACAGTTCCAACAAGTATCCTTTCCATTTTTACATTCATCATACCCATGCTCCCCTCCACACTTTGGACATCTTTGTTTCCCCTTACATGCTGCTGCGATATGTCCATATCTCTGGCATTTATAACATCTTAGAGGAGGAGGAATGTATGGCCTAACAGGAAAACACATACACCCTACTTTTATTCTTTCAGGAAGAGTAGCTGTTTGAAACTCCAACTTCACCTAAAGACTTTCTACTCTTTTTCCTTCAACTGTTCTCATCAGTCTTTTTCTTTTGTTTATTTCACTTCCATAGAATCATATTGAACTAATTCAACTTTAACTGTCCTTTTATTTGGTTTTGTCTCTAAACTTGAAACCAACTCTTTATTTTCTTCTGCAGACTGATATGTTTATATCAGTCTGCTGATATAAACATGCATCATGCATTCATGTTTTTCCTGATAAACTGTGTAAAATAATGTGCACTACATGTGGCATCCCTGCTACTTCACACTTTGAGCTTGTTAAATGTTTGAAGCTAAATATTTCTAGGATAAAAGACATCATCTGGCAGATTTGCTCAGATTGCTTCAAAACTCTTCCATGATGAAGAGCATTAGTGAAAACGAAGACTGGTCATAGTTGGAAAGTGTTTTAGCTGTGATCAAATAGCTCCGTCTGTTAGAGGATCTCCTGTAGTCTGTAGGGTCGGTTCTCTGAAGGTTCCTGAGGACCAACAAGCTGACAAGGAAATGGATCCATAAAAAGTTTGAGACACAAGAGTGTCGACCTGTTGGATGGTCTCTACAACATGAGACCAGTTTAAAGCTGAAATGGTTCTGACTGAAGACCCAAATAGTGTCAGACATTAAAGACAGATAAAGGATTTTTATTACACTGTATGAAGGCTGCAGACACCAACAAACGGGATGTTCTGGACTGAGACATTTTGACTGCTGGGAATTTATCTCACTTGATGAGCTTGACTTTGATTCCAATAACTTTAAACCTGTAACTGTGTCAAACTGACCAGATGTTCTCAATCAAAGGTTTTCTCTCTGAATGGAGATAAAGAAATGTTGGCTTTAGTTCTTCATCTGGTCATCTGAGAGGAACATTGCTGATAAACTGTTGGAGATGATGACCTCAGAGTGGAAAGTTTGAACCATGTTTCATGTATCATGTGTGACCTGGTAGATCAAGGTGTTGGTTAGTATGAACTGCATGGGCTTAATCTAAAACCAACTGTGTCAGGGTTTACCCGCAGCAAACTGGAGGAAGGACAGACAGGGTATGAAACACAGAAAACATCTGATTCATGGAGACACTGATCAAGAATGATTATATCTGTGCAGCGTTCCAACTCAGTTACCTTCTGCTACAACTAATCTGTCCACTAGAGGGAGCACAGATACTTCCACAGGTTCTGCTTCAAACTTAAAGATGAAATAACTGCATTCAGTGTTATTTGACTACTTTGTCAAATCTTTGAATAAAGAAATGTCTGTTTTTATTTCCTTGTTTTCCTTCAAATAGTTTTAAGAAGCAACGTCCAGCTTTCTGACTCAATAACTCATTTTATTAAGAATTGGAGGATAAAGAAACCAAACACTGACAAACACATTTAACACGACTAAAACAAGATGAAGGAAATGCTGAAGGAAAGAGGTTATTAGCTTCTAAACAACACAGGATCAATATTTTATTACACACTCTGGATCTTCTGCACTGACACATTTTCACTGTTTGGACTTGATTGATTTTGGCTAAACTAAACTTTGATACCAGTGATTTTAAACCTGAAACTTGATCAAACTGACTGGGAATGTGGAGTTCTACTGGGAGAACAACAGGAACAACTTTGGACCTGAGTAGAACCTGCTGCTGCTTTCTTCAGCTTCTGGATCATCTCAATCAAAATGCCTTCAAAGCTGGATTCAAATCTAATTTTCTTACATGGAGATGTAACCCAGGTTTAAATAGCCTTCGCTAAATATAAGCCTTTTCATAAAAATAGCTATAAAATGGATAAATAGGAAATAGATAGATAGGAAGATAAATAGAGAATAAATAAGTCTTAAAATAGTTAAAGACAATGATATAAAAAGTAATAATTACAAACATTTAAAACACTGTATTTCATGTCATGATATTTTATTTGGAAAATGAACAATCTGTATAAGAGTTTTATTTTGTCAGCAGCTAGAACAG
This sequence comes from Girardinichthys multiradiatus, assembly GCF_021462225.1. Taxonomy (NCBI): domain Eukaryota; kingdom Metazoa; phylum Chordata; class Actinopteri; order Cyprinodontiformes; family Goodeidae; genus Girardinichthys; species Girardinichthys multiradiatus. Next base: position 3,618,503 of record NC_061816.1, read on the forward strand.
TCAAGTGTGAAAAATCTCTTATTCTGAAGGGTCACATTGATTTGTAGCCATGTGACTAACTCCAGCCAACTGGGTTGCTACGTTCATCTGGCGCTGGAAGAAGAAGCAGAGAGAAAGAAGAAGCTAAAAGAGTTGTGCTGTGAAAGAGAGAAAGATAAGAGAAAGTTGATGATTGAAAGTCTACCTGCTGTCTGGGAATTATTTCCATTTTCTGGAGGAGTTTTCCGTATTTTTTCTTTTTTGACTGCGTTTGGAGTGTTATATGCTACAGAACTGGACTTGGGGGGTTAAAAAGTGTATTTTATTTACTATGAAGGATGTTATTTGTAAGATGGTTTTATTTCATTGAAACGGAAAGCTAATGTAGTACATTTCTGTTGTTATGTTATAAAAGATAAAACTGTGAGAGTAACGGGTGAGCTGGTGTGGGTGAAGCACACAATGTTCAGTCGTCAAGTCGACGAGTATATTGTTTTATTGAGAACAAAGTAAAGTTAAAAGAGCTTTTGTTATGATTTATTGGTTATCAAACCAGGCCTTTTTAAGGTTTTGCTGGAAATTGGATCGAGAAATTCCGAGTGGAGCAAGAAACAAGATGGCGAGCCGTAACCCAGGAACCCTGTAACCAAGGTTTAGCAGGAGCTACACATCTACTGGACATTTCAAATCATCTAAACTGGTATGATCTGTCCATGTTTTCCTAAAGGGACACAACGTTGGATTCGGAGGAAAGGGATTAACTCTCAGGAGTATCAGAGAGGAAAGACATTGAATTGAAGTACAAGTTATTCAGTTGTTTGATTGTTTTCTGTTGTGTCATATTGTTTTACTTTCTTCTTGAACAATATCCAATATCAATTGTTAGGATGTGGAATGTAAAATTGTCTATTTGGGTAAAATAGGTAGAAGGAATGGTTAAAACAGGAAACAGAAAAGCCCTTAACTTCTTTGAAAGGAACACTAAATAAAAATAGATTTGAACAGATTAAACTTACTAACTGTAAATCAAATAGATTAACAGTATCAACTTGAGCTTAAATAGAGTTATAACCTAGGTTTGAATAAATAGTATCCCTTTAATAACTGACGTCAGGTTTAAAATCAGACAGGTATTAAATAAGGTATCCCAAAAAAAGGGAAGAAATAGGGGATTATTTTGGATTGAATTTTGTGTCATTGTACGTCCATTGTTGTAATATTGTTTTCTCAACAAATAAGAAGCTGGCAGTTCAAACTTATTTTTGGGTCTGTGGTCATTAATACACTTACGCATCTTTCTACTCCCGTAGTCGAGCCTAGCACTGGTCCTAGTGTCTGTTCCTTTAACTGTAACACATCGTGAGTGTTACAGAGACTCTAAAACAGATCATCCAGATTGGTGTCTTTACTTATATTAACTAAATATTATAAGTAGCTTTAAATAATGTTATATTGGTTATTTGCTTCATTCATGTAAGATTAGCTTAAAATAGTTATTTTATACAACTAGGAAGAAATTTGTGATCTAATCCGTTTTAGTAAAGACTTCTAAATGTGTTTGTTACATTGTACTATAGTTAGATGTTAACATAACTAAACCTGTTTAGTTTAATCTTTGTGTAAAAACTAGAATGGTTTAAGGCAACGGGTTTCCACGCAATTTTTTAGTCAACTAATTGGGGTTAAGAGTGTGATCAACAGTCAGAGCTTCAGCACCCTGGACAGCTCTATGACTTCCAGATAACTGATGAGCAGCTGGAAACTCTGTCTTTTTCTTAAATCCAGGAATGGTTTGACTTTACCTGAGTCCAAAAAGGTCTCACAGCGAGGGTCCAAACCTCTTAAAGTACAGCAAAGCAAGGCATCAGAAAGCCTGAGACATGGAGGTCCCAAACTTTTATAGGGCCTTAGGTAGAATTTGATTTGGGGCCCCTCTTCCTGTGAGGGACATCACCACCACAAATAGCTTCTTAATACAGATGTGCTGGAATCTGGGAGAGGGGCCCAAGTTTAATTGGCAGATGTTAAAAGGTATCATGGATGATTGGTTATTATTTGCTAAGTGAATGTGTGACCAAACTGAGCTCAAACACAAAGAAAGGATTAAACTCAGATTGTAACTATGGTAACACGACAATTAAACCATGAAGATTATTCTTTGCACTTTTTAAAAGTAAATTGCCAATTCTTTAAATCTTAAATTTAAATTAAACTCCCAGAAAACTGTATAAACATTGAAACCCTGAGTTGCTTCAAATCAAGATTAAACTTATTTGAATAGAGTTTCCTTTGAATGTGTTATCTAAACATTATTGGTTAAGTTTTCAGTCCAACTTTCCTTTCATTTTCTTATCAATCATTTTATTCTGTTTATTTTTTAATTACTTTTATGCCACTGTAACAGTTTCATCAATTTCATCAATCTAATTCATTATTAAACTAATTTAAAAGATTGTAATGTGTAATTACAGTCTGCGACCACAGGAGGGCGGTGTAAATACCGAGTTTAGGACAAAAAGTTTAATCTTAATTTTTGATTAGTGTAGTTGATAATATATGTAAAACTCTACTGCAGATTTTTATTACTTTTGTAAATTGTTTTTTTTTTCACCATGCTTAAAGCCCTGATCTCAGCATTTGTTTATCATAAAAAATATATATTTTTAACAATGTTAACAGTTTTCACAGGTCTTGATTCTCAAAACTGACAAAGATTAATCTTTCTTGGATGATTGTTACTGAGGTAAATTTAAAAGTTTTTTTTTTGCTTCATTTTTATCTAAAGAAATATAAATTATTACCATTTCTATATACCTGTCCCAATGCATGTGTGGTCTCTGTGAATAATTAATCTCCATCTCTAATAACATAATGTGTAAAATATGTAGATGACTGCAGGGTTTTATTCAGTCTGAACAGAAACATCCGGTTAATACAGAGATGTTTTTAACACAGCAGCTGATGGTTAAAACTGTCTTCATTATAACCACAATATCACACAGCAAAATCAGAAGTGTTGTTGTTGTCTGTTAAAAATACGGAGTTAATTCAACACTTGTTTAGTCTAGCTCAACGATATGAGTGTTAGTTTCTCCAAAGAGTTGCTGTTATTCCGGGGAGTTAAATTGAAGCAACTCAATCAGGTGTTGAATTTAAAATCAACGCCTGACAGAGTCGCTCCCAGAAGTCCAACGTATCTGTGACGTATCTGTAACGTGTTTGTTGAAGAGCGGGACCGCAGTCTCATGAAGTCTGGAGCTGACATCGTGACAAGGTCGTTTTTTTTTCACTTGATCTCATGCGAGGAAAGCAAAGCAAAAATGTTTGTGTCTCTACACATCCATGGTGAACATCCTGTAAATAATGGCACATTGTGGCTTCCTTTTCTTTCTTCTTCATGAGTTCATCATGTTGGTGAAGGTGAGATTTGGAGAAATGCAGAAGTATGTCAAAGTGGCTGAGACTGAAGATGGTTATGACTTCAACACATTTCTTCAGAAAGGTTGGCATCAGTTTTCATGTCGTCCACAATGTTTGTGTGAATGGACTACTTGCTATAACACCTGTTGAATTGATCTGATAAATGTCTTATGCAGTTGTGTTTATGGTAGCTAATTATAATAGCCTGTGAAAAACATTACAGAAGTACTATTATAAGTTGACTTCAAATGTTGAAACATTTCTGGTAATATTTTTATTGTAAGTTTTTCCATTGCTCTTAATATAATGTTTTTATCAATCATTGAGAAGCTAGATCTTCCACTTGAGACTGAGCTCCACTTGACAGATGAATCAGGGACAGAAGTCGATGCAGATGTTTGAGGATTTTTTGCAAGCAGGGAGCCTTACTGTTCGGGTGACAACTGAAAGGTCAACAGGTCAGGTACAGCCTTGTTGGGGAAAGACTAGATTAGAAATAAGTATTTGGAACTAATTCTTTTTTTTCCACTTTGTGTATAAATGTTTTCAACTGTTTCCAGTTGTGCTTCAACATGATTTATCATCTGCTTCGTTGGAGTCAACCATGTCAGGCAACTCATCTGTGGCCATTTCTGGAGACTCCTTGCTAGCGTCCTCTGATTCATCTGATGCCGCAGTGATTGTTCACACAAACGGAGGGACGAGAACACATGCTGAACGGGAAGTGGCAAAAGAGGTGTGCAGCTTTTCTAACAAATGATGTAAAACATCATGCACAAAGATATTTAGCTGTTAAACCGTGGCTGGTTTGTTGAATTTGATCAAGATTGATGAAAATTCAGACTTTGTGACGCTTCATCTTGTAGATGTTGAGAAATGTTCTCCAGGCTAAACCAGGTGGACAGGTTATTTTGGATGAATATGATAAAATGAGAACAAGAAGACGTTTGGTCAACCTTCTTGTGGCCAACATGGTTGAAATGAATGGGTAAGATGTCAATATTCATACTTTTAAAATGTTTTAAAAGAGCACATTCATTTTAGGACGTTGCAGATCAGTAAATCAATTTCTTTAATATATCCTATGATGGAAATAAACATCAAATGGCTAAAACATGACATGAAAACTAACAATTTCAGAGAGACTAAAACTCATTGAAGCAAATAACAGTAGAATTAGTCTCTTTTCAATGCTGATAGAATAGTTGTAGTAATGTGATGTTTATCTTTCAGGATGATCCCACCAGTCTCCATGACAACTAAATATGCTTTGGGCCTCATCTCTCTATTTCCCAGCCTCAGAGATCCAGACTCAGACAATGGATATGTACATTTTTACATGAAAATCTTTGATGTCAGTTTCTGCAGTAGGAATACGTTTTGAACTTGCTCTACAGTGTCATATTTTTACTATTACAGGAGCACTTCTATGAGCAACAGAGTGGATCTGGCTACTTGGCCTGGAGAATAAAAACTGTTCAGTGCAACTCTGCAGCTCAGACCCGGAGATCCTCCACCAGCACCGCCCATCAAGATAGTCCAAAGAGAAAGAGAGATGAAGCAGCTGCTTGGTGAGGAGTGTTGTGAAGTGATATCCTTTTTGAAACATTCATCTGATGAATCGGCAGTCAAAGAGAAGATGAGGGCCACGTTTCAGTATCGTCAAACACTGGTTCAAGATCAGCAGTGCTCTTCAACAGTCTTGGATGTCTTCCCACGATTCCTTAACATCGCTGGCTTGGTAAGACAACTTATTATGAAGTGAATTGTCACTGAAAGTACACACTTTTAACTTGAAATAGTATAAAAATGTGTATTCTCCTGTAGATGGACCAAGACTTCACCATGATGTTTCGAGAGGAGGTGTCGGGCAGATCTTTGGCTAAATGATGGACTTTTTTCCAACCTAGGATCCTGACAGAGTGCAGAAAACTGACTTCTAATGAGCACATTGAAGAGCTCCTGTCTGCGCAGCACGACACAGGTGAGTCTGGTTCATTTGGCTTACTGTTCTCTTGAAAATATCAGTTATGTATTATGTGAATGTGTCTATTTGTCCTGTTTTCCTCCAGGCTGGGCCAGTGACCTGTCAACCTTTCTACTGTTGCTTCACTTGCTTCCACCAACCTCCAAAGGCCACAAGAAGAGGTCAAACATCAGCTCATGTCAAGCTGTGGACCATGTTGTGAGATATCTCCAGGTATGCAAATTGTACTGTACTTATGCAGTTATTGTGATGATCCTACTTCTTGTGTCGAAGCACTTTCTTATTGGCTTTGTTAGCTATTTGAATGTAGCCGTGCTATATTTCATGATTTTTCTCATTTCTCTTCTTAACATTTTGTCAATGATGAGAGCCAGTGTTGAAACCTTCCTCGCTGGTGTGGAACCAGGACAGCCCTTCCTCCTGTGTGTTGGTGAAAACAAGAGCAGCATCCAAAGATACATCATCATTGATCACAAGGCACAGACCTCCTTGGCAGCTTTCGATGAGCTCTTCAAGGCCCACTTCATCTTCAGTATCAACTACCATGAATCCCTCTACAACTTCTATACGTTCATCCAAACCACTGTTTTTAACATTGATGTGAGCCAAGGAAAGTCCCAGAGTCAGGGAGCTAAGAGCAAGATTTTTGCACGACGCTTGAGGTGGTAAATATCCTTGGATGCAAATATGTTTCTTTGTTATGTCTGTAAAGCAAACCACAAACGTTCTGCATTGCTTTGTCAGCATTTAAGATTCCACCATGGTCTATATCCCGGAAAGACATTGTGTTTAAAATGTGGACAGTTGGGATGTTGTTTATCGTTTTGCACATATTCAGGTTTTAAAAAGCATCTTGTTCGTTTTCATAGAGATGCTGCTTTGACTGATGCTGCTGACAATGTGGAGACTCAGAATGAAGTTGGTGAGCCCTCAACTTCACAGGCAGTCAGAACAAACTCCTTTGTAAATACTCAGCCCTCTACTGACAACAATCATATTTTCAACATGTGAGCCTCTGTTGTTGCACAGTTGCAAGCATCTGGTGTTGCTGAGAGCACAGTCCAAGCAATGGTTGCTTCCATGGAGGAACTTGTTCATGACATTCATAGGGAAGTAAGAGAGGCAATTCTTGGCTGTACTTCAGAAATTCAAGGCACAGATTTGGAAAAGAAAATGGAAAAAGGTTTTGATCCTTTTTCAACCTTGAACACTAGAGTCAAAAGACAGAAGTTCTTTGGGGAAAAGTGTGAAATTGTTGAACCTGTTGAGTTTGTTCTTGGGGTGCGGTTTGATGTTGGCAGAGATCAAACAACAGGACTTTCCAGTCAGGTCCCTGGAACAGATAAATGTGTGTTTACATCCATACTAGGAACTCTTAAGTCTATGTTCAGGAATGCTGAATTATGGGAAAGTTTTTTCAAAGGCAATCTTCATGAAGAAGGCATTTATAAAGACATATGTGATGGTTCATACTTCAAAAGTAACATTTTGTTTTCCACAAACTTGGTTGCATTTACTTTATTTTGAGGAACCTTCCCCCAAAATACAATTATGTGATGATGAATATACATGTTGTGGCTCTTTTTCACTCACAAGACCTGAAAACGTATGACTTTGATGACATCCTAAAGCCTCTTGTTGATGATCTTAAAGTTGTTGAAACTCAAGGAATTGAGGAGCCTTTCTCAGACTCACCATTGCTTGGTTCTGTTCTACAAGTAACAGGTGACAACCTGGGTTTACATGGACTCTTTGGTTTTGTTGAGTCCTTCAGTGCTACATATTTCTGTAGATTTTGTTTGACAAGTAAGGATGAGTCACAGTCCGTCTTTACTGAAGATGACCCTGGGATGATTTTCCGTCCAAAAGAAATCCATGCAGAACATTGTGCAGCTCTACAGGAAAATCCTATGTTGGTTTCAACATTTGGTGTCAAAAAAACTTGCTTACTCAATATGTTGCATTTTTTCCACACCTCTGACAACTATGCAGTGGACATAATGCACGATTTACTTGAAGGTGTCGTACAGTACGAACTCAAACTTGTCTTTCAGTACCTTGTTAATCAGAAGTATCTTTCTTTGGAGTCGTTGTCACAGAGGATTCAAAGTTTCAACTATGGTTATATTGAGAGAAAAAATCGTCCAAGTGGGTTGAAAATGGATGAGGCTAGCAAGGATCTTGGACTAAATGCAATTCAGTCCTGGTGTCTTGTGAGAAATGCTCCTCTTATTTTTGGCCATTTATTGGAAAGAAATAACTTACTGGAATCTGCTGCTCCTCTTGATTCAGATTGTGAATATTGTCTTTTCACCCATTGTAACTAATGGGATGACTTACTATTTGAAGCACTTGATCAAGGACCACCACAAGCTATTTAGATCTTTGTTTTCACAGAAAAGATTGATTCCAAAGCATCATTTCATGCTACATGATCCACGTTGTATAAGAAAAATAGGTCCACTCCTTCATGTATGGTGCATGAGATTTGAGGCAAAACATCATTTTTTTAAAAGATCAGTGAAAAATGTAAAAAATATCACAAAAGCATCGGTTAAGCAACACCAGAGACAGCTAGCTTACCACTGGGAGAAGTTTGATTTTCAGAGATTTGAGTGTGGTCCAGTGAAGACAGAAATGATTAATAGCTTGGATGGAGGTGAGGTTTTAAGTTACGCTTTTAATGTAAGCACATACTGTGACGTGTCAACCACTAATTGGGTGAAAAACTATGGAGCAGAATATCAGATTGGCATGTTTGTTTGTACTGGAACAAAACCAGAAATTCCTGTTTTCAGAAAAGTCTCCAACATCATTGTACATGATGAGCAAGCAGTCAGTTTGACCTGCAGAGTGGACACTCTTTATTTTGATGATCATTTCAATGCATACTGTATCAATGAGAGAGCAGATTGGTTTTCTGTTTTTCCAGTTAAGGACTTGGTTTATTACAGACCCTATGAGAAGCACTTTTCTAATGAGATGTGAGAGAAAACATACATTGTACCACATTGCTGTATTGTATGACTTCTGTTGTAGTTTTTGCAAAGCCAGAGCTGTTCTGTGATTTGCTTGTTTGAAATACAGCTGGATTCAAACTGCAACTTGTGTGGTTTTCTTTGTAAATTCAAGCGGCATCTTTTGTTTTTGGAAGTGAATTTTGGGATTAGTAATAGGATTATTAATTGACTACCAGTATGGTTTTTAAAATAATTCAGTTTTCTATGTTAAGCTATATTTAACGCTTTCTGTTGAGTTAATAAATTTTGAACCTTATTCAGTGTTAAATGAACACATTGATGGTGTTAACATTTGACACTACACACTAGTGTTAGGTCAAATCAGCTCTGATGTGTGTTAAATTTCAACTGTTGAGAAAGTTGTTTCAACTCTTATCATGGTGTTAACTGCTTAACACTTTTGAAAGTGTTAAGCAGTTAACACCATGATAGTTGTTTCTGCTACCTGTGTGACCCCTTCTCTTTTCCAATGGTTATAATCAGTCTGACAGAGAGAGGTATCCCAATCCTTGTGGTTTTTAGTATAACAATGACCATCAGTGGGACCCTTTGTGAGGTTCCTTGAGACGACATTGTTGTAAATAAGCACCGTTTAACTAAATAATCTGAACTGAAACTTTCTGTGTAGTTATGCTGCTATAGGCTTAGGCTGCTGGAGGACATAATTACCACTTTCACCCTCTTCGCTACATTCTCACACTACTCTCCAATTTTGCATTATTTGCTGTTATTTCAGCTTTTAACTTTGTTCTCTTTCTAATCTCTTCCTAGAAGCTACACCTGGCCTGACTCTGTGTCTACCTGTGACGACTTTCTGGAGAGGGGCATTGTCTGAGCTTCTACTGGCAACGACTTGGTGCTCACCCTCTACCGATGATCCACATAGCCCTGTCTTTCAGTGTTTAACCCTTTCTCCTTCCTAGACATGGCGATTGACTGAGCTTTTACTGTAACTAATTATATGTCCTCTCTTTCAGACTCTAACCTCGAAAACTGACTCAGAGTTTATCTGTTCTTTCTTTCTAAGTGAAACGACTAAAGGAGCTACATCCATTAACATTTACTTTTCCTTCCCATAGAAAGTACTCCTGGATCAGTGCTTCTGTGTTTTTTTTTTGTGTCTCTGCTCTGTTCTCTCAAACCCCCAGTTGGTCGTGGCAGATGGCTGCTCACACTGAGCCTGGTTCTGCTGGAGGTTTCTTCCTGTTAAAAGGGAGTTTTTCCTCTCCACTGTCGCTACATGCATGCTTAGTATGAGGGATTGCTGCAACGTCAACGCCAGTGACTGTCCACTGTCTCTACATGCTCATCTGGGAGGAGTGAATGCTGCAAGTCACTGACTGGATGCAATCTGCTGGGTTTCCTTAGACAGAAAAACTTTTTATCCAATTTGAATAAATAACTGAATCTGACTGCACTGTTCAATGATTAGGATTAATTGGAATGTATCTACCTGACTTTTGTGAAGTGCCTTGAGACAACATTTGTTGTGAATTGGTGCTATATAAATAAAACTGAATTGAACTGAATTGTACTAGATGTCACTGCCAAGGACTACTGAACCATTCTTGAGGACCATGTGCATCCAATGGTTCAAACATTGTATCCTGAAGGCGGTGGCATGTATCAGGATGACAATGCACCAATACACACAGCAAGACTGGTGAAAGATTGGTTTGATGAACATGAAAGTGAAGTTGAACATCTCCCATGCACAGTCACCAGATCTAAATATTATTGAGCCACTTTGGGGTGTTTTGGAGGAGCGAGTCAGGAAACGTTTTCCTGCACCAGTATCACGTAGTGACCTGGCTGTATTGGCCGCAAAAGGAGGCCCTACACCATACTAATAAATTATTGTGGTCTAAAACCAGGTGCTCTATACTTACTGCTCTATATTTACTCTCACTCACTTAAAACTGTGCACTTATATTTATATTATATTGTAGATATGTTTGTACTGTTTAATTTGTACTGTATTGCACCGACTACGCCAAAACAAATTCCTTGTATGTCCAAAAACGTACTTGGCAATAAAGCTTTTCTGATTCTGATTCTGATTCTGATTCTGATTCTGTCAGTTTCATTATCCAACCCCTGTATGTATGTATATATATATATATATATATATATATATATATATGGAATACATACATATATGGAATTATGTAGCATACAAAAAGTGGAAAATAACTCTAAACATCTTTTACATTAGATTTTAGATTTGTCATTGCCTCTGTTTGCTTTGATTACTGCTTTGCACTCTTGGCCTTCTCCCAATGAGCTTCATGAGGAAGTCATCAGAAATGGTTTTCCAAAGAGTCTTGAAAGAACTTCCTCTATACAGTATTCACAAAAGGTTAGGGATATTTGGCTTCCAGGTGAGATTAATGGAAAACGTAAAACATTCACACTACAGTCATATCCTATCATGAATGTAGGGCATTTAAGCAGAAGCATGCAATGGTGAATTCCTCATCTCAAACAATTTACTGAAGATTGTGTAGACTACAATAAAAAATGTCAACGTCTCAACGTGTCATGTGACCTTGAGCATCAATTACAGCTTTACAACAACGTCTCATGCTGTTCACAAGTTGACCTATTGTCTGCTGAGGCATGGCATCCCACTCTCCTTGAAGGGTGGCCCTGAGGTCACTCAGGTTCTGGTGTACACAGTTACGAGCTTTTAGACAGCGAATCAGCTGATTCCATAGTTTTTCAATGGGATTAAGGTCTAGAGAGAGTGCAGGCCACTCTATTTATAGTACTCCAATCTCCAGCAGCCATTCTCTAATGATGTAACCTTGATAAGCTGAAGCATATTAATCCATGGGGCATAATGACTAGATTAATGATATTATTCAGGCAGCACGGGCTTGTCACTGTACCATTCACAAAGTATAGGGTTGTTCATACTGACCATAGTCTTGTCTGGTGACAACAGTGGCTGATGTATAGGGCTCTCCTTGACGACTCCTACATCGATGGCGTCCATCATTTCTGCTCAACATGAATCAACTTTCATCAGAGAACAGTACTGAGGCCCACTGGTCCCTCGTCCAGTGTAAAGGCTCTCTGGCCCATGCAAGACGATGATGCTTGTGCCTGGTGGTGTGGTCAGGTACCCTGCAGCTCATCAAGTATAGAGACCACGCTGATGTAAACGGTTTCAAATGGTCTGATGTGATACTTGTGTGCCTCTCAACTCCCTTAAATGTGCCTGGAGTTGAGTGGCATTCATCATCCAGTTCCACTGGGACACTGTTCACAATGAAGTGGTCATCAGTGTAGGATGTGGCCAAAGAACGTCCACTTGTACGTCCTTCTGTGACTCTTCCAGTCTCTCTGTATTTCTGTAGCAACCTGCTGATGACACTCTGAGCTCAGTGGCCCCTTCTGTTGGAGAACATCCTGTTTGAAGCCTCCCAATGGCAAGTTACTGTTGATTAATTGTTAGATCAATTGCTGTGATGTCAACATGTAAACAGCATGATGAAGAGGACTGTTTAATCCCAATTCTAAATGAACCAGGAAATGTATCAGTCGATTCATGGATGAAACACCTGCTGTGAATTTTGCCGTTAAGTTTCTTGTTAGAGAACAGCAGGCTGTGCAAAAAGTACTGAAACATTGAAACATTGTTAAGTTCACCTGTAAAGGTTATAGTGCATTTTAGGTTCATCCTGAAATTTCACCTGAAAGCCGAATATCCCTCACTTTGTCTGAAAAGGGTGTGTGTGTGTGTCTGTGTGTACACATGTATCTCTCTCTCACCACTCATTTTTAGGTTGTGGAACCCTGCTCATTATGCTGTCATTTTAATAGCGCTTTTTATGCAGGAAGAGTTGCAGAATTTTCCTTCAAGGTGATCTGACTGACTACACAATGTCTGCATGCGGGCAGCAGAGACAACAATTAGCTGTAGCATGCAAGCTAGCAGTTTTTGCCATCTTTGTGAGGAACATATTGGTAATGTTGGATCAAGTCTTTTTTTATCCTGCCTTTGATTTTGCTTCACATGAAATAATATTACCCGGAGGCCCATGCCCCAACCATCAAAACTAACCAAATAAGACTGAATTTTGTAATTTTCCGTCCAAATTGTATTACTGAACAGGAGATTAAACAAATCTGAACAGAGAAGGATCAGCTGCAGTGCAGTAAGCTAAACTGAATTTAGAACACAAATAAAGCTGGATCGGAGGACTTGTTAAAGGTGAACTAGCACAAAACTATCGATCAAATGAATCTTTTACATTAGGTTTGTTACATACATATTTTACAGTAAAATACTTGAAAAAAGGGGAAAGAAGCATCTTCCCTCAAATGAAATAAAACTTAAAAAGTTAAGTTTTTACAGAAAGAGCAGAAGTAAAAGGTTTGAAATGAGGTAAAGGGACTGTTATCTCTTTAAAAAAATCACTTGTACTATTTCTAGAATGCATTATTGCTACCTGTGAAACAAATCTTACCATTCCTCCTAAACCCTTAAAACAAACAAGATGTACAAAATAGAGCTAACATCAAATACAGTAATAAGCTAATATGGTAATGATTATTGTCTTACACTAGTGATTGACTCTGCTGTTCTGTACTCTCAAACAGATTGACATGATAATATCAATTCTATTCTCTCAGATGGAGACTGGAGGTAAATTTACATGCAATGTGTTTTATGCAAAGTTCAGTTTAAAATAATTCTGCCAAAAATATTTGTGCTATTGACCTACAGGAAACTCTTTTAACCAAGCAGCATTAATCACTCACCTGTGTTCACTTTCCATTGAATAAAATATATCAGAATGTAAGTTTGTTAAAATATATATTTTTTTCTTTCTGTCCAGAGAAAAAAAAGTTTTAGTGTATTTGAATTCTATTTGTTTCTTCTTCCCTCTTTACCATGGTTACTCCTTCTACTAGATCAGATCTGATTCCACCACACATTGCTCAGTGTACTCTTTCACCAGGTCTACGTTTAAAGTGTTCTGACAGAAATCGACCATAGGCTTCCAAAGACCAGGCTCCAGGAATATCTGGCACATCACATGACCCTTCAGGTTGGTTGTGTGGCGCTGAAGGTGGCACAGGAACTGCTGCTGAGTCAAATTCAGGTCTTTACCAAACATGTCAATGTTCAGGTAATACCTGTGTCGGAAGAAAAGAATACATTTACTTACTGATGAACAATCCACGGAATATATAAAACGATGCTTGTTTATCATTAGTCTCTTGGGCAGATATGCAGATGTAATCAGCAGGTATAATTTCATTATTCCATTATGAATAGCCAAAATCTGTTACTCTGGTATTCAGAAAATGCAGATACATCTCCAAAGAACATTCAGTATTTTTGTCACTCATTTCAGAAAGTGAAACTTATTATTTCGATTGATACACATAAAGTTAAAAACTTCAAGCCTTTATTTCTGGTCATTTTGATGATTATGGCTTAAAGATAACACATTTTCTCAGAAAATACAAAAAAAAAAAGGTATACATGTTCTGTAATGACCATATTATGGTCTACACCCCCACAGGAAAGTCTGCTGACTTGACGGGTGTCCAGGTGACACCCTCTACAGGGTAAGTCAGAAGCTCTCATTGCTAAAGAAGCTGTTTGTTCACAGAGGGCTGTATCCAAGCATATTCATAGAAAGTTGAGTAGACGTAGGCTGGCAACCACGCACAGATGAATCCTACAAATGGGCTACAAATGTCGCATTCCTCCGACCCGATAATCTGAAGGTAGCTATCCAAGCTATCTGGGCTTCCCTTACACCTCAGCAGAACCACAGCCTGATCTCATCTATGCAACACTGCATTAATGCAGTAATGCAAAGGAGCCTGACAGTTTTGTTTAAAAATATTTTTTAATCGATCTGTGATATTTTAATTTTCTGAGACACTGATTTTCGGTTGGCCTCGAAGCGATTCTGGCAAACCGTCCGGCGCCTCAGGAGGGGGAAGCAGTGCTTTGCCAACACTGTTTATAGTGGGGGCGGGAGACTGCTGACCTCGACTGAGGACATTATCGGGCGGTGGAAGGAGTACTTCGAGGATCTCCTCAATCCTGCCATCACGCATTCCGTGGTGGAAACAGAGGCTGGGGACTCGGGGTTGGATTCTTTCATCACCCAGGCTGAAGTCACCGAGGTGGTTAAAAAGCTTCGCGGTGGCAAGGCTTCGGGGGTGGATGAGATCCGCCCTGAGTACCTCAAGTGTCTGGATGTTGTAGGGCTGTCATGGTTGACACGCCTCTTCAACATTGCGTGGCGGTCGGGGACAGTGCCTCTGGACTGGCAGACTGGGGTGGTGGTCCCCCTTTATAAGAAGGGGGACCGGAGGGTGTGTTCCAACTACAGGGGGATCACACTCCTCAGCCTCCCTGGTAAGGCCTACGCCAGGGTATTGGAGAGGAGAGTCCGACCGATAGTCGAACCTCGGCTTCAGGAGGAACAGTGTGGTTTTCGTCCCAGCCGTGGAACACTGGACCAGCTCTATACCCTCTACAGGGTGCTCGAGGGTTCATGGGAGTTTGCCCAACCGGTTCACATGTGTTTTGTGGACCTGGAGAAGGCATTCGACTGTGTCCCTCGTGATGCCCTGTGGGGGGTGCTCCAGGAGTATGGAATCGGGGGCCCTTTATTAGGGGCCATCCGGTCCCTGTACGAGCGGAGCAGGAGTTTGGTCCGCATTGCCGGCACTAAGTCGGACCTGTTCCCAGTGCATGTTGGACTCCGGCAGGGCTGCCCTTTGTCGCCGGTCCTGTTCATAACTTTTATGGACAGGATTTCTAGACGCAGCCAAGGGCCGGAGGGGGTCTGGTTTGGGGACCAGTGGATTTCGTCTCTTCTTTTTGCGGATGACGTGTTCCTGCTGGCCCCCTCTAGCCAAGACCTACAGCATGCGCTGTGGCGGTTCGCAGCCGAGTGTGAAGCGGCTGGGATGAGGATCAGCTCCTCCAAGTCCGAGGCCATGGTACTCGACCGGAAAAGGGTGGCTTGTCCTCTTCAGGTTAGAGGGGAGTTCCTGCCTCAAGTGGAGGAGTTTAAGTATCTCGGGGTCTTGTTCACGAGTGAGGGAAGAATGGAGCGGGAGATCGACAGACGGATCGGTGCAGCTGCCACAGTAATGGGGGCGCTGTGCCGGTCCATTGTGGTGAAGAGAGAGCTGAGCCGAAAAGCAAAGCTCTCAATTTACTGGTCGGTCTACGTTCCTACCCTCACCTATGGCCATGAACTTTGGGTCATGACCGAAAGAACGAGATCACGGATACAAGCGGCTGAAATGAGCTTCCTCCGTAGGGTGGCCGGGCACTCCCTTAGAGATAGGGTGAGGAGCTCGGCCATCCGGGAGGAGCTCGGAGTAGAGCCGCTGCTCCTCCACATTGAGAGGAGCCAGTTGAGGTGGCTCGGGCATCTATACCGGATGCCTCCTGGACGCCTTCCTCGGGAGGTGTTCCAGGCACGTCCCACCGGGAGGAGGCCCAGGGGACGGCCCGGGACACGCTGGAGGGACTATGTCTCTCGGCTGGCCTGGGAACGCCTTGGGCTCCCCCTGGAGGAGCTGGAGGAGGTGTCTGGAGAGAGGGACGTCTGGGCATCTCTGCTGAGTCTGCTGCCCCCGCGACCCGGTCCTGGATAAGCGGAAGACGACGAACGAACGAACTGATTTTTGAGTTTTCACTACGTATCCATCAGCCATAATCAACGGCTTGAAATATTTCACTCTTTGTGTAATAAATCTATGTAAATTATGACTTTCACTTTCTGAAATAAAAAATAATATTGAACTTTATCATGATATTCTAATTTATTGAGATGTGTCTGTATAGCCAAGAGTCAAAGAGTAAACAGTCTGAGAAAAGGGTGTCGATATAGTTTTAAATGTAAGCAATGTTTAATTCTTCACCTAATTATATCCAAAAGGTATTTTGAACAACTTTACACTGAGCCAAAGAGAGGCAAAAGGTGTGGAAAATGATGCTTAGTTTGAACCATCTATTTTATTTATTTTCATGAATTAAAAGAATAATTACCAATCATCTCCAATGGGCACCCTGAAAGGGAAGGTACAAAGGCTGGCCACAGTAGGACTGGATAAATCATCCACCATCCAGTCAATGTCCTTCTTCAGTAGGATTGAGAAATTGCTTGGTAGAAGCTTGAATGGCTGCCAGTCTTGAATGACGGTGGCATTAGGAAGCACTCCCTGCATCAAGTCAGTAGTAAGATAAAGCTGATGGATAGATGTTTGATCGAGACGCACAGGAGGGGGGCTGGACTGGTGTGTGGACACAGATGAATGAATGCCGCCACGCAATATTATGTCACAAAGTCGCAGTTTGAGTTCTTCAGCTCTGAAACGCACTAGCAGAATACCCTGTGGAGTACAGTCAATTCATTCATTTATTTCTTAAAAATGGTTTCCATTTTTAAATCTCAATTATTTTGAACACAAAGACAATGAAAGTGTTTTAAGGTTTAGTTTTGTTGTTTGTACCTGCTTAGTTATGATGCGATACTTTTCAAAGTCCTTCGGCCCAAGCTGGTCATCACGGGTCAAGCGGGTCACTTTTACATCTGGAAATTTGGATTTGACCAGCTCGGAGCAGAAGCGCAGCAGAACTCCTGCTACTCCCTTCCCTCTTTCCTGAGGGGCAACACGAAGACCCTCCACTAGCATAGTCCCGCCATCATCGATCACACATGCTGATTCCAGAGCAACCTACGGAAGAAAAAAAGAAAACACTCTTCTAGATTAACACATATTCAAAAGGTGTAAGCTATTAGCCCATAGCTCTATTCATACCTGCACACATAAAATGTAGACTGATAAACAATATTTCTGCATGCTACAATAATCTTTGGACATTTCATATTACATATTAAGAAGAACACATCCATATTAACCTGATATTTTGCTAATTGCTGTGAGATAGGATTTCAAACTCAGCCTGAGGTAAAACATTTAATAGACTAGAACATTAAGTGAGATTGATCTAAAAACAAGAGGAAACCAAATGATTCACCATGATGCAGAGATTAGGTTGCAGTCATGATACAATTTGCAGACATAAATAATGTGAATAATAAATTGTAATGCAGTGCTGTAAATTATCTTTACATAGAAAAATACTACTATGAGTTCAGTGACAGAAGTCTGTTGCAGTCAGTTGGTGCTTCTGTTGACAAACAGTTGGGGGAGGTGGACTATTAAAAGTTATTGAAATTAGCAGCTTTTGTCACCGCCCTGCTTTCAGGGAGAGAAAACAAGGAATCTTTCAGGGCTGATTTCTCAGAAAAGTAGTCTGGCGGGTGCAGACATTCAGATGGTCATATCTTCTTCAATTCTTTTTCAATTTCCACAAGTTTGACATCATTGGAAAGCTTAGACTCCACTCTTTCAGGATCTGTATATAACTCCAAACGACCCCATGTGGACTTGTTAGACTTGTTCCTGGTTTTGCCACAGCCAGTCACATTTTGGGTCCCTTCATACTAACAAAGCATGGTTTTATTGCCACAGTCTATCTGAGTACTTCCAGCAGCATAATGCATAGAGGTCCAATAATCTCAATCTGGTTTCATAAACCTGACAATGAGTTCACTTTACACCAATGGCAGATCTCCAATAAAGCTCCTTTGAGACATGTTGGAACAGGAGATTAACATCATGGATGTACAGCCAAAAAGTCTGCCCTCACCATATGAGGAATTTTTTCAATACCTTGCTAAAACCATGACCCAACCAATACAGGTAGTTCTGAAGGCAAAAGAGGGTCAAAACCAGTACTAGTGAGGTGATCTTAATAATGTGGCTGATGAATGGATGTATTTGCATAAAAGATGTGGGTTGGTAAACTCACCACTTTTCCTTCTTTGCGTGCCAGAATAACCATGCGGTTCGAATCCTGAAGCCAGCTAGTGTATCTGGTGGGAAGGTAGTCCAGACCACCATAGATATCCTGGCTCATTGCCATAATTTCATCGAAGTCCTCCTCAGTGGCTACAACAAACTGTAGGCCAGCCTGGGAAGGGGCCTCAGGAAGCTGGGGAGTCAGGTTGGTATCAATCTTCATCCTGCAGCAACTGATGAAATAAAAATGAAGGAAATGGTTTTTAAATGTCATAGAGCAAAAACACCAAAAACATCCTACAGCCCCTGCCTAAACGTCATAAACTTCCTTTTGTGAGCTTTACATGTTGAATTTTCCAGAATGTGTGAAAGGTATTACTAATTGGACCAATTCTTCAGTGCAAATATGAATATACCATAAAATGAAAATGTGACAGTGGTCCACAGAGTCCAGCAGAGATGCTTTGAAAATCTGTAGACCATGCACAAAACTAGTGTCTGGTACTTTTCACCACATTGTAACTTTTAGTAACAATGTGGTGAAAAGTAGATGGAGCTGGACCTGCAGCCTTCCCAGCGGTTATTTTTATTCATCAAATATATAGTCCTAAACATGGAAATGTTTTCTAAGCAATAAAACTTATGACCAAATCCAAAAACAAGTCAATAAATAATTCTTATGGTCTGAAAATCTACCAGATATTGTCCACTCAGCCCAAAGCTAACAATGCTGGGAACACAGAATCTAGCAGCCTATCTTACAGCAATGTTAGCATGGACAGCAACAGGTTGGGTGACAATGTGAATATTTTAAATGAAATTTGCAACATTCTCCATGACTTGTTGGAAAACATCCTAAGGTGCTGTTATGATAATTCAAGACAATTTTAATTCACTAACAGCAGACATTGTTCTCCCAAAAATCAGAATGTGTGAAAAAAATTTGTTATTTTCCAACTGGAAGATGAGAACGTCGGCCTGACCAGCTCTTCCCAAGAAAATTAAAAACAGTAAATCATACCAGCGGCAAGTCACTGAATCTGCTGGGTTTCCTTAGATAGAAAAATTATTAACCATTTTGAATAATGAACTAAATCTGACTGCACTGTTTGATAGTTGAGATTAATTGGAATTTATGTACCCTACTTGAAATTTGTATGATTTGACTGAATTGACTTTGAAAAGTGCCTTGAGACGACAATTGTTGTGAATTGGTGCTATATAAATAAAAATGAATTTAAATAAACTGAACCAGTTGGAGGTTGGGAATTGGGTATCAAAAAAACTATTCAAGAATCAGTGGCTGAGGATCAGTCTCTCTGTATCTTTACTGCAACCTTCTGATGACACTCTGTGAAACTCTAAGCTGAGTGGCCACTAGTGTCTGAGAGCATCCTGTTTGAAGCCTCGCAATGGCGAGGTACTGCTGATTAATTGTTAGATGTTGTCTTGATCTCATGATGTCAAAATGTGAACAGCATGATGAGGAGGACTGTTTAAATACCAATTCTGATTGTACCAGGAAATATATTGGTCGATTCATGGACGAAACAACAGCATTTTGCCGTTAAACTCACTGTTGGAAAACAGCAAGTTGTGCTTAAAGAACTGAAACATTGAACAGTTGGACATGTGCATTCAAACGCTTAGAGAAGATCACATTAAGTTTACCTGTAAAGTTTATAGTTATAGATTTATAGATTCAAAAATAACACCAAGGTTTCTGAGGTTTGGTTTGACAGAAGAGGCCAGTACACCAGCATATTGCTTGATATTAGTTATTCTGTTCTCAGGGGCAATAATTGTTGTTCAGTCTTATCAGAGTGCACCTGCAAGTAGTTGTCACAGAGACACACTATTGTGGTAAGTCAAAGAATAAAGATCAATCAACTATAACTTTTAGATTTGTTACACTGGACTTGACTGCTGGGTGAAAATAAACCACCATCTGTTTAATTTTAGTATGCAATTCACTGGGATCTAGATCCGGGTCTCTTCCTTGTTGGCATTAAAGAAAAGAAAATTACAAGAAAGCCAGTCATTGATCCTGGTTAAGCACTAGACAAGAATAGACAGCCTATCCAGCTGGTGGAGCTTCAAAGAAATATTCAACTGGATGTCATCTGCATAGATGTGATAGGAGGTTTCAGAGGAAGATTGAATAATGCCTGCAGTAGCACCCTTACAACAGTGGTGGGACCTCCATTGCTGCTCCATTGGACTGTGGGAGCTCATTTTTATCCAAGAGCAAACATCGGGTGGCTTGACCATGTATTTCCAACTCAAGCTCACTTGAGTTAAACTACACAGTGGTGGACTGTGGATAGTTTGTGCGTGCATAGTTTACGCGATGAACACACATGGGTAATGTTGCAATACAGTAAATCAAAACAGAACACATACATGAATTTCATACATGGATAATCTATTTTTATTTTCAGAGTGAAGGGTTTATGTCACCACCTTGATATGGTGGTCAACATCATTGTCATTTAAGAGCTATTTCACAATTTTTAAAAACTCTGGACTACATTTGGTTAGACACAATTCAAAATTAAAATAAAATGTCTAGTTTGAACTGAACTAGTCTGCACTACACATGTTTTTTTAAAACACAGTTTGTGTTTTTAAAAACCTTTTATTTTGTTTATGAAAACGTGGAGTGTCTTTTGTAGTGTAGAATAATCCATTTGAGCTTCAGTCTTTTCGCAGCTTCCGTTCTTGACTCTAAGGTAAATGCTAAATAAAGTGCTGAAATCTTTTTTTTAATTTAAAAAATAGAATAATGTGCTATGTGTTTGACATCCTATGACACTGAAAAGAACAGAATAGCTTGGTACTTTTTCAGGACTAGGTTTTCCTAAACAACGTTTGGGTCTACTGTGATGAAACGGTGACCTGTCCAGTGTGTTCCCCACCTCTTACTCATTGACTGTTCGAATGGATGATGAATGCCTGGATGAGGAATGGGTGGATGTTTGTGTCTACGATAATTTAAGACACTCTTCACACAATGAAAGTCTACTATCAAGGTTGCAGCAGCAATGATGTTATTGAATACCTGAAATCTGCTGTACTTCAAAGAATAGTTACTGTTTCAACTCTTTCACCAAATTTGGAAACTACTATAGCAGCTTTATTGTTGAGTTTTTATCTAGTGCAATATAGGTTTTTGACGTTTTTACACAGTTAAATCACTTGTTATCATACTATAAGACAGACACAGCATTAAGCAGGAATAGCTCTTTCAAAGTTAGATTATTGGTTTTGCTCCGATAATCATGTCCTAATAAACTATGAAAGGGCCATGTGAGCTGTAATGGGATTTACAGTAAAAACAAAGTCTAGTCACAACAGATACACGCAGTTACTCGTTGCAGACACTGGTATTTTCCCATCATTCTTTGATGCTTCAGAGGACCTTGGCTGGATAGCCTGGTCCTGTCCTGTCACTGAGCTGGATGCTGTTTTGTTTTTCTGTTTCTGTCCCGTATTCATGCATATGCACTCATTAATTCATTGTTCTTTTTATCCTCTCATGCTTCTGCTTGCTTTTTTCCATTTGGCTGGCAGTGTACTCCACACAAATGGAATTTGTGAGCAGTGACTCGCAGCAGATTCTTATCCAGAGCAAGATAAACTCTGTAGTACATGACAAAACAATGTTCGCAAACAATAGCACTTGAAAAAAATACAGTTTTAGAGAAAACGCAATTTCCTAAAGATACTAGCTATAATAATCTAA
Source organism: Girardinichthys multiradiatus (assembly GCF_021462225.1). Classification (NCBI taxonomy): domain Eukaryota; kingdom Metazoa; phylum Chordata; class Actinopteri; order Cyprinodontiformes; family Goodeidae; genus Girardinichthys; species Girardinichthys multiradiatus. The sequence goes on from NC_061816.1 coordinate 3,640,515, forward strand.
TTATTATAATTAATTTAATTATTATTATTATACAACGGTTGTATTCCTGGATAATGAATATTGGGTGTAATAAAGATTCTGTGCCTCTAAATCCTTTGACCTGTTGCTCTTTAAGGACACACATCTGGGTTCGGGTTCATGTTCTGGTTCTGATCGTTTCCTGTGAATAAAGATGGTTTGGTGATGTGAGAGCTGAGCTCTGACATGGAGAAGAGTCCTGGACAGTTAGAGATGGTGATCTGACCTCTGAACTTTGCTCTGGTCCTCATGTTCTCCACACAGAGTGGTTTTAGAGGGAGGGACTCTGTCCTCTCTGTCCTCACACTGATCCATGCTGCTCAGTTCACATCAGCTCAAATACATGGAGCTGCAGCCAAGAACACACATGATGAAGATACATTTTCATTCACTGACACACACCTGTAGCTACAAATGAACAGTCTAGGTAGTTGTTGTTCCTCTATTCCAGAAACAAAGATTGTGACACCAAACCATATTTAACATTAATAATAGAAAGAACAGATTGTTGGATGTTTGTTAGAGATGAAAAGATTGTTTCAATGAATGAAATTATTGCAGTTTGACTGTAAAGTGAAGGAGCTGCAGACTGAAACACTGCATGATGTGAAGATATTGATCAGTCAAACGTCTTCTGCTGAAGCTTTTATGATTCTGGCACGTCTGCTCTACCCTGTCTCCCTGGCTGCAATCAGCAGATTAGATGCACCTGGTGGCTGCTGCAGTGCAGTGCAATCTGTGGAATGCCAAGCACCTGTGTCTTCCTTGATATATACTGACTCTGACAAGCAGACGGTGCCAGATTTTTGAAAGCCATTCATGTGAGTTGATATCCAGCGTTCCTTCCTGTCTGATCATTGTTCTTGACCTTGCCTTGCCTTTTGGATTTTTGCCTCTCTGCCTGCTCCCTGTCGGACTGTTTGGGTTCTGGTTTTGACCCTGTTTCCTGCATCTGGTTTATGTCTCTGCCTGCCCCTTGCCTGACGCCTCTTGTTCCGATCGTTGACCCTGTTTCTGTCCTTGGATCATTCAGCCTGGCGTCACTTATTACCTGTGCTGTGGAGATCACTGCCTGCCGCCCACTGAGGTTTCTCTGGGTTTCAAGTTCCACTCAAGACAAAAGCAGGTTAGTGGCTTTTCTGATCCCTGCAAAATCTGGAGAGACTACAAGTCACTAATCCCTCTTTCTGCCTCAGTGATTCCTGGAAGCTGTGAGGAGTGTTACCTGTGTGACGTTTTCCTGTGGCTGAATAAACATTTTAAACTTTCAGTACTGTGTCTGGCTTAATCTTGGGTCCGCCTTTTTCTGATTCATAGCAGAAGCTCCACAAAATGAAGCAGAACAAACTCTGAACATCTGGACCTGCTGGATTTCTCAGTCATCAAACTATACAGATGGATTATATGTTCCATTAAAGCTTCACAACATTTAATAACATGAAACATTTTAAGCAAGACCGACAACAGAAGAAGACTTGAACAAAACAGACTCTGAGGCAGCAGAGCAGCTTCCTGGAACGAGTCAGAACTTCACCTGAGATGGACGCAGGTAAGAGGAGGGACAGTCACCATGACAACAGTCCAACTGCTTTCAGCTCTGACATTTAGGGAGGGGTTCTAACATTTATTTATAACAACTAACCAACATAAAGACAGATGATGACATCCAACAGGAGAAGAAATTTAACAACTAAGACTTCCCCTTCATGAAAAAATAGACTTACGGTTGTAGAAGATTTTGGTTATGAATTATAAATTAAGATTTTTAATTATAATATTTTAATAAATATTCATAATCCAATCAAAATAATTGCTAAACAGCAACACACATATTCACTTTAACTAGAATCTTCAGACCATCACAATCAGTTTAACATATAAATTAATTTAACAAGACTCTAGAAAAGCAACTCCAAACATCGACACATAAATCTCAACTGATGAATAAATCAACAACAACAAGACAACACTGACAAAGAGTCTGAAACTAAATGATATTTAACAGGTGAAAACTGAAAGATCAGCTTAGAGTTTGAGACTTTCTGTCAACAGAAAACAAGTTGTCAAATAAATGAAGTGATTCCAGTTTGACTGAAGGAGCTGCAGGATCCCAGACTGTAGATCCTGATCAGTTAGATTTTAATCATGGAGATTATAGTTTGTTTCTCATAACAGATAAAATACATTTTGTTTAATGAAGAAAATATTTAAACATCAGCTGTTCATCACGTTGACTGATTTCAGATATTGAATAATCCTGTAAATGTTCCTTTAAACATAAAACGGCTGAAATAAAAAGTTTTTCAAACATGAAAGAGTTAAAAATTATTAAAGTCAAAGTTTAACTATGAATAAAAATGAACTTACAGTTTGTTGGAACTTCAGAAAGTGTTGAAGACACTTGATGTGAAAACTTGGACTGAGATACAGGTGAGCTGCTTCCTGGAATGAGTTAGAGTTTCATCTGAGATGGAGCCTAAAGAGACAGGTAGGAGGAGCAAAACCAGTTTGTCAGACTTTTTAAGGAACTTTTGACATTGTTCAGCAAACAGTGACACAGTGGGTAGTGCTGTTGCCTTGCAGAAAGAAGGTCCTGGGTTCAATTCCTGGCTGGGGGTCTTTCTGCATGGAGTTTGCATGTTCTCTCTGTGCATGCATGGGTTCTGGAAAGTATTTATTTTTTGAGCAAAATTAACATTTTTAAAGGGATTTCCCAGATATGAGATGAATTAGATTTATTTACACCTGATGTGATGATGTCACTGAGTAACAATGTCTTCACTACAACACAGTTTGTTCATGTCTAGATTGAAAACTATTAGTGAAAATCTAAAATATACTCTAAAAAACAGTGAGTACAGTCAGATTCAGCAACATCTAGTGGCCAAGTGGCAGATTACAACCCAAAGATCCGCCACCCGCCCCCCCCCCCCCTCTCTCTCCAGAAACCGCCAATCTCTAAACCCGTTCCCAGTGATTAATGGAAAATCTAGATAATTAAATAAAAAATAAACTGAAATGTTACTTGACATAGCAGAAAAAAACCTGTCTTAGAATGAATGTAAGAGAATACTGAAAAACAGGCCATTACATTATTATATTCCATAAAATGTGAAATTAATAAACACAATAAGTTCAATTGACCAAATGTCATTACTTAATTAAATGTGTTTCAGCTCAAGGTTTTGTCCAAAACATCTAGTTTAATAAAAATAAAAACCTGACCTCTACAGTGACCCTCAAGTCTCTGCTGTTAAAATACCAGGTTTTTATGTTGGCTTGTTGGAAATGAGACGATGATAAATCATTAAACTTTCTCCTCATATAATGTAGCGAGTATCTCGTACAATTCAACTGAAAAACTAATCTGTTAGAGGGGAAAACTATGTGCACCCTGTGACTGATACTTTGTTGAAGCAGCTTTTGGTTCAAGTTTAGCCTCCAGTCTTCTTTGGTTGGAGTCTGTCAGCTTCACACATCTTCACTTCACCATATTTGCTCCTCAGCCTTGCTAAAATTCTTCATGTCTATCAGACTGGGACAACATCTCTTGTCCACAGCCCTCTTTGGAGGACCCTACAATAATTTAGTTCTGGACTTTGACTAGGTCATTCCAACTTTCTGATGAACTGATTCATTTGATGACTTTAATGTATAATTAGACTCACCGTGATGCTGAAAAATTAAATCTATCTTCATCTTCAGCTGCCTAGCAGACACCTGGAGGTTTTGGGTCAAAGTTACTGATTGGTATTTAGAACTTGTTCTAATTTATTTTAGACAAATGTCAGATTTTTGTTCTCCAGTTTCTCCATATTTTCTCCAGTCATGGATTACTGCATCTCTGTGCCATGGTGTATTTATGAAGCTGTCTCATATACAGGTCCTTCTCAAAAAATTAGCATATTGTGATAAAGTTCATTATTTTCCATAATGTCATGATGAAAATTTAACATTCATATATTTTAGATTCATTGCACACTAACTGAAATATTTCAGGTCTTTTATTGTCTTAATACGGATGATTTTGGCATACAGCTCATGAAAACCCAAAATTACTATCTCACAAAATTAGCATATCATTAAAAGGGTCTCTAAATGAGCTATGAACCTAATCATCTGAATCAACGAGTTAACTCTAAACACCTGCAAAAGATTCCTGAGGCCTTTAAAACTCCCAGCCTGGTTCATCACTCAAAACCCCAATCATGGGTAAGACTGCCGACCTGACTGCTGTCCAGAAGGCCACTATTGACACCCTCAAGCAAGAGGGTAAGACACAGAAAGACATTTCTGAACAAATAGGCTGTTCCCAGAGTGCTGTATCAAGGCACCTCAGTGGGAAGTCTGTGGAAAAAGTGTGGCAGAAAACGCTGCACAACGAGAAGAGGTGACCGGACCCTGAGGAAGATTGTGGAGAAGGGCCGATTCCAGACCTTGGGGGACCTGCGGAAGCAGTGGACTGAGTCTGGAGTAGAAACATCCAGAGCCACCGTGCACAGGCGTGTGCAGGAAATGGGCTACAGGTGCCGCATTCCCCAGGTCAAGCCACTTTTGAACCAGAAACAGCGGCAGAAGCGCCTGACCTGGGCTACAGAGAAGCAGCACTGGACTGTTGCTCAGTGGTCCAAAGTACTTTTTTCGGATGAAAGCAAATTCTGCATGTCATTCTGAAATCAAGGTGCCAGAGTCTGGAGGAAGACTGGGGAGAAGGAAATGCCAAAATGCCAGATGTCCAGTGTCAAGTACCCACAGTCAGTGATGGTCTGGGGTGCCGTGTCAGCTGCTGGTGTTGGTCCACTGTGTTTTATCAAGGGCAGGGTCAATGCAGCTAGCTATCAGGAGATTTTGGAGCACTTCATGCTTCCATCTGCTGAAAAGCTTTATGGAGATGAAGATTTCATTTCTCAGCACGACCTGGCACCTGCTCACAGTGCCAAAACCACTGGTAAATGGTTTTCTGACCATGGTATCACTGTGCTCAATTGGCCTGCCAACTCTCCTGACCTGAACCCCATAGAGAATCTGTGGGATATTATGAAGAGAACGTTGAGAGACTCAAGACCCAACACTCTGGATGAGCTAAAGGCCGCTATCGAAGCATCCTGGGCCTCCATAAGACCTCAGCAGTGCCACAGGCTGATTGCCTCCATGCCACGCCGCATTGAAGCAGTCATTTCTGCAAAAGGATTCCCGACCAAGTATTGAGTGCATAACTGTACATGATTATTTGAAGGTTGACGTTTTCTGTATTAAAAACACTTTTCTTTTATTGGTCGGATGAAATATGCTAATTTTGTGAGATAGGAATTTTGGGTTTTCATGAGCTGTATGCCACAATCATCCGTATTAAGACAATAAAAGACCTGAAATATTTCAGTTAGTGTGCAATGAATCTAAAATATATGAATATGAAATTTTCATCATTACATTATGGAAAATAATGAACTTTATCACAATATGCTAGTTTTTTGAGAAGGACCTGTACACTCACCAGCCACTTTATTAGGTACACCTGTCCAACTGCTCGTAAACGTAAATTTCTAATCAGCCAATCACATGGCAGCAACTCAAAGCATTTAGACATGTAGACATGGTCAAGATGATCTGCTGCAGTTCAAACCGAGCATCACAATGGGGAAGAAAGGTGATTTAAGTGACTTTGAACGTGGCATGGTTGTTGGTGCCAGACGGGCTGGTCTGAGTATCTCAGAAAACCAATTGAGCATCATGTCAACGTCACAGCCTACCTGAGTATTGTTGCTGACCATGTCCATCCCTTTATGACCACAGTGTACCCATCTTCTGATGGTTACTTCTAGCAGGATAACTCGCCATGTCATAAAGCACAAATCATCTCAGACTGGTTTCTTGAACATGACAATGAGTTCACTGGACTCAAATGGCCTCCATTCACCAGATATCAGTCCAATAGAGCACCTTTGGGATGTGGTGGAACGGGAGATTCACATCATTGATGCAGCCGACAAATCTGTCAATATATCTGTCATGTCAATATGGACCAAACTCTCTGAGGAATGTTTCCAGTACCTTGTTGAATCTATGCCACCAAGGATTAAAGCAGTTCTGAAGGCAAAAGGGGTCCAACCCAGTACTAGCAAGGTGTACCTAATAAAGTGGCCGGTGAGTGTATTTGTATCTTCTCCTGACTGATACCTTTGTACAATGAGATCCTATGTAATCTCTCTGTAAACTTTAGCTTCTGGTAGGACAGCTGAAATTTATTTTAGTTTATTCAGAATCAGGATAATTAATGTTAGGTTTTTACTCAGTACCAGTTTTAATAGTGAGATTATTATTATTATTGGAGATTTTCCTGTAATGCATTTTTTATTGAATAGTATAGATATATTCATCTTGAAGTGAAAAACATTTAGAAATAATTAATCAAACAGGGGCGTGTAAACCTTTGAGGGTACTTCACTCTGTGTATGTTTATATTTTCTTGTTTCAGTAACCTAATTCAGTCTTGATTTATTTCTACACAGAAGTCTTTAGCAAATGAAGTCCATTTTTAGATGGTTTTGGCAAAGATGATCAGTGAGATTCAGCCAAAGAACTAAAAGTCCAAACAACTTGTAGCAACAGAACAGAAATGATGTCACAACTGAAACATGAACAAAAACCTGCATCAACAACTGAACTGTAGACAGTTCCTCCAGCAGATCATAGTTTTCAGTTCAGACGACAACTTGACGTTACCCTCCTCTTCTTCTCTTAGCTGCTGCTGTGTTGATGGAGTTGATGGTGAAGTTGGTGTCTGGCTGCTGGCCTCATGCTCAGCCTGGTCGTCAGATGTCACCAGAGAACTGATGGAGCGAGAGGTCATGCTGGGGTTGTAACTGGTGGCTGAAAAGGCTGCAGGGTCAAAACAGAGTCTTCTTCCATTTAGAGTCAAAGTTCACTTCCACAGTTCCTAAATAATATTTTACTTCAATATTCCCTTTTTTTCCAGACTTAAATCTTCAGATTTTTCTCCCTTTTAAAAAATGAATTCTTTAAAAAAAAATATTGATGGCTGGATAGATGGTGGTTGAACTCTTTTAAAGAAATCTGATGCAGATTTTTGGTTTTCCATGACAAAACGACCACGTTCAGTTACGTTTTAACTGGATAAAGTGTGCAGAGCTTTGCTTTAATCCCTAAAAATTTCAACTAACCAATAGGAAAACGTTCTGTAACTCAATAACAACTCTAAGTAAGGGCGAGTAATATGGCAACAATAACAACCCAAGATGTTTACAGTAAAATCCTGATCATAGATTTATTACCAGGGTCACCAGGTGGCTCAGGGGTAGAGCCAATTCATCATATGCAGAGGCTACAGTCCTCCATGCAGCGGTCCAGGGTTCAATTCCCGGCCACGGGCCATTTCCTGTCCTCCCCTTCTTTCTTTGCCCTTCTTCCTGTTGAGCTACTGATGAATAAAGGCCAGTAGTGCTAAAGAACGTTAAAATAAAGATTTATTAGTGTTTCTTTATATGTAAAAAAACATTGATCTTTAAGATAAATATAACAGAGGAATTGTGTCATAGAATATTTTAGAAAATGTCTTTGATTAAATTTATCAAACTTATGTCAAATATAATTAAAATTTAACACTTGAAGTACAATTTAGGTTATTTGAATTTAAAGGGTAAACAAAACTGTTCATATATAAAACTAACGATAAAGGAGGACAATAAAACGAATCTGTCTGCACCAGAGTATATATAATAACAATATATAATAGCAATAGACAGGATCTGCCTTATTTAGCCCTTTTCTATTTCCTGAACTCCAGTTTTCCATGTTTAGTTTTACAAAGTAAACAGATTCTTTTTCCTAAAAGGAATCAGTTATATACTTATAAGAAATTTAAACAGTTTAATGTAAAGAAATCCAGTTTAATGGGATTATTTAAATAATTTACTGTTTTTGTAAAGCTTTTAAAAATCTGTCAATGATTTTAGTTAAAAACAGCAGCATTAGTTTCATTTGAGAAAACAGAAACAGTCATTTTAAAATAAATCTCTTCACATATGAACTTAATAATGTTCCAGCAACACATCATGTAAAATATGCCTGTCTTCATTTCTTTCTAAAGGACCATCTGAAACCAGTTTGAGATGATGGGAGCTGTTATCTTGCTGGAACAAACCATCAGAAGATGGTCCAGTGTGGTCATTAAGGGATGGAGATGTTCAGCAACAATACTCAGGTAGGCTGTGGTGTTTAAATGTTGCTCAGTTAGTACTGAGGGGCCCAAAGTGGGCCAAGAAAACATCCCCCCACACCATAACACCACCAGCAGCACCAGCCTGGACTTAATATAAGGCATGATGGGTCACACTGGGTTTTCTCAGACTCTGAAGGAACAAAACCACGAGGAGCAAGACAGTGTTCAACAGTTTAAGATTCTCAGGTTTAAGATTGGGCTGGAACCAGAACTGGATCAGTGGGCAGAATCAGGATCTCACTGAGGGAGAAGAAGAAAGGCTTATAGAAATTCTGGGTGTGAATGGAGAATTGATCAGAATGTGTCTTTGTGTTTGACTGACCGAGGTTGAGAACTTAGTGGCCGGGGAAAGATAAGTCTTCTCCACGGTGGCTGAGGTTGACAGGGAGGCACGACTGAAGGAGGTGATTTTCTCCTTCGTTTGTGTTTCTTTTCTGGAAAACGCCACAGAGGTTGGAGAATCAGCGTTAGAGGGCAGACAGGCAGGTGAATGATCTTCAGGGGTTTGAAGTAGAAAACAGAGCGAAGGCTCACAGCTGAGGCGTCGAGGCTGAAGCTCCCACAACATGAACATGATACGAGTGAAAACAGGAGACAGGAAAATATCCACAGTAGCCTTCAGCAAAAGCTTGATCTGCAAGGCAGAAGAGAAAAAACAAGGTGATCAGAAAAATGCTTGGAAGCAGGACTGCAGAGCAGCCGAGGTCTAGCTGTTTACCACACAGAATGAGACAACAAGCTGACGCCTCCCTCTGGTTTCCACTCCTTAAGAAGCCAGCTGATTGCTCTCAGATGAGCGACACCTGTGCAGCAGCACCTGTCAGTCACACCCTGTATAGGAAAAACACAGCAAACAAACACAACCTGCACACAACCTGCACACAACCACCATGGATATGACAGGATGGATCCATGGTTCATGTTGACGCCAAATTCTAAGCTGAAATTGATCGTCTTTAGAACAGGAAACACTTTCCAATCCATTATTTACCAGGTGAACCTCTTCAATCTGTAGTCTTAGTTTCCTGTTCTTAGCTGAGTGGCACTCAGTCTGGTCTTCTGCTGCTGTAGCCGTTCTGCTTCAAGGAATGACCTGCTGAGTGTCCAGAGATGGTAACATGTGGCTATTTAAGCTACTGGCGCCTTACTTTCATCTCAAACTAATCCTCCTATTCTCCTCTGAAAACTAACATCAACAAGGCATTTCTGTCTACACAGCTGCCACTTATTGGATATTGTCTTTTTTCTGACCATTTTTCTGTGAGAGATGGTTCTGTGTGAAAATCTCAGTAGATCAGATCCCAATACTCAGACCTGCCCGGCTGGTACCGACAAATATGCTACGTTCAAAGTCACTGAAATCGCCTTTCTTGTCCGTTGTGATGCACAGTTTGAACTTCAGCACATCTAGACATCTAAATGAGGTGCTGCCATGTGATTGGTGGGTTCCAGTTTTTATGTTTGCAACCAACTGAACAGAGAAATATTATTAAGGAAGAAGAAGAGTGTATAGATGATATCATGATCTCTCAGCTTTAGCAGATCTTCAGCTCTCTTCTCCATCTATTAACATCATATCACCCCAGACCAACATGGTGTTTAATTCACTTCTGTAAAGATTACAGACTGTATGAAAAGGACAATATTACCAAAGTTTGTAAAACTGACTCATTACAATGAGTCAAAGACAAATACTTTACTGAAACGTTCCTAATATTATGAACTGCAGGTCAAATAAATTTCTATTAAGCAGAAATGAAACTCCATAAATGTTTCAACTCTTTCAGTCTGAATGTCATCTTCGGTCAGAGCTCTGATCATTAATTTAAATCATTAATGAGAAGGTAGGAGAAAACTTCTATTTAACTATAGTTTTGGAAGAGAAATCAGGACCAACTAAGGTTAATGAGTCTGGAGTCAATAGGTCAAAAATAGTCAAAATGAACAATAACCATAAACCTCCAACTGTGGTGTAAAAACCACAGGTGGTGCTTTGACTCCTTTAATAGAAAAACTAGGAATCAACTATTTACAAGATAAACAAGAAGCTAATGAGCTGCAATGAAGAGCTGATCAGCCCAAACAGGCTAAAAGATGAGAAGTTCAAGCAGACTAATCTCCACAAACAAAGAGAACCAAGGATAAGAACCGGTTGCTACTTGTCCTGGTTTTCATTTACCTCTGAAGTTAGAAGCTGGCTCTAGAAAAACCTGAAATCCAGACTAACAGGTTCTAGTTGCTAGGCAGAAAATCAACAGACCTGCAAGTTGAGCTTAATGACCTGGTTAATCACTGTTAGCACTACAAGCTAATATTTACAGTGTCTCATATAAGTTAGTACACCCCTCACATTTTAGTAAATATTTAATTGTATCTTTTCATGAGACAACACTGAAGATATGACCCTTTGATACAATGTAAAGTAGTCAGTGTGCAGCTTGTATAACAGAGTAAATTTACTGACTCCTCAAAATAACTCAACACAGCCAGTAATGTCTAAACTGCTGGCAACAAAAGTAAGTACAACCCTAAATGTAATTCAGGGCTGTTCTCCTCCTATCTGCTGTAATTTAAAGTGTTTTTACTGAAGATGATTGGATGTAAATCACTTTGTAATGTATGTTTGAAACATGTCCTCAAATGAAGTTTTACTTCCTTAACTCACTAAAACAGTCTGAAAAATGTCTCCTATAGGCAGCAAAACATTTGAGTTTTATCAATAAATCTACTTTTTTAATACTAACATCTATATATGAATAACAGAAGCTGCAGTGAAGCTTCAGGGACTCTAAGTTACCAGAATAAATGTTTGTTTGTTGTGTGTAAAACTGCAGAACTGTTAGGGCTTGCAAGAAATAGGACCCCAAAATGCAGACGAGCAGGCAGCATGATGGTAAGTGCAAAAGATTTAATAACAAAAAACTCACTCACTACAGGAGGCAGGAACAAAACAAACGGGCAGGCAAGACAGGCATGGCATGATCAAAAAGACAAGACTTGGTTTGCGAACAAGACATGAGCATGAGAACAAGACATGAGCATGAGAACAAGACATGAGCATGAGAAATGTTTCCGCGATTACTAACAGAACAGGTGTGTATAAATGGAGCATGGTACAGGTGGAGCAAGGAGACAGATTAACTTGGACAGGTGAACCGAATAAACTTAATTGACAGAGAACACAACATGACAGGTGCAAAACATGGCTTGAACACAACGCAAATCCAAGGAAACAAACAGAAATATAACTAGAAAAACATGAAACAAAAGCATAAACAGGAAAATAATAACAAAAGAACGAGTCAAAACCTTAACTGTGAAAAACATAAGAAAAAAACAGAAACCAAAAACCAAACAACCAATCATAACAAGAACAAATGTCCTCTTCTGAGGCAGGTTAGACACTGACTCCTGATGACCGCAGCTTTCACATGTAAGACTAAGTTCTTCAGCTGCGATTGTCGGGTTAAATACCTGCCACAGAGCCATTTAATGATGGTTAAGTCTTAGAGCCTAACTGGACTGGTTAGTGTGGGTTACCTGCTACTGTTGCTAGTTGGACAGATTGTCAGAGTAGATGGAGCAGCGTGATGGCTGCTAGAAACTGTAATAGGAGGTTTCCAGAAGCAGGTCAGATGTTCCCTCAGAATGAGGCTGAACAGCAGCTGAGAGGCTGGAAGACGATGAAGAGCAGCTTCCTGGAAAAAGAAATGACAAATAATAAAACCAAGATTGGATTCAATAAACTGTGTTGTTATTGACCTTTTATCAGTCTTGTTATTATGTAAAATATTGATGCAGTTTTTGTCTTTATGTGCAAAACTAAAGTAAACATTTATTTTTTTACATTCTTTGACATCATTATTTTCAGCTTCAGTAAAAAACCTCAAAGGTTTTTACTTTAGTTGAATGAATTATTTGTTGAGGAAGGTGATCACTCTTAACCCACCACACACAGCATGATTATCTCATAAAATGTTCTTGATAGCCAGCACGATGATCGGGCATGTCGGAAGATCGGGGTGAAAATCGTCATAAAATCATGCCGTGTGAGCCAGGATTTGTATTGTGACTGGTTGTTTAAACACATACCAGTTGTTATCCTTAATTACTTTTAAAACTAATTTGATTCCTTAACGCCAGTGACTGTCCACTGTCTCTACATGCTCATCCAGGAGGAGTGACTGCTACAAATCTCTGACTCGATGCAATCTGCTGGGTTTCCTTAGACAGAAAAACTTTTTATCCAATTTGAATAAATAACTGAATCTGACTGCACTGTTAAATGATTAGGATTAATTGGAATGGATGTACCTGACTTTTGTGAAATGCCTTGAGATGACATGTGTTGTGAATTGGTGCTATATATAAATAAACAGAATTGAATTTAATTAAAGGAAAGAAAATCACCAAATAAAGTTGTAATTTTTGTGAGGGGGCATGGCTTAGTTGATACCATCAATCAACCATGCTAATATGTTAAGGAGACTTCACTGATGAATCACACATAATTAGGTGTGGATCCGATGATGTATGAGGTAGATAAAGCAGTTGTAAGAAAATTGTGAATATGATGAGGTGCTTAACAGGATCAGATTTGGGGGCAGATAAAACTGTTCTAAGAACGATATATATCGCTCTGATAAGATCAATATTGGATTATGGATCTGTAGTATATAAACTGGCTGCAAAAACAATGATTCATAAATTAGAGATAATTCAGAATCAAGTGAGATTATGTTATGGGGCTATGAGAACCTCTCCAAATTTGGCTGTACAGGTGGAAATAGGAGAGCTCCCTTTGCATCTAAGATATAAACAAGTTATGATGAATTATTGGGCAAATTTGCAAGGACATAAGGCAGAAAGACATCCAACAGTTGAAACTTTACAGCCGTGCTGGGAAAATCGAAACGCAAAAGTGGACTGTTTTGCTTGGGCAGCAAACATGTGGTAATCAAATGGGATTACAAGGGAAGAGATATAGCATTGCTGTACCCTAATCATTTACACCTTATTGGTTGTTTTCTGGCATTAATGTTGATCTAGATATCCATAAAGAAATGCAGATTTATAAAGATAAGAGGAATTGGATAGATATAGTACATCATAGATTTGAGAACACATACAGATCATTTTTTGTAATATATACAGATGGTTCTAAGGATTCAGAGTCAGGTAAAACAGGATTTGCATATTTTATTCCTGACCTAAACATATCATTGAAGTAAAGAACATCAGATCATTTAGCTGTCTTTACAGTTGAAATGATTGCAATTCTGATGGCGTTACAATGGGTAGAAAAAACAGAATAGAAAGACATCTTATCTGCTCAGATTCACTGTCCTCCTTGATGTCGATTATGGGTTTCTCATCCAAAAGCCATATAGATTTAGTATATGAAATTTATGACATTTTATTTAGACTTACACAATTTCATTTAATAGTTAAGTTCATGTGGGTTCCTGCTCATAAAGAAATAGAAGGTAATGAAGTTGCAGATCGTTTAGCCAAACAGTCTTTAAATCAAGATAGAATTATGGAAATTGCATTTAGTAAATCTGAAATAAAATCTGTTTTTAAGAACAAAGAATGGCAGCAGCTTTGGGATGAGGGAACCAAAGGACAACATCTATTTCAAATACAAAAATCGGTAGGTAAAATGGAAGTAATTGGAGAATATCGAAAAGAACAGGTAGTCATAACAAGATTACGATTAGGACATACACGATTAAATAAAACTTTACATATCTTGGGTAAACATCCAACAGGCAGATGTGATTGTGGAATGGATTTGAAAACAGTAGAGCATTTTGTAATTCAATGTGAAAAATATAGGATGAGTAGAGAAAAATTAAAGCAAGAATTGAGGAAGTATGATATAGAAGCATTGAGAGTAAATACAGTACTAGCTAAACAGCAGCATCTGTCTTTCAGTTCAAAGTCGTTCATATTTTTATCATCAATCACATTCATTATTAAACTAATGTAAAGGATTGCAGTGTGTAATTACCGTCTGCGACCACAGGAGGGCAGTATCAAGACCGAGTTTAGGGCTAAAATAATTAAAATCTTAATTTTTGTTTAATGCAGTTGTGTAATATTTGCACTTTACTGAAAATGTTTTATTATTTTTATAAATTACATATTTCTGCCCTGCGTAATGCCCTGATTGCAGCATTTATTTTTCAGTATAAAATAATAATAATAATGTTTGTAGTTTTTTCAGGCCTTAATTATCAGAATTAACAATGGTTAATCTTTCTTGGATGATTTTTGCTGAAGTAAATTTAAAAGGATTTTTTTCAATTTAGTTTTTATCAAAAGTAGTATAAATTATTATTATGTGTATCTCTATATGTGTCTCTATGATTATTAATGAATGTACATCTCTAATAACATACATGTAGATTGTTATTTACAGGGTTATATCAATAGATGTAATCAGAAAGTATTTAATGAAAAATATAAAGTTTAACCGTTTTGTTTCAATATAACTAGTCACTGCCCTCTGGTGGTGATGTGTTGTAACTACAGATATTCATTGTATTTATTGTTCAACAGGATGGATTGTTTTTCTTTCTTTGTTATAATTTTAACGTTTATGAAGTGAGATAAAATTAGCTTAAATTAATGTTGTTAAACATGAATAAGATTCACTGCAGGGTTTAATTCAGTCTGAACATAAACACATCCTGTTAATACAGAGTTTAACACAGCAGCTGATATGTAGTGATTATCTCTGGTTCTAATTTACTCTCAGAGCAATAATAGACAACAGCAGAAACCCTCTTCTCAGCCTTCTGGCTGGTCAGAAGAGTAGCTGCAGCAATAGTTGGAGTTTCTGCTCGCTGTACTCAAGAATGGAGCGGCTGAGAAGATCTTTTGTCATCAGGTCATTCAATCTTTTTAACTCTCTCTGATACAACAAATGTAATTTACAATGTAAATATATAAATATATATAATACAGATAAATCCAGTTACCGGTGATTTATTTTGAAATAACTAACAGGAAATGCTAACTATATATTACCTGTGTAACTTTACTTTGCTTGTAGTTACACACTGTGTCCACCAGAGGGTGTAACTGAGCAGCTAGCTGGTTTCTAGCTCCTGATTGGCTGATAAAGCCATTGTTGATCTGTTGCTGCTTCTACTTTTATTTCCTAACTCCTCTTCCTCCTTTAGCATGAAATCAATGTTTTCTCAGTAAGTGTGAATTAGAAGCAGCTCTACAGAGTTTTCACTTGAAAGTTAGTCAAATATTTATGAAATGTTAAATTATCAAGACGTTTTTTCACGACAACCGGAAGTAGCGTCTACTGGTGCTGGGTCACTTCCTGTTTTTGCGGGTCTCAGACCTAATAAGAAAAAATGGCTCTTATTTTCTCAACAAGGTTGCTGAATTTGCCAGCCTTTTCATTCGCTGATGCGGAGACAATTGCAGTGGCGAATTCATGAACAAATAAACTGGACAAGGGGTGTAAGTTCCTCCATGAAGAAAATATCCACAGCTATCAAGGTAAGAAAAGACAGAGCTTAGCAAACTAACCGCTAGCTACAACATATGAAGTACAGAAACGTCGTGATAAAGAAGCCTAATTTAGTGAGCTAAATTATTTGGAATATTTGATAGACATGGTATAAACCTTCAAATGATATTTTAACATTCTGATATGTTTGCCTTTACAATTTGTGAACAAAAACGTGCAAGATGTTAGTTAATACATCATAGATGTTCAAATTGTGCTTTGCTTCTGCATGCCTGTAGTATCAAATATGTGTCTGTGTGCAAGTGAGTCCATGAAGCACTGTCACAGAGGGCATTGTCCTTGATGGTACGTTGGAATGTTCATCATCCGGCCACAAAGTTCTGAGCAGGTCCACAGATGTCCTCAGGGAAGGGAGGGGGCAGTGGAACGTGATCCACTTTCTCCAAGATTTATCCCATTTCACCCCTGAGTACAGGATCCGCAACCTGCCTGCGATCCTGTGTAAGGATCACATCCAGTCTGCGATTCAGCTCACGTAACATCTCAGTCTGAGTGTTAATCGCTCTGAAGATCCCATCACACATGCCAGGCAGCCTCACAATTGCCAGAACAGCTGCTGACATTCTCAGAATTTCTCAATATGCCAGGTAACCGCTGACTCCAAAAAGCAGAAATCCTGATATCAAACATCCAATTATATACACATCTTCCACATCCTCGACTGACATTATTGACAGACACACAATCCTCCACTTCTGCCAGGAGTCCATTGTGTATCCAGAGAAAAACGTCCAGCCCGGACAAGTTGGGCTCTCCTTCACCCTGTCTTCTCCTTGAGAAAATTTGATCAATTGCATTGAGAGACCAGCTGACCAAATCCATAACTCAGAAATTGGAAGATATGCAAAAAGATGCTGCAAAAAGAAGACAAGACACAGAGCTGAAGCAGGGCAGATATGGGAGGGGTGCGGGAGACCGAGAAAAAGCGTCGAGAGCAGAAAGAAAAACACATGCATGAATGATTTAGTCTTCAAAGCAAAACGGGCCTTGATAATTTGCCAAAAAACAACAGTTGAACCAGATCTGATTGACAGTTCCTATTAAAGTGAGCGGCACAGGAGCGTCCCAGATGTGGTAGCGCTTGACTCTAGCGATAGCTCGCTCCACAATGATCCGCAGCCGAGCAATAGCTTGGGTCTGCTCTGTCTCTTTCTCACTAAACTGGCCAGGATGCTTAAATGGTTATGAAAATGCAGAGGAAGTTACAACATCTCCAAAACTCAGCAGTAACCAAGTGTTTCTATGTTATTCTCAGGACAGATCTCATGAAGGAGCATTTTTAAAATCCAGCGCATGCGTAAAACCTGATGGGTTTCTCCTTCAGATATTATTTTCTGTTGTCAGAGTTTGTATCCCATAAATCTAATGGGTAGAGACCTCATTAAAACAGGCTTAGTTCTACTGCAGATGGTCTTCATACAGTTTCTGACACAATACTTACAGTTTGGTGCAGTTTTGTCCACAAGTGTTTACTGACGCTTATGGAAAGTACAAATTCATTGTTTTTCACAGCAGCTGCTGGAAAGAGGTTATAATAGTGTTGTTTTTTTTTCTTCCCTCTTCTGATTCATGCAGCGTGTTTATTTACACTGTACCTTATATCAGGTCCTGACAAAAACTATGAAAGGCTTGGTTCTGCAGGTGCAGGTTCTTTTTTCTCCCTTTGGAGAAGGAAAGGACACCTGATCAGTTCTGTGTTGCATAGAAATATTAAAACACTTGTTGTTTTCTAAGATATCACCAGCTAAAAACTTTTAAAACTTTTGAGAGTAATTGGTTTTGTTAAACACCTTTTCCTTGGTAAAACAAACCTTTAAAATGAGTATGAAAAAATTGGGTTATTTAGAAAGAATCTGTTTGGACAGTGGTACCACACAAAAATTAAACTAATCTCATGCTTCCTAAAAGACTCTGCATGAAAAGGCCTTCAGAACCGTGGAGTTATTTTCCACCACAGTATCAAGTTTTTAAGGATGCTTTTTCTTTATTTTAAAACAGATCTGAGTTTTGTTTTGTTTTTGGCTTTTTAGCATAATGTTTGTCTGAAGCTTCTTATGAACTGGGTTAGAAGCAAATATGATCTGAGGTAAATTAGGAGCTGTGAACTAATAATTTTAAATCTGATTATTGTCCAAGCAGAAATAATATATTTAGCCAATCCTTCAATCTCTGCAGAAAGTTAACACCATTGTTCAATGCAGTAGTACTCAACTTGTGGTTCCTGGACTCCTGAAGCCTGTAAGCCATAGATTTTGGGTCCATGAAATTATAATACTTAATTAAAGGTAGACCGATTACCTATTAAAATAGATCTAAGCCAATGATGAGTTCCAGTCATTTTGGTGACTTTGAAATGCAATAATACTCAAAAATTATACTCTGGGAACACAGATTGGGGTTGAAGAGTTTAGTTTTGGAACCAAGGTTAGGATTTTTATAACAGAATCAAGACAAGTAAAATCCTTTATTTTAGGAAAAGAAAAGAAATAAATGCTCTCTTAAAGGTAAGAGGATGGTCGGCTCAAACTCAAGTCTCCTTGTTTGATTTCTTAAGGTTTAAAGATTAAAAGAATACATATGAGTACAAAGATACACAAGGTAATTTCAGATTATTAAGAGATACAATATTGAAACATTTATCAGCATTTGGATTATTAAAGAGGGGTTCTAGTAATAAGTTTTCCCCAACTCTCAAAATTTAAATAGCCAAATTAAAGAAAATGATGTTTTTTTTTTTTTTAAAACATTATGTGGGGAAAAGTCCAGTTTGGAGACAAGCTTCTTATCTTAATTTATGATTAAGTCAAACACTGCAGTTTTGTTTAGTTTGGGTATAACATGAAAATGTCAATGCTGACTTTTCTAATTTCCCCTCGGGGATCAATAAAGTATCTTTGAATTTGAATTGAATTAAATTAAAAATACTTCTTTGCATTTAACTTGAAATTCTGCAATACAGCTGCGATCAAATTGAGCCAAACAAAAAGAGAATTATAACAATAACTCTCAGGATTGTAGTTATTATTACAGAGTTACAGTACAAAGAATTAGCTAAAGGTTTCAGCATCAGTAAATTTGGATTCATATAAGAGAAAACTGTTGCTGTGCTTCTAAATACTTTGAGATCTCTTTGGACTATGTGCACTCATTTTTAAAAAGGATCCTGACGATTATCATAACAAAATTGATCAATTATAGCATTAAAAGATATGGCTGAGAAAACATATTCTGAAAAGAGATTGTTAAAAATGTCTTTGATTTCTTGAAGCTTCAAATTTGGCCATTTGTCTGTCTTTGATGTTTTGTCTTTGTTTTGTTGGAATTAATGTTTGTTTATATGTTGCATGACAATAATTCATGTTTAGAATAATGTTTCTAAATCTCAGATTGATTAAACTTTGAGTTTTCAGGAGAGTTAAGAAGCAGCTTGTTTCTCAGGTAGGTGCATGTTAATAGCTAAGCAGTTTAAGTTACACTAATGTGGGATGGGATGAAGAAACTGTGGGTCCGCCCATAGGCTGTCAATCAGAGGTTAGTTCTGCCTGACTCCGCCCACCTACTAGGTTGGTTCATGCCTTTGTTGTCATGGTAACGCTCAGCACCTCCCTTCCTGAGTTTTAACATTGTTTAAGAGACAATAGAGTCAAAATGCTTGTAGTGATTGTTGCCTTAAAAACATGTTTTTTTTGTATAATAATTAAGGATGTAGCATGACTTTTAGATTTATGTGTTTTATTACTAAAAGGTTAATGAAATAGTTTAAACTAGTTTGAAGAATTAGTTTTGCATGCAGAATCATTGGTGATTTATTAGATTGAAAGTTTCCCTGGTGCCATTAAGCTAGCTGACAGTTCAAGATATGCAAAAGTAAGGAATATATTTTTGATAAAGAATCAGAGTCATGCCTTTATACTTGGTGGGAATTATTTATTTGATTCAATTTGTAGGGTTTATTCATCCAAATTACATTGGATGTCCATTAATCTAATACTCATCTTTGTACAAGACAAATTAGGATGATGTGTGACTAATTTCTAAGTGAGACATTGATGACGTGAATAACTAAAGTTTGTGTTTAGTTTTTGATGGAACTGAATTGCAGTTAAAAACATCTGGATTTTCTTTATGTTGCTTTTCTTAAATTCATAGTGACACATAGTTATGTCAGAATTCATTTCTTTGGTTCTAGGTTATGTGATCTTGGTTACTAGAACATTTTTGTACAAACTTTTTGCTGGATTGTCGCATGGGTTGGACCCTGCGCCAGAAGAGGGGAATGTCAGAATAAAGTAACATGGGGTTCCAAAAGTTTTAGCACTCATGGGAAAAAGGGTAGCTCAGACCTCCAGTGAGGACTTAGTGACAATGCGAGAGAGACGTTGTACTTTGTTTATATAAATGGTGCATAGCTCCCTAAGACCACATTATGATAACCTCTCTGAAATTATGGTGTTGATTTTTTGTGAAATTTTATATCTCCACAGATTAGACCATTTTTGAAATTCTTTTTGGGTTTTCTGAAACTATGAAATGTTGACCTGTAATCAGACCTTCCTCAAACATCATGTCACATTTTTGATATTCAGAATATTTAGCTGATGGTCATTGCTAGTATATCAGGTGAAGTCAGAAGATCAATTCTTTTGATTTTGTTGGATGTTTTGATGAAGTTCATGTAGTTAAGCACTTAGGTTTGAGAATGGGACTTTGAATTGAAAATTAGCCAAGTGTTGTGAAGGCTCTGTTCTCACTTATATGAGATTGAGACAAAGGACACAGGCAAATCTCAGTCCTTTTGAAGTGCTGTGTGGCAGGTCTCCTATTTTGGACATGGGGATATTGCCAAGATAATTTTCTTCCACATCTTTGTGTGAAGATAGGATGTTGTTTTACTGTCAAAACCTGTCCACTGTGTTTTCTCAAGTTTCACAGACGGTGAAGGCTGCATTACCAGAAACAGCCACTTCCACCCTCCAGTCCTTTATTCCTGGTGACTGGATTCTGGTCAGAGAATCTAGGAGAAAACACAGGAAGTCCAGGCGCTGGAATGGCCCATATCAGATCCTACTAGACACCCAGGAAAGCTGCAGGAAAGCTGCAGGAAAGCTCCAGCTCCTCCAGCTTCATCTGGCTTCCAGGACACGAGTCATCTTCCAACTGGATCATCCACGGCCTGAAAGGTGTGAGGACAGCGGACCACCACAAGACAAAGAACTGTAAGCTGATCACTGGCGAGTGATTGAAGAGGTGGTTGAAGAACACTGTTCTTACAAGGGCACAATAATCCCTTGGGCAGTGCAACGTTATTTCAGAATCTACTTAAGGCCATCGCATTGCCTGAAAGTTAGAAATCATAAGGTCATTTGCCTCACTGCACACACACCACAGTGAGAGATTCTTTCCTCCCACTTTGACAGCAAGACTGACTCTGAGGAGGAAATCTCGGATGCTTTTATCTAACTTTTATGTTTATTGCTTGATATTTATCATTATGGTATTATTACAAATTTGAATGTGTTCATTTCCACCGTTGTTTAGTTGGACTATGGAAGCCTAACTTCCAGCAGGTTAGAGTTCCTGTTTCTAAATATATTTCTAGAGGAGCTTCCTACGACCGCCCACCTGTACCAGACTGGTAATAGGGCAGCTTGAAGCCACTCAGGAGAGTCAGCAGGATTTTTTGTTTTTTAAGTTGTGTTTATAATTTGTTTTCTTTAAAAAAAGAAACTGTTTGCTTTCAGTACCAGAAGAAAGGACATTCCACTTCAAGGTCACGATGCAGTTAAATGGAAGATAGTCTGTTCTGATGCTAATAATTGGTATTGCAAATAATTTTTATAACTCTTGTGTTCATTTTGGGAAAGGTACAGCAAAGACAATGTGTGGTTAATCTGACTAATAATATTAATCAGCGGATTCGAAGAGAGATTCATCACTTTTCTGACTACTAACACTACTAACCCTAACCCTATTAATGATCAACCATTTTTGGTACCAGTTCCTATTGATACTACTTATGCTCTAGCTACTTTCTTTCCAGATTACAGGTTGGTGGAGGTCGTTTTTCCTTGGGTGATGGTTTTGTAGAATTTTCTTTTAGTTATGTGATTATCTTGTAATCAGAAGAAAGGAGTGTAATGGAAAATTCTTTTAAAGTGCTCTGATATTCCCTTCACCTCTCTCCTCTGACCTCTGTGTTTTATTAGTGTTCTGTTATTTAGAGCAGATGGACTCTAAATTCAAATGCTGGAGAGTTTTATGGTTAACACTTCCTGAAGTGTATATTTCAAGGGAAGGTAGATGGGTGCCCTCATGAATAACTTTGTTAACTCTGACCCGGGGAGGGTCTAGGGGCCATATTTCTAAAACTCTTTGCAGTTGAGATAACACTGTCATGTTCTGGTATAAATACTGTGTGTAAATGTTGATCGGGGCTCTGTTTCACTGACTAACCTCAGTGTCAGGGTCTTCAAACGCTGAATGCCTTTGAATAAAACTTATAAGACAAAGTCCGGATTTTCTCTTGTTATGAGTCAACTTCTACCCACTTTGATAAGAAAATTCCACAACACTGTCTGCCTGCCTCTGCCCCAGGAGGGAAGGGGACTACCTCCTGGGTCCGGGGCTGGTTGCCCTGAGGGGGTACAGGCGCCTGGACCTGGGAGTATAGAGTATGCATGGGGAGTGTGAGTGAGTGTATGACGTCCATTGTTGTTATCCTTATGTTGGGTGTGAGTGATTTTATGTGTATGCATGAGGGTGGGAGTGGGTGATTGTGACTGTGTGTGCCTGTTTTTTTTTTGTTTTTTTTGCGACAGGTTGGGTTCTAACTGCTCCCTCTCCTGGATCAGCTTCCTCCCCGCCACACCGCCTGCTGGTGGTTGGAGTCTCTGCCCACTGGTGTACTTGTGGTTCTCGATGTCCGCGGCCGGGTGCTTTGGTGTGGGCTGGCTCACTCCTGGTGGCTGCTTGCCGGGGCCTGGCCCCCTGGGCTCTGTCGGGCCTCTGCTTGGGGGGAGGTGTGTCCGGGGGTCTTGGGCCTTTGGGTCCATGGCTGGATCTGCTCGGGCGTGGACGGCTGCCGGCGGGGCCTGTGGACTCATCGCTGCAGCTCCCTGGGGCTTCTGCACTGTCGCTGCTGGGTGGTTCCCCTGGGACTCTTCACTGCTCTTCTCTGGGGGGGTTGCGGCAGTCCCGGCGGTGGTTCTCCTGGGGTTCTTGTGCTTTGGGGGGCCTTTAGATGTCTGTGACTCAGTTCTCCTCAGTGTCCGTCCAGGGACCATGGGGCAGGCCTGTGGGTCCTCACACTCGCTATTGCATATTTTTGTGGAGAAACCTTGTATACAAAAGCGCATCCACACTCATACTGACAGGTGTTAAGCTTCAGGTGTTGACAGATACACAGATGTTCTATTTTGGGCTGCACCTCTCACTAAGTACATTTTACATTCAGAATTACCGTGTACTATTTTGTTAAAAAAAAACAAAAACAAAAAACAGCTGTAGGTGTATAAGCAAGCAGGGTGTAATCTTGTATTCTCTTTATTCTTCTTTCTCTCCTCCACTCTTTCCTCCTTTTCTCCCCTTTTTCCCCATCTCTCTCTTTCTTGAGCTTCATTTTTCCTTTTCATTTCAGTCTCCGTGTCCGTAACAATGGAAATATTCCCAAAGAAGTTTATAATAAAGTTTCTTCTATAAATATCAAGCAGAGCTTTAAAGCATTAGCTGTGATGCTCTGCTTGTGAAAGTAAATCTGTTGGGCAATTTCTTGGCACTCAGACAACAATTCTGGGCGATACTCTGCCGAACAGGACATGGTAAAAAAAGAAAAAAAAAACGTCTAGCGTTTCATTGTAAAATGATCATACCTCCCTGTCCCCCATTTTTCCAGGTTTCCCATCTCCCCCTAGTATTTTGATAATGTGCTCCCATGTTACATGCTTTATCCCAAAAAACTTCTCTGCTCCTTTCATTATTTTTTCTGATTTGTGTTTTACAAACCGGATTCCAAAAAAGTTGGGACACTGAACAAATTGTGAATATAAACTGATTGCAATGATGTGGAGGTGCCAACATCTAATATTTTATTCAGAATAGAACACAAATCACAGATCAAAAGTTTAAACTGAGAGAATGTATCATTTTAAGGGAAAAATATGTTGTTTCAAATT
This sequence comes from Girardinichthys multiradiatus, assembly GCF_021462225.1. Taxonomy (NCBI): domain Eukaryota; kingdom Metazoa; phylum Chordata; class Actinopteri; order Cyprinodontiformes; family Goodeidae; genus Girardinichthys; species Girardinichthys multiradiatus. The sequence continues at coordinate 3,664,498 of NC_061816.1, forward strand.
TACGTGGCGTCAACAAATCCCAAAAAAGTTGAGACAAGGCCATTTTTACCACTGTGTGGCATCCCCCCTTCTTACAACACTCAACAGACGTCTGGGGACAGAGGAGACCAGTTTCTCAAGTTTAGAAATAGGAATGCTCTCCCATTCATGTCTAATACAGGCCTCTAACTGTTCAATCATCTTAGGCCTTCTTTGTCGCACCTTCCTTTTTATGATGCGCCAAATGTTCTCCATAGGTGAAAGATCTGGACTGCAGGCTGGCCATTTCAGTACCCGGATCCTTCTCCTACGTAGCCATGATGTTGTGATTGCTGCAGAATGTGGTCTGGCATTATCTTGTTGAAAAATGCAGGGTCTTCCCTGAAAGAGATGACGTCTAGATGGGAGCATATGTTGTTCTAGAACCTGAACATAGTTCTCTGCATTAACGGTGCCTTTCCAGACATGCAAGCTGCCCATGCCACAAGCACTCATGCAACCCCATACCATCAGTGATGCAAGCTTCTGAATGGAGCGTTGATAACAACTTAGGTTATCCTTGTCCTCTCTGGTCCGGATGACATGGCATCCCAGTGTTCAGTAAAGAGCTTCAAATCGTGACTCTTCTGACCACAGAACAGTCTTCCATTTTGCCACACTCCATTTTAAAAGACCCCTGGCCCAGTGCAAACATCTGAGCTTGTGGAGCTTGCTTAGAAATGGCTTCCTCTTTGCACTGTGGAGTTTCAGCTGGTAACGGCGGATGGCACGGTGGATTGTGTTCACTGACAATGCTTTCTGGAAGTATTCCTGAGCCCATTTTGTTATTTCCTTGACAGTGGCATTCCTGTTTGAGGTGCAGTGACGTTTAAGGGCCCGGAAATCACGAGCGTCCAGTAGAGTTTTACGCCCTTGACCCTTACGCACAGAGATTGTTCCAGATTCTCTGAATCTTTTGATGATGTTATGCACGGTTGATGATAACTTGAAAGTCTTTGCTATTTTATGCTGGGTAACACCATTATGGTATTGCTGCACTATCTTTCTGTGCAACAATGGTAGAATTGGTGATCTTCTTACCATCTTGGCTTCAGAGAGACACTAAAACTCTGAGAGGCTCTTCTTATACCCAATCATGTTGTCAATTGACCTAATTAGAGTTCATTGGTCTTCCAGCTGTTCGTTATATACTCAATTTCCTTTTTCCAGCCACTTATTGCTACTCGTCCCAACTTTTTTGGGATTTGTTGATGCCATGTAATTTTGAAACAACATATTTTTCCCTTAAAATGATACATTCTCTCAGTTTAAACTTTTGATCTGTGATTTGTGTTCTATTCTGAATAACATATTTGATGTTGGCACCTCCACATCATTGCATTCAGTTTTTATTCACAATTTGTTTAGTGTCCCAACTTTTTTGGAATCTGGTTTATAATTGGTCCCAACAGTTGATCACATATGCTATGAACAGCATGATCTTTTCTACTGTTACTTCTCTATTTGTTTGTTCCATTTACATGTGGTTTGGAGTTAATTCTTGTTGAACTCTGACTGTTTCTACTCTTACTCTCTGTCCCTTCACTTTTTTTAATACGTCTGCATAACTGACATTGTTGACCACTTTTACTTGTTGGATTTCTGCCACCTTCTTTCTAACTTCACCCCCCTATATGACACCTTTTCTGTCCTCTACAAACTGCAGCTATGTGTCCATATCTCTGACATTTGAAACATCTAAGTGGAGGAGGGATGTAGGGACCCCTGTTCTAAACCTTTCTCAGTTACTGAAAAATGACTGATGTGTTTCTGTAAAGGAAGAATGAAAGGGGAAACCTCCGGAATGTGACACCACCAACTGTGCTACATAGTTTTAACAAAAGCCCTCAGAGTGACAGGAAAAGAGCAGAGAAATGTGTCCCATGCAGGATACCGTAGTGGACACTAGACATGGGGAATATGGACTATCACAATATTTTTTGATATTTATTGTGAGGATTAAAGTGATGATTAAAAAATATATATTTTTAAATTAATCACAGTATTTTTAAATCACTTTTAAAAAAGATCAGAGGTGGAGCTAGAGGTTGGGCGGGGCCACTGGACCCACCTGAAATCAGATTCAGATTTATCTGCATCAAAAACAATTGAAAAAAATAGGAATAACATTTGTAGAATTGGATTACTCCCTGCAACCCCCTCACCACCACCAAAAAAGGTCTAATACAAACTGCTCTAGTAATCATAATTACTATAACTATCAAAATAAATATGTCACTAGGATTTAAACTAAATATTTATTTGATTTATGATCTCATTGAAACAAACATAAAACTAAATGTTTAAACAAGAAAACAATCCCAGCCATACTGTCAGTTTTTGGTGTTCAGTTGGAGTTTATTTGTATTACGGTTAATGTGATTTATTTTATCACGCTCATCTTGTTATTTACGATTCATGGAAGAGAAATATAATCACTCATCCCTAATGTAAACAAAATAATTTTAATCATGCTATCTATAGGCTCATGATATCTCCATAATGTTTTGCACCAGTATAGTTATCATCTGCTTCTGAATGTCTGCTTATTATTTGGCGCTACCACTGAGCAAACATTTACACAATGTAAGATACCAGCAATTAGATTCAACTACATTCTGAACTGTCACTGTTCAGGTTCTTAAATGAAGACGACAAATTGTCCTCTGATTGTATGTAATGTAATGTGGATGTTATAAAGTCCTTTAAATACAGCATGCGGCAACTCCCCCTGAATGAGACACTTTTGGTCTTTTAGCCCTTCAGTAGCAGCTTTAGCCACCAGACCAGGTTACTGCTGGAAAAGAGCCAGAACAAAGCAGCAGCCATAAAATCTTTGTGTCCAGTGGATCAGATAGGGCTGCTTGAAGACCGAGTGTGGTGATTAAGTGTAACAAATAAGTAACAAGGTTCAGACCTAGTTTATTAAATGAACACTCGTTAAAAATAATCATAAATAATTCTAACTTGATCTTGTCAGAAATGTTCCAGTGAGATTCATTATGGTGAAAATTTAAAATGTTTTTCATGTGCTTCCAGGTGCAGAACCAAGAGGAAGTAATGAGTTTAGAGGAGCTGCTTTTGCTTTGGAAGATACAGGTCATATGTTTTACTACAGTAAATTAATCATTTCAGGACCAATTGAGCTCTTTTATAAATAATAATTGTTAAGCTTTCATATTAATATGGACTCTTACTTTCTCATCATGATTAGATAATATAATAAAACTGTTTAGACTAGGGCACCTTAAAACAGAACAAAATGTGATTTAGACAAATTTCTATGTTCTGTGACCCACTTAAACTTTGAATTATGTTTTAATCTGTACAGATTGAGCTGCAAACATGACTTGTTGTTGTTTTAGTGAAAATATCCTGCAGCTGTTTGCAAATAGTGGAAAACTAAATGATGTTTCCACATAACACTATTCCAGATTGGACCACAGGTTCTGATCCATATTTACTCCTCCTTCAAACACTGTGGGTGTTCGCTACACTTCAGTCAAGAAAAATAAATTATAAAAACATGTTCTTTTTTTTGCTTTACGTTGGTCAGCAGTAAACAAATAATCTTTCTGAATTCAATTTATACAGTCTTATTCTAAATTTTAAGTAAGGTATAAAGTATAGAACTGACTCGAGATTTGGTTGCATCCGCAGTAGTGGCGGCAGGCATGGCGGCAGGCATGGGCAATGCCTGGATAGATTATACAACAATAGGACCACTTGAACACGATCAAAGTTGATCTTTAGAAATGTCTAAATCAGATTGTGACCATAATTGAGAATAAAACATGTTTCAATCACTTTATAGTTGTTTTGTTTTTTCAACAGCCTAGTATATTGGGGTTCTTCTTCAATTTGAAGAAGATATAAACCGAAATCCTAACATCGCCAGAAAAGCTTGCACCTCATCGTTGCTCCAAAGGGTGACTTTTCCAGATAACTGTGCAGACTCCATCATATGTTTCTCTCACTCGCTTGAATGCACATTTGAATATGGCGGTTGTTTTTTTTTACACTAGTCGACTCTTACGGCTGGCCGCGCCCACGGCCAATCAGTGAAAAGCCATTTGTTAAACTCACGTACAGTACAGACCCGGCCTCGCTTAGCCCTGCTAAGAACGAGGTACCAAAAAAGTAGGTACCGGCACTGAAATAACAGTAATGGAAATGCTCACGAAGCGAGCCGAGTGGAGCCGAGTCGGGCCAAATAGAGCCAGTGGAAAAGGGAAATTAGTTCCACATATAAACATTCTGCATGTATTCGGGTACAAAACAAAGGTGTATTCATAAGGCACACATGTATCAAACTTATGTTCAGACTAATGAATGCATTATAATGTTCTGACCTGAGAGTTTCCAGTTTGCAGTGTGGACTCTTCAGTCCAGAAGACAGCGGCTCCACTCCAGACTCCTGCAGCTTGTTGTTACTCAGGTCCATCTCTCTTAGATTAGAGGACTGGGAGCTGAGAACTGAGGCCAGAACTTCACAGCTTCTCTCTGAGAGGTTACAGTTCTTCAATCTGAAGAGACAGAGATCAAAATGAACAAGAACAATTTTGATGGAATAAAACTAGGGGTGCACCGATTTCAGTTTTTAGGCCGATTCCAATTTTGGCTGATACTGATGTTTATTTTGTATAACTGACACTGTCAGGTGTCATAATACTGCTTTTTGAGCATTAGATATTTACTTTTGGTGATATGCTACAAAGCATTCCTGGTTAGTATTCAAAGACGAGAAAACATTGCATTTCTGTCATTTCCACCTTGATAAAGCCTTAGGGCATAGGATTTATCTTTGGATTGCAACTTTGGATACTGGCTTACTTTCTTGGTTAAAGCTATGGGCATCTGCAAGGCAGAAACGTTTTGGATAAATAAATCTTTGGTTGAGAAGGCCACAGCCCTTCTTGTTGACCAGCCAGGAATTTGCAATGCATAGGTCAAGGGTGTATTCAAATAGGGGAATATACCTTCTCCTGGACATAGCTAGAGTCAATTCCTCCCTTTGGCACATTGTAATTAGGGATGACTGATGGGCATGGGGTAGTGATCTTTATTTTAGACTCCTTGCTCCACTGGTTGACAGTAGGAAAATGCTTTCCCCATCATCATGATGTACTAACACCTATTGAGTTATTTTTACAGAAACAGATAAACTAGTTGGTTCAAGTGAGTTGATTTCACAGCACGTTATTAATGTTAATTACATTAGCTACCCATAACATGAAGTGACAAATCAACCTTTTCGTCAACAACATTTTTAAAAAGTATTTAAACATATAATTATAGCTTTTGTGCTGCATCAAGGGTCATAATTCTGTTTAGTAAGGTCTGGATCACCAAAATATGTCAAAAAAGGAACCATTTTGGTTCCAGTTTCTAAGTGTCAGTCGGGTCTTCTGGAATAAAAATGTTAAATAGATTCTAAAACAACTTGACAAGTGCTTGTCAGTCGAACATTAACATTTACACTTTCTAATAAATCTTTAGTTGTTGAGCAGAACATCCAGGATAATAGTCACTATTTCCTGGTTTTAGCTCCTCGTATCAAAACCCAATTTCTGCCAGAACTAACAGAACTTTGTTTGAAGTTTTGACCACTGGCAGCAACCTGAGAAGAGCCTCCTCTGAAGCAGAGTATTTCTCCAGGTCAAACACATCCATATCTTCTCCTGATGACAGTAAGATGAAGACCAGAGCTGACCACTGAGCAGGAGACAGTTTATCTGTGGAGAGACGTCCTGAACTCAGAGACTGTTGGATCTCCTGGACCAGAGAACGATCATTCAGTTCATTCAGACAGTGTAACAGGTTGATACTTTTCTCTGCAGACAGGTTCTCATTGATTTTCTTCTTGATGTACTGAACTGTTCCCTTATTGGTCTGGGAACTACTTCCTGTCTTTGTCAGCAGACCTTGCAGGAGAGTCTGATTGGTCTCCACTGAAAGACCCAGGAGGAAGCAGAGGAACAAGTCCAGGTGTCCATTTGGACTCTGTAAGGCCTCGTCCACAGCACTCTGATGGAGACTTGTTAGATTTGGTTTGGTAAATAACTTAGACAACATAGAAATGTTTTTCTGGTCTTCCATCAGATTAACTCCATCCTTGATGAAGGTCAGATGGACATGAAGAGCAGCCAGAAACTCCTGAACACTAAGATGGACGAAGCAGAACACCTTGTCCTGGTACAGCCTTCTCTCCTCTCTAAAGATCTGTGTGAACACTCCTGAGTACACTGAGGCTGCTCTGATATTGATGCCACACTCTGTCAGGTCTGATTCATAGAAGATCAGGTTTCCTTTCTGCAGCTGATCAAAAGCCAGTTTTCCCAGAGACTCAATCATCTTCCTGCTCTCTGGACTCCAGTGTGGATCTGTCTCAGATCCTCCATCATACTTGACCTTCACTTTGGTCTGAACCACCAGGAAGTGGATGAACATCTCAGTCAGGGTGCTGGGCAGCTCTCCTCCCTCTCTGGTCTCCAACACATCCTCCAGAACTGTAGCAGTGATCCAGCAGAAGACTGGGATTTGGCACATGATGTGGAAGCTTCTTGATGTCTTCATGTGGGAGATGATCCTGCTGGCCTGCTCCTCATCTCTGAATCTCTTGCTGAAGTATTCCTCCTTCTGTGGGTCAGTGAACCCTCTGACCTCTGTCACCATGCCAACACACTCAGGAGGAATCTGATTGGCTGCTGCAGGTCGTGTGGTTATCCAGAGGAGAGCAGAGGGAAGCAGGTTCCCCCTGATGAGGTTTGTCAGCAGAACATCCACTGAGGTGGACTCTGTAACATCAGTCAGGATCTCCTTGTTGTGGAAGTCCAGAGGAAGTCGACTCTCATCCAGACCATCGAAGATGAACAGAACCTGGAAGTATTCAAAGCTGCAGATTTCTTTGGTTTCAGTAAAGAAGTGATGAACAAGGTCCACCAAGCTGAACTTTTTCTCTTTCAGCACATTCAGCTCTCTGAAGGTGAATGGAAATATGCACTGGATGTTCTGGTGGGCTTTGTCTTCAGCCCAGTCCAGAGTGAACTTCTGGGTTAAGACTGTTTTCCCAATGCCAGCCACACCCTTTGTCATCACTGTTCTTATTGGTTGATCTCTTCCAGGTGGGACTTTAAAGATGTCTTCTTGTCTGATGGTTGTTTCTGGTCTGTGTGGTTTCCTGGATGCTGTTTCAATCTGTCTGACCTCATGTTCATCATTGACCTCTCCAGTCCCTCCCTCTGTGATGTAGAGCTCTGTGTCGATCTGGTTCAGAAGAGTTGGACTTCCTGCTTTAGCGATCCCCTCAAACACACACTGGAACCTCTTCTTCAGACCAGATTTAAGTTCAAGTTGACAAACTGAGGAAAAAAACCCTGAAGGAAGACAAAATATTTGTAATAATAAAACAAATTCAATAAAGCATTGAAATATTTATTTTTCTGCTCGAGACTGAAATAAATTCAGCATTTATCTGTAGGTTAAATCTGTAGAGAAATCTCTTACCGCTCTGCAGACATTCAGCAATTGGGATTTCCACAAGAGCTTCCCTGCTTCTATGGCCGGAAACACTTTGAACAAAAGTGATATAATGTAAAATCAATTCAATATATTAGGTTTAACAATGCATACAACACAAATGAAAATATCAAACATAAACAAACGATAATAATAAAACATTGAAAACAGGAACAGCCATTCAGTAATTTTTTCCTTCAAATGTGTTTAAAATCCTTCAGTTACATTAAGCTGCACAGCTCCAGCTCCTGTTGTAGTTTGTTAGAAAATGAGTTTTTTCCAACCTTTAGCATCCCTAACCCTAACCCTACTGAAGGAACAGTAAATGTAATACAAGTCTGTGATCAGAGGCTGCAGCTGCTCTGTTTCAATGACTGATGGGGGGGGGGACAGACCTAAGGAAAACTATAAATAATCTAAACATAAAACACATAAGAAATACTAACTGGGCGAAACAGGAACACAAGAAACTAGCCGAAACATAAACAAAATAACATAACCAAGTCTGGAGGAAAACGAGAAACAAAATATAACTGACTGCAGACAGAAATGAGACAAGAGGAACTAACCAAAAACTATACTAAGATAAATAACCTGGGAAAACAAAATATAACGACTAGGCGAGGGGGAGTTAAACCCACAAGCAAGGCTGGGGAAGAACAACTAATAAAAACAACAACAAAAGGGAATCTAGGGTAAAGAATTAACAAACTAGTGGGGCGGAAAAACAGAAAACCTGACAAGAACGCAGCGAGGACCTAGACAGTAAAACAAACACGAGAGTAACGGGCAAAAAACTACTAACCAAAGAAGGGAAATAAACAAAGAAAACTGTAGAAATAATAAACCCGAGGAAGAATAAACAACTAAAGTAAAATAATAACCAAAGGGACCAAACAACGAGGGGTGAATGAACTACTAACTAAGGGATATAAACATAACTACTAAACAGAAGCACAACAAAAAAGACCTAACTGGAAAAAGTAAACAAACCAAATGAAAATGGCAGATCCTGACAGTCCAGGTATTTCTACAGGTGAATTATTTAGTTTTTGCTCCATATCTTCACCACCAGTAAAAAACCTGCCTTAAACATTTGTGCATTTCTATTTATTTACAGTCTCACACTTAAACCTATAAGTTAAATATGATCAGATAAAAAGGGTTGGTTGTTAATTTGGTCATTTATCTTGTATTATCTGCCCTCCTTTAGTTCTTCACTTTAAAAGTCGTCTGATTCAACATATGAATTAAAACTGAGGGAGAAAAACATCAGAAGCACAAATTCAGGAACAAAACAATCCACTAGAGTCTGAAGTGGGAACACACTTATTTTGTCATTGATTATTTCTTTAAAATGGTCAACCTGAATTATGTCTTCAGCTAGAATCAGCCTGATCCCTGCTGGACCAACAGGTGAACTACAGACACTTAGAAACACCTCCAACAATGTTTACCTTGAACTCACTGGAGACTGAATTTGTGGAAAAGCTTCCAGCAAAAACAAACAGTTTCATAAATAGGAATAAAAATGTGTAATCAAAACATTTTTAAATGAATCAGTTCAGTTTCATACAGTTAAAACATTTAGACAGAGCTCACCTCTTTGCAGCTGAACGTTGATCTGATTTAAAATCAATACCATGACCCTTTGAAGCATCACTCTTTAAGGACACACAGCTGGGTTCTGGTTCTGGTTTGAGGGTCTGTTGGATCCTGAAGGAAAAACACTGAAGTCAAACTTAGTCTAATAATGTATTTAAAGTTAAACCCTGAAGCTCAGAACTCTAAAGTGTCTCACAGTGGCTCTTGTTTGAAGAGGATCCAAATATTCCTGGTTTCACTGTAAACCGTATATTAATGATGGATTAATAATTAGCACTGATGATCATTAATAAGGGATGATTTTTGGGTTTGGTAGCAGGAACTGAACAATAATCAGAAAGTTTTTCTGTAGAACAGTGTTTGATGTGTTCTGATCTTCTATCCTGACAAACTTTCTTCCTTTGGATGAGAGTCAGAACTGCTGATGGAGAAACAAGTTCATTTATCTTCTTGTCGTTTGTTTTACTTGTTCTAGTCTTAAACTGATGATGGAACCCCTTTAGAGCAGCAGCTTTATTCTCAGCTCATCATTTCTGAGCTTCTGGAAGCTTTTTATGGTCATACAGGCCATGGTGGTGCATTCAAGGACCTTTCATAAATCAAGTAATCCACACTAAATTTCCTCTAAAACATTCATCTTGTTCTCATCATCAGACTTCATCACAGCAGCACATAGATGATTTTGTATTGTTGATGACATTTAGTGGCTGCTGAAGGAGACTGTGGAGCAGTTTGCTGATAATAAGACTGATGATCATTTTGAATGAACACAAATGTACTTTAGAAGCTGTTGATTTCACTGATGTTTGCAGATAACAGTGAGAGATCATGTTTTCCATCAGATTTAGTTTGGATTATTTAGTTGACATCTAATCCTTGAATCAGCATCATGACTTGCCTACATGTGCAGTCACCTTAAGCTCTGCAGAAGCACCAACTCTGATGAACTAATGTGACACAAGGTGATACAAAATGATTCAACTGGATGGAAGAACAACTGATTTTAGCTCCAATATCATCTAACAAGATCATTTCATATCATCACAATAATACAATGGTTTGATTATTTCCATGATTTAGCATCCATCACACACTGCTTCACATGTGAACACAGACATGTGTGAGAAAGAGTTGTGTTCTCATAAATATGTTGGAATGAAGTTAGTTTCAACTAATTAGTTTGAACATTTAGAAACAGCTCACCTGTTTGCAGCTGAACGTTGAGCTGATTTAAAATCAATCTGAAGACCCTTTGACCTGTTGCTCTTTAAGGACACACAGCTGGGTTCAGGTCCAGGTTCTGGTTCTGATCGTTTCCTGTGGTGATGTGAGCTGTTTCCCTCCCTTCCGGCGTTTCACCGCGTGAACAAAGGTGAGCGCACCTTTGACCAGAATGTCCAAAAATTCCAGAGCAGTAGGCAGAAAAGTCAGAAATAACTCCTCTGGGGTAGCAGAGTTCTTCTCTGGTGAGAGAGCTCCTGGTACCATCACAGAAGACCATTTTAAAGCACAAAACAAAACAATGCGCACCAACATGCCGAGGCGACCATCTGCGGTGCCATCTTGGTCATACTTAAGGTAAAAATAGTAAAGGTAAAAATGATTGGAAATCTTTAAAAATAGCAAAAGAGGCTTTATCTATTGTGTACAAAAATAATAAATATACTCTATTTTAAACCAGCAATGTAATAACTGTTCTTCTTTAGCTTTAAAGAAAAACAACTATATCATTGTATACTGTTATGTTTTTATTATTAAAATTTTGTATTTATACCATGACACAATATATTTACACTCAAGTTTTTCTTTTTTAGTTCTAATCTTTATCATCTTTGTAACATTGTCAGGATAAAGTTGTTCATAATACATGTCATGTGTTTCAATGATGTCTGCAGATGTTAAAGAAGAGGCTCAAGAAGAACAGAGTCCTGATTTGAACCAGCAGGAGCTGCAGCTCCTCCATGTAAAGGAGAACAGTGAAAGAATCTGGGCCAGGCAGGATGGAGAACTACTGAATGTGAAGGCCGAGACTGATGATACCAGGTTTCCATCAACTGTTGTTCATATAAAGTGTGAAGAGTATGAGGAGAAACCTCTACTCCCTCAGAGTCATCAACAGCAACTGTGGAACTGCAGAATCCAGCAGGAACCCAGACCTAAATACTCATGGAGGCACTTCCAACTATTCAAAGACTGAAGACAGTGAAGATGATGAAGAGGATGATGTGAAGCATCATAAATCTGAGCTTAAACACTTATCAGACTCTGAAACTGAAGACAGTGAGGATGATTGGAAGGAGAGCAGGACTCCAGGGTCAGGCAGAAACACTGTCAACAAATCTTTGAGCTGCTCTGAGTGTGGGGGAAAATTTGCTAACAGACGCTCTCTTCAGAGTCACATGACATGTCATCCAAGATTAACATCTTCAGATTGTTCTGGTAGTGAGACATGTTTCAGAGAAAAGAAAAACATAGATTCGTATATAATGGATTCACTGACAAAAGTCCAGACGAGTAGTAAAAATATTTACTGTGGTGAGTGTGGGGAAACTTTTAACAGGAAACAAAAACTAAGCATACACATGGAAATCCACACAGCAAACAAACCCTTTGGATGTGATGTTTGTGGGAAAAGATTTAACCAAAAAACAACTTTAAAGCACCATATAAAAACTCACACATGGGAGAAATCCTTTGGTTGTGATGCATGTGGAAAGAGATTTAACCAAAAGTCATATTTAAACTAACACAGGAGAATCCACACAGAAGACAAAACCTTTAGTTGTGATGTTTGTGGAAAAAGATTTGACCAAACCTCAGATTTAAACAAATACATGAGAATCCACATTGGAGACAAACCTTTTGGTTGTGATGCATGTGGAAAGAGATTTAAACAAAAGTCAAATTTAAACAAACACATGAAAAGCCACACAGGAGACAAACCCTTTGGTTGTGATGTATGTGGAAAAAGATTTAACCAAAAGTCATATTTAAACAACCACATGAGAATCCACAAAGAAAATAAACCCTTTGGGTGTGATGTTTGTGGAAAATGTTTTTTCTCCAAGTCAAATTTAAACAACCACATGAGAAGCCACACAGGAGTCAAACCTAAAAACTTTACCTTTTATGTCAGGTCTAAACCAACACACTAGAATTTACAAAAGACAAAAATTGATGATGGTCAGAGGGCTCGATGGTGCCGATTGTATGGCAGCCTCTCTTTTGTTAGTCTGCCCCAGGGCAGCTGTGGTTACAATGTAGCTTACCACTGTCAGTGTGTTAATGTGTGTATGAACAGGTGTGGTTGCTGTTGTTGTATGTGCAAAATGTCTTGGTGGACACACAAATGTCCTCACAAAAACTGGTTTATGATGTCATTTTGTCAATGAGTTTGTTGAGGGCAGTGGCTGCAGCTTAAAAAAAACCTCCAATCGATGCATTCAAAGCATACTGGTACCTTCTTCTTTAATTCCTCTGTCCACTTCTTTATAGTCCTTACCGCAGGCTTACAAGTTCTTTATTTCTGTTGGTTTGTGTGAGCTGAAGCAGATGGTGTTCAGAGTCCTGAAGCTGTTCAGGGCACAGGGCAGTAGGTATCCTTTAAAACTGTGTATCAGTGGTCAAGAGTGTTAGCATCTCTGATTGAGCTCTCTGTATTTAGGAAGTTCATAAGTGAGATTTGTGCTGTAAAATATTGGAGAACAATGATGGGGGAGTCTTGGTGTTGGTTCTTCCACATCTGTAATTAGATCAGCCCGCTAAGGGCGGCATATCTGTGGAAATCCCAGTTTCTTATGCTGAGGAAGAGCATCTCGCTCGTTTAGTTTGCCAAGTAGCGGATATTCGCCAGGTAGATACACGAAAGCAGAGGTTGCAGTCCTGTCAGAGCTTGACAAGCATACCTGCACATTTCCCAGTCTGGTTCTTCAGTACTTCCCACAAAGAGCAACTGCACTTCCAACCAGGATTTCAAAAAAATCTCTGAATGGGTGGACTGACTCAGAGAGGACTGACTGATTCTTAGGAGTTGCTGTCTGGTTGGAAGTACCTGTAGCACAACTGCAAAGTACAGTACAAATACAGGGGGAAAAAAAAAGTACAGAGACGGCCATGTATAGCGCCATCTTGGATCTAGCTAATTCCAAAATGCTCTGGGTTGGGTCCTAGTTGTGCTTCAAGTGTGTTGATCTTTTTTTGCTATAGATCATACATCTATTGTGGTCGATGAAAAAGATGGATTAAATCCCCGAACACCTGACAAACTCCCCATCCCCACCAAACCCTCTCCCCTCCTTTGGTGCAATGACACTGGTTCCTTGTTAGCTCTTTGGGTCGCAGTTTGGGTGTTTGAGCTTTTGAGTTGTCCTTGTAAACAACTGTGACTTTGTTATGGTGATACATTGCATTAAAGTCCACAAGAATATTATCAACCAGAAAACAAGGTCAAAAATCCTAAAGAATAACAAAACTTGTCATGTAATAAGTTGCTATCTTGTGTCATACTATTCTAGAATTTTGTTGAATTATTATAGAGATGAGTTTCATTCTAGAAATCTATGTTTGTTATGGATCATATACATATTGTTTGATATATTGTCGCCTCTGGCTGCTCATCTCTCACATTGTTGTGCCTCAGCTTGGGATGAAATGTGGACTTAGACCTTTCTTCGCTTCTGTTCATCAGAATGGTCCACATAAGAGGTTGTGTCTGGGCAGAGAAAATTAGTTTAGGATAAAACAACCTAAATATTGTTAATTTCACGGTGTTTAGCTTTTGTTTGTGGTGGTATAAGGCAACCTTGTGATGCTAATGTGAACATACCTCTAAGCCTTAAGGCTAGTCTCATTTGTTCTGTGTTGTTTTAAAGCTGAGACAAACTTTATTTCAATTATGTGTTTAAACACTGGCGGTTCAGTAATGTAATTTGCTACATTTGCTTTTATCTGTGCTTTTCCTTAATCTCTTTGAACTAACCTGCTAAAAATTTGTTCGAATATTGCTTAAAACCTGCTAAAGGCTGTCTCTGCTAGCAGCTAACATGCTAATACCTCTGCTAATATTACACGGTAGACAGCTTTGTTTACAACATAGCTTGCTTCATTCACTCCATACTTGTTAGATAACGTGCCGTCAGAGCTTGTATACACATTAAATACCATTAGTACAAATATTAACGTATAGGTAAAACTTATACATCTGTTGAATGAGCTAATTTCTTTGTGTTAGGATTTGGTAACTCGGATGTGGTACCACCATATTTCCCTGTTTGTCCATTAGCCGTGCGCCCCCTGGCACTTTTAAATAAAGGTTTGCACCACCATTTTAAGCGTTAATAATGTAGTTTAACCATGTGCTGAGGAAGAATTGTATAACATTGAAAATCAGTTGTCCAAATTGGTTGTTTTCTAATTTGAGAATTCATTCTTTAAAAAACATTTTATTAAAATAATGTGTAATGCCTGGTTCACACTGAAGGGTTTTCAGATGATCAGCTGATTTTCATCATTACATTATGGAAAATAATGAACTTTATCACAATATGCTAATATTTTGAGAAGGACCTTTATATATATATATATATATATATATATATATATATAAAAGAAGCAAAAGCACAAGCAGGGATCATGTTGTACCATGGATACTGTTACACAAAGAGGTCAGGGTGGACTGAGAAAATGGTCATTCATAAAGAAATCAAACTGATGCTGCAGAACTATGAATTTCAGAACAGGCGGAGGTCAGGTTCTTTGTAGACTGGAAGCTGCTGATTATAAAGAAAGTAAAACTGACACTGCAGCACCATGGACAGTGGCACTAGAGGATGTCATGTTCAAAGTGGACGGGAAAACTGCTCCTCAATAAGAAAATCAACCTAATGCTGCAGCAGCATCAACAGTGGCATGAGCTGCGGTCAGATGCTGGTTAGTTTACTGATTAATAATAAAGGGTTGGTCAGGGGAGAACAAGGTGAGGGTCAATGCAAGACAAGTCAAGTTTATTTGTATGGCAAATCTGAGCAACAAGACAATTCAAAGTGCTTTACATGATGAAAAAAGTACACTCTTCACCAACATAGAAGACAACACAACGATGGGGTCTGTAGGTCTGTGTTGATGGACCTTGGAGGCATGGAGAAGCACCTGGTAGACAAACAACCATACAGACTCAAACACACTCATACCTAAACACCGTTTTAGAGTGTTGCATATTCAGTTCAGTTTATGTATACAGCACCAATTCACAACTAGTCTCATCTCAAAGAACTTTCCACACAAACCTGTCAAATTAATTTCCAATTAGACAAGAAATCAGAATAAACTAAATTCATATGAAGATAATTCAATCATGAAGAGATCAGTTTCAATAATGATCCAACCTGATCCTCAATGGAATACAAGACAGTCTGTTGGCCAACAGTTATTTATGTAAGGGAGCCTAGCCAACTGCATCAAGACCTTGACTTTGATTTTGTTATTTATTAACTGATCAAATAAGTTTTTCTAATCAATATGTTTGAAAAAAAAAACAACAAAAAAAACTACTCACTTTTTTAGTCAGATACTGGTTAAGTATCAATGGTTCTCTACCAGGCCAGTGTTCACCCAGTCACTTCATTGTCCACTCTGTCCTCTCCAGGTTTTAGGAAACAAATTATTTTCATAGGTTAAAAATCCTGTGATTTATTTATGAGAAAACTTCTCTCAAATACTTTTAGTTGGAAGATTAAATATATTCAGAGTCAGATTGTATATAGAAAATAAGGTGGAACTATTGGATATTTTAAAGGGGAATATTTGTTTGCAGTTATTTCATCATTATTAAAAAAAAAACGTTTTCCATTATTCAACACATATGGTAAGAAGGGGGAAAATAACAGGGTGGACATATCTAATTTGCTTGTATATTATCTGCTTAAAGTGAATCATTGAAAAAGGGAGCTGAATATCTACTTAATAGAATCAATATGGAATTAAACAGACATTTGAAAGTCTAAACGCCACTTTACTGTGATATTAATTGTTGCGTAGGTGCCAAGAAGAAGCCCGACAGATTTATTTTCACAAGTGGAGCAGGCACAAGACATGCTGCACCGCCCCATCCACCCAACCGCAGCCCAGAAAAGTCAAAGTTCCTTAAAACATTCATTCATATACAATTTATTGATCTTCAGCATAATTCAATTCAACCTTGCTTTTATAGCTCCTTTTAAAACCTAGACATAAACACAAAGATACTGCAGTAAGACTAATTAATAAAGGAGTCAGGAAACATTAAAACTATTTCTTTTAAAGTAAGACTAATTTGCTAAGAAAATATAAAACAACAATAATTAAAGTAAAAAATAGGACAAAAAGTTAAAAACTGAGAAATAAGGTACAGTGATTTTTTTTCAGCTACTAACCTACAGTCTTTACATATTATTAATGAAAAGGTATGACTTAATGGTAGAGCTTTGTCATTAATGAAGCAGGTAGGGTAAAGAGAGCTCTATAAACTATAACCAATAATCGTGCCACATCTGCCATTTGTGACTTTTATAGACTTAATACAAACTCCATGTAGAGGTGCAACTTTAACAGTTTTAAAGAAGTTTGTCAAAGTGGAGTTCGGTGTTTTGTTGCTTCTGAGGCAAAAGAAGAGAAAAGACAGCTTCTGGTTGGATTAAAACCCTTGTTTTGAAAAATAAACTTTCACTTTAAAACTGTATTATAATCTTTACTGAGGAAAGCTTGGGATATTCACAGATAATCATAAATCAAGTCTGAAAGACATCCAACACAGAGCAGCAACATACATTAAATGGAGTAAACATGTCAAATATTACATTGAATGAAGGATTTACTCCATGTTTCATCACAGATTGCTATAAACAGACACTGATGATATGAAATTTATTACAGCTAAAGCTAACAGAATGGTTTTGATGTAAATGCATGGTTAACAAATGTTGTTGTGCAATAATATGCTGATGTTATTTTATATTTAATTAAATAACCAGCCTTTCAAGTATTGTCCTGTGAATACCAGCTGAATATGGTGGTGATATTAGAACAATAGATGAAAGAGTGATTTGAGCACTGGCATTACTGAACAGCAAACTCTGCAACATATGGAATCAATTCACCGCACCTTCTCTTCAAAATGTAAGAATTTAACACAAAAAAAACAACTCAAGTTAAAATATGTCAATTAAAAAATACTAGACTACAACTATTCAACTAAAACTACCAAACAAAATAAAGGAATACAGAAACTAATGAAACTATATACAAATAAAAGATAAAAGGGGACCAATAAAATTGATGCAATGATGTCATAGTTCAGTGTTGATATTTAGGTTTAAGAACCAGGATTTATTTTGAGGAATCTGGAAATGAGGTCAAATTAGTTTTAAAAGTAATTAAGGGCAACAACTGGTATATGTTCAAACAACCAGTCACTACATAAAACAGAAGGTAAGTAAAACATTATTTTAATAAAATAATTTTCAAAAGAATAATTTCCCAAATTAGAAATCTATAACCTTTTGGGACAATTGATTTTCAATGGTATGTAATTATTCTTCAGCACATGGTTGAACAGAGTTATTACCACTTAAAATGGAAGTGAGAAACTTTATTTGAAGACGCCAGGGGGCGAACCGCCAATGGACGGATACAGAGATGTGGTGATTCACATCTAGGTCACCAGCTGCTAAGACAAAGAAAATACCTTATTCAATAATTGTATACGTTATTTTAAATACCATACAATACAAATATTAATGTGTATACAAGCATTGATGGTGCGTTATCCAACGATTACGGAGCGAATGAGACAAGCTCTGTTGTAAACAAAGCTGTATACCATGTTTATAAGCAAGGCTATTAACCTGTTAGCCGCTAGCAACCTTTAGCATGTTTTAAGCAGTACTGGAACACATTTTTAGCAGGTTAGTTCAAAGCAATTAAACAAAAACACAAATAAAATGGAGCAAAATCCCATTATTGGACCATCACTATTTAAAACATCTCATTGAAATAACGTTTGTTTAAACTTTAAATCACAGAACAAATAAAACTAGCCTTAGTAAAGTTGAAAGAAAATTCACATTAGTTGATAAACCAGCTGCTGTCAGCTCCATCCATCACATTGAGCCAACAGGTCAGAGGTCATGACTGAAAGGCTTTAGGATACAACAACAAAGGGTCTGGTTGGATAGCTCAAGATGTTTGCTCAGAGATCAGCAACATGGAGGTCATGGGATCAAGACTGAGAAGATCCACGTTTTAAAAAAACCAAAACTAAACAATTTGAGAGAACTTTGAGCAACTTTTCAAAGAGTTGAACCAGTGTGAGCCAATAGCTCAACATGATGGACCGTAGGATGGAGATTCAGGAAAGTCTGGGTTCAACTTCTTATCAGGAACCATTTAGGAGCTGATTTGTTGTGAAGAACCTCAGAGTCTATATTTTGAGAAGTTCAGGGATGAAAGTGAAAAGTTGAAAAGCACCAAGAGAAGAGAGATGAGAGGGGAGCAGACCTGATGGTGTGGAGGAACTGTCTGTGACCAGAAGATGCCAGTGGTGGAGTTCCTGGGTTCAAGTCCTGCCTGAGCTTACGACCTGGAGAGAAGATCTAGTCCTGCTGCAGAGAGTGGGTGAGGGGGCGTGAGTGGGTCTTCTCCCTGGCTTCTCAGGAGGTAAATGGAGGAGGTTATGAGCTTTTAAACAACACAGGATCAAGATATTATTACACACTATGAATCTTCTACACTGACACACTTTCACTGTTTGGACCTGATTGCTTTTGGCTAAACTAAACTTTGATACCAGTGACTTTAAACCTGAAACTGGATCAAATCACTGGGAATGTGGAGTTCTACTGGGAGAACAACAGGAACAAGTTTGGACCTGAGTAGAACCTCCTGCTGCTTTCTTTCTTCAGTTTCTGGATCTTCTCAATCAAAATGCCTTCAAAGCTGGATTCAAATCTAATTTTCTTACATGGAGACTCTAAAACAGATCATCCAGATTGGTTCAACACCAACATCTGATCTGAGTTTCAGCAGCAACTTACAAAACATCTCAGCATCAGCATCTGGAGAACAACATGCTAAATTCAGCTAAACTGCTGAAAGAAGTTCAACCAACCTTCAGAAACTCAACATCAAAACTGAACACAAGTCTCTGAAGACAGTCAAACATCTTCAAGCAGTTCAAACCAGTTAGCATGTTCTCCTCCACATGCTAACAACAACATGTTGTGAAAGTTCTTCAGCAAACAGATCAAACTCCAAAGCTGAGCTAGAAGAACCTTGGATCTAAATGACCTCAGTTAGTGTTTCAATGCAACAAACTTTCATTTGAATCCAACATTTAAACCAATCTCATTGAGCTCATCCAGAAGTTGGAGAACCAAAGCAGCAGTTTCAGGTCTCCTCACATCTAAACCTTCTCCTCTTCACTCACCATCTGAACTCCACATTCACAGTCACATTAATACAGTTACAGATTTAAAGTCACTGATTGATATCAAAGTGCAGTTACCCAAATGTTGGCTCCATGTGCTTCCTCCATCCAAACCAGCTCAGGTGAAAGGTCAGACTGTCAAACAGGAAGTGAAGGCTTCCACTTCCTTTTATAGGGCGGGACCAGGCAGCCTCCACTAACAGGGTGGGGTGATGTACTTTGAAATCACTCCAGATGACAATCATCATCTCTCTTGTGATCCACTAACAGGATGGTATTCTCTCTAGTTTCTTCAGGATGGTCCAAGCATCCGTTGGAGATAGATCTGGACTGCAGGCGTGTTTCTCAACAATAAACCAGAACAGGAACCCAAAGAGACCCAGAAAAGGGTTCCTCTGTCTTCCTGTCCATCAGATATGTGTCTCCTTCTAATACCTTTAAAAGTCAGATGTTAATCTGCTGACAGAAGAACCTGGAGGAACAAAGTTATATTCATGTTTTGAGCTTTTCTTCCATTTATTTATTCCAACAATTCCTGCTGGAAGACAGCCTCCCCTACCCACTGCAGTGTGACTGGTTTCTGCTGATCCAGGTTCTGATGTAGGCAAGACTTGAATTAATAGAACCTGAACAACAAACTTGACATCATTTTATAAAGTTGGTCCAGTTGACCCAATCAGAACCTAGACTTTGGTGAGGTAGATCCAACCCTGACTCTGTGATGGACTGGTGACCTGTCCAGTGTGTCCTCAGCTTGTAGTCCATTAATGACTGCTGGGACAGACACCCCTCCTTCTTTCTTGGGACTAAAGGTCAAATGAGTATTTGCAGGAGACTGAGACTGGCTGAGTCCATCACTGTTTTAACCTTTTAGACATATTTGATGTTCTGTAAAATAACAGTCAGAAAACTGGTAGCAAATACTGTTTTATTCTCCAATATTTACATTTCCATCATCTGCAGTTCAGCCACAGATAGTCTGGAATGATTCTTCTTTTAGGAACAGTCTCATCAGAAGTCATATTGTGAACTGATCTGGCTCATTAAAACATAGCAGATACTAACAGTGAGGAACTGAACAACCACCGGGGCAGTTAAAACAGCAGCTCCACTCACGTCATCATTTTTCATCACAAATCAGTTCCAGAAACCCTGAGCTTCACAGCCCACAGATCCTGAGGAGGCAGCCTGTTTATCTGGGGCTAAAGTACAAAACAGTTCAGATCAAATGAAGAAAAACTACATTAGTGACACAAACAAGAAACATGACAGAAAAGATTGGAGATAGAAATGTTGAAACTTCTTCTGATGGTGATATTAAGAGCCAGGATCAAACATTTACTGGAAGAGATGTAAAGAACCAGTAAAGAACCAGTAAAGAACCAACTCCAGCAGCAGTCTTGGTATAGAACTGGAAGCACATTGGAGGAAAAACCCTAAATGAAGCTTTGACTGGAAACAGAACCAAACCTTTGGATCCTGGAATAATCCCAGCTTCCATCTTTAAAGGACTGGAAGAGGACAAAGTTTACAAGGAATCTTTTCCAAGAGTTTCAGAAAGAAACCGACTGAATGTGAAAATGTTTCTGAGTGAAAGAGACATACATGTAGAGACTGAACTATCTGTTCAACAGTGAGAGTGTTTCTCTGACAGGAGGAGACTCTTTAGACTCAACACAGAAACACTGAGGAATTATAATTGATCCTGAATCCAGGATAAAGAGGTTCAGTGAATGTGGTGTTGAAGGTGTGGAGGTGGATCAGTGAGTCAGAGGAGACTCTGTAGAAGGACAGAATGCCAGCAGGACAGTCCACATACACTGCTACTCTGTTAGAGATGGAGGAGGAGGAGTAAGAGGAGGAGGAGATGGAGGAAGAGGAGGAAGAGGAGGAGGAGGAGGAGATGGAGATTTTCTTGTCATTGTGCCAGACAGAGTAACCACCATCAGAACATCTCAGACTCCAGGACTGATCATTCAATCCAAACCAACAGTCATCACTGTATCCTTT
Source organism: Girardinichthys multiradiatus (assembly GCF_021462225.1). Classification (NCBI taxonomy): domain Eukaryota; kingdom Metazoa; phylum Chordata; class Actinopteri; order Cyprinodontiformes; family Goodeidae; genus Girardinichthys; species Girardinichthys multiradiatus. The sequence goes on from NC_061816.1 coordinate 3,686,108, forward strand.
CCTCCTGATTCTTCTGTAACTCACTGATATATAAACTACTCCGTTCCACTTAACCTCCCAGTAACAGCGACCAGTCAGACGATCACTACACAGCAGCTGAGGCCAGTAATCAAATCTTTCTGGACTATCAGGATATGCCCGAAGCTCCTCCCCACGTGTCACCTTCCTGTTGTGTTCCGATGGTTTGAGGTCTCTGCTCACTGTGTTTGTGTCAATTGTGAGCTGATAGGAATCTGATGGAGAGAACAAACACAATCCAGCTGCAGTTATTGATCATTTATTGACACTTTGATGATGACTCCTGAATGAGTGATGGACAGTTTGAAGATGGTTGAATGTGAGCTGCTTTGTTGTCATGAATCAAATGAAAAACACACTTACACTTCCTCAGACCTGGTTTCAACCATCGGACTCCAGCAGGTTCCCTGAAAGGAGGAGGAGGGTCAGACCATCAGTCTCTTTCAGCAGCAAACATGGACATTGTAATAGATCAGATCAGATTCTATTCTGACATGCTGCTGGAAGAACTGGATCTGGATCATTTGGACTCTGTGACCTGCTGCATATGTTGTCTGTTCCATTGTGGGAGGAACCAGACTGATAGAGCAGAATCAATCAAGACAACATGACGCCTGTACTGTCTGTCAGTTGCTAACAATGAACTATTCTGTATAAAGCTGCTCATGACTGAGGAACCTTGGCTCATGTCTGGGTCAGCCAAGCTGCAGTCAGCCGGGCCTCTGGACCCAATTCTCTTCATTTCCTACTTTTTACATTAAAGAGTCCAAATCAACCAAGCTGGCTTTTCCTGTCTCATTACTGAAGGTTCTGCCACAGCAGACATTACATGGCTCGGTTCTTCTTCACTCAGAAGACAACTGTCCAACATTTGGACTCATCCATTTGAATGGAGCGTCTCTAAAGTTCTGTCCTGTAGTTGTCATGTTTCAGCCCAGTTTGAACTCATTATTTTCATTTCATCTTTTTGAATCAGGCAGGAGGACACCATCCAGTCTGGTTCTTCATCTCCAGTTTGAAGAACACTCACATCATCAAGGTTTATTTCGTCCAACATCCACACTGAGACTGAAGCTGATTGATGATATGAGAGACAATCAAGCAGGTTCTTCAGCATCTATCAGCTCTGCTTCCTGGAAAAGATGAGCTTCAGCAGCTTCATCTGCTCAAAGATCTTCATCAAAGAGTCCTGACCTGTCTGAGACTTGAACTATTAAAGTCCTCTGCTATGATAGGAGCAGCATCCAGGTGACTGTTCTGATCTTCACTGAGCTCATCATGTAGTGCAGTCAAAGCTAGATCTTTATCTGCCTGAGGTGGAATATAGACAGCTGTGTTAGTTACTGATGGAAACGTTCTGATCCAGAAGGATGGTCAGAGCAGGTCAACTGATGGACAGATGCTCCAGATGTGCTAAATCAGAATGGGAAAGTCCTGATGTTCTCACCATCAAACCATCTGTTATTAGATATGAGACACACTCCACCATCTGGTGATGTTCCTGCCTTTGCTGTTCTGTCCACCCAGTGCAAGGTAAAACAATTGGGCCGTATCACGGTGAGGTCCAGAACCACTGGGGTTCTCCATGTCTCAGAGAAACAGACAAGGTTAAAATCTCTGATGTTCAGCTGTAACTTTACTCTGGATACATATGATCCAGTTTGATGTCCAGAAACTGAGGAACCAGCAACCATCATCAACTGGGAACTGGATCAAGGTGTGTCTGTTCACTGGGTCCGGTTCTGACTCCAGCAGGTTCTCCTGTCTTTGCTTTGTCACTATCTGTGTCATCCTGCTTTGTTCTTTGAAGTGAGGTGTATCTTTGGAGGCCATCTTGAGTCTACAGACTCTCCAGGAATTGGTGAGTAGATGGTTCTATAAGGTCCAAAAGAGTCAATGTTCTGTAAGTTGTCAGAACTAAAGTGTTTGGTTAGAAAAGTGAACTTAAAGAGACGTTCCATAAAACCAGAGTCGGGTCAGAGGGACCTGGACAGCGTTTGATCTTGGTCCCACATGATTCTAAATAAGACAATGAAACAGATGATGAACTAACTGCTGTCTGTTCCAGCTGAGAAACTAACAACTCAGAAGGATTTACCAGAAAATCATCAACTTAGCATTTAAACCATTTTAATTTGTGAAACAGAGAATACTGTTCCTCATTAAAACCCAGAAGAACCAGTTTGATGAATTTTCACCTGAATATTTCCAGTGTACAGTCTGAACCAGACGGCAACTTCTCCCCTGAATCTTGTAGGTTGTTGTTCTGCAGGTCAACTTCTCTCAGACAGCAGGACTGGGAGCTAAGAACTGATGACAGAACTTCACAAGTTCTCCCTGAGAGGTTACAGGATCTAAGTCTGAGAGACAAAATGAAACAAAAGACTTTAGACTTCAAGACTTTAAATAAAACTGCACTACACCTTCAGTCCAGCAGATGGCTTTTACTATTTTTAAATGATTCTTACTATTTTTACTTTAACTATTTTTCTGCACTAGAGGCCTTTAATTCTCATTTTTCGACATTAAAGGGAAAGGTCATTATTACAATCTAAGGTGGAAAAGGCCTACAATGCATTATATTTAAGGAAATGCTCAAAGTATGTAAGAGAAAAGGGTTATATATAACCTAGGGGCTACAATAATAATATTTAACCAATATTGTTATTGGTTAAAAGCAGAGTTAAAAACAGTAAATGTTTTTGGTGATCTTATATTACTGCAACTGAGATTTTAAGCTAAAAGCAATGTTGCCAAATCTTGCAAGAGAAACAAGCAACCAGCTCTCTGAAAACAATCTAAAAAAAAGCCCAACGGGCAACCCACAACACTGTGTAAATACAGAGTTTATAAACAGTATTAATGTATACAGTTATTATGACATTATACATAGACAAAAGAAAAATTATGCTAAACACTTTTACCATAAAAATAATTTATATTATTTGAATAACTCATACTTTTAAACTCTAATCAAAAGAAAAATGCATTTTGCATACGTTTCAGTAAAATGACAGTGAACACAGTCAACAAGTAACTTTCTTTAATCTTTGTTTAAAAGAAAAGACACACATGAGTGATTTTTTAGTAAAGTCATCTAGTTGGGTTTAAGAGTTTGCTTCCTTGTGTAACATCATTAAAAAATCCAAACAAGTCAGCCCAGATTTCAGGAAGTGAATTCTGGACCTAATCTGTTTTAACCTTGAATAAAACTTCCAGATTCATGAATCTGTTCTGGATTTGTTCAAACAACTGCAGGTCCAACAACACCATCCTAATGTTGAAGCACAGTAGTGGCTGCATCATGATATGTAGATGTTTCAAGGTCTGGAGTGGCTAACCAGGAAACCCTGGTGATCCAGTGTAACGTTAAGTCAGTAACTGGGTTGAACTGAGTAGTCAGACCAGGCTGCTTGCTGCTCTCTCTACAGCCAGCTTTCATCTGTACCATGTGACCACAATCAGCCAATCACATGGGGCTGACTGCTAGCTAATAGCGTTTAGCTATTCTTCACATTTCTCCGTTACTGGGAGATGCCTGATGTGTTTCTGTAAAGGAAGAATAAAAAGAGAAAGCTCTGGAATATGACACCACCAACTGGGCCTCATTATTTTAACAAAAGTCTTCAAAGTGAGAGCAAAAGAGCAGAGACTTGTGTCCCATGCAGGCTACTGTAGTGGACACTAGGCATGGGGAATATGGACTTTACAATTTGTGACAATATTTTGTGGCATTTATTGTGATAGCAATAAAAGTGATGATAAAAATATTCAAAAATCATCACAGTCCTAATGAAACAGTCACAGCAAGCCACACGAGCCCAACAAGCACAAATACCGCTCTAATAATTAAACATATTTATTTATTTATTAAGGCAAAAGCAAACAGTAGCAACAAAATAATTTGTACCCAAGAAATTGTCTCAACCTTGTTTTATGCAGTCAGAACATGTTATGATTCTGGTCTGTTTCTCTGCACCGTCTCTGTCTGCCTGCTGATCATCGCTGTGCTGAAGGATTTCAGAGGATTGTTTTCACCTGCTCCTCCCCGGCCAGCTCCCTATTCATGCCTCACCTGCTCCACCTGTTTACCTGGCTTAATAAGCTGCTCTCTGGCTGACAGCGCTAGATTATTAAAAGCCTTGTGTGGTAAATGTCCGGCATTCTTCCTAGCCTGTCTGCCTGATCTTGATCTTGTTTTTGCCACCTGGATTTTTCTGCTCTGCTTTGCCCTCGTTGGATATCTCCCTGGCTTCTGATCTCTGGACATCAACCTTGTTTCTGCTTCCTGACTGTCACCCTCTGCCTTACCCCCGGATCCGTCAGCCCAGTACTGGATCTGATCATAACGTCAGACCAAGGATTCCAGTTCTGACTCACTGTGATGTCACCCTGGAGCTGAAAATCAGCATCCTTGCTCTCCCACGGGTTCTGAGAAGGTTAGTGGCTTTTTCTCTGAACTTAATATTCTTTGTTCAGCCATTAAACGATTTGTCTGCCCTCAGAGGTTCCTGATCCTGCTGCTGGTTTTCTGTCGAACAACGACAGATTTCAATGAACCTCTTAATATTCACCTGTTGTGTCCAGCTGAAATTTCAGGTTCTTTGTTCAACCTGCTACAGAACAAGTCATGATAAAAGTTGCAGTATTTATGTTAAGGGAGGGACGGTAAACAAAAATCAGTTTGGTATGTTTTCAGAATGCTTAAAATAGGACAAAAAGGCAGTAAATAAAGTATCTATTTCAATTTCTAAAACATTTGTATTATGTCCTAAAACTAAAAAAGTAGAAAGTACAGAATTGACTGGACACTTAGTTGGATTTGTTTCAATGAATAAAGTAGTATAAGCAGTCATAGCCAGTGTCTGGATAGATTATACATAATCAGAACCACTTGAAAATGGGTTACAAAATTCTAAAGACTCTGCCCATATTTGAAAATTAAAAAGTTTAAATCACTAGTTTAGATATTTCAACAGCCCAAAATCCCAGCTCTACCTGAATGCAGCATGAACAAATGTTGGTCAAATTCTCAATGACAGAGATTCCTCCAACTTGCATTTTATGAGATGTACAGAGTTTGGGCTGATTGGATGCTACAGGGAGCTATTTGGACCTCAGCTGATTTTTTTCTCCAGAACCAGTGATGTTTACATTCAGCTTGATGTTTCAGGAGAGGAATTCAGTTCAGTGCAGAGCAGCTATGAACCTTATTGCTGTTGAAATATGTAGACTGACAAAGTTCTCATTCAGTCCTTTTTCCAATGTAGCTGCAGGAGAAACCTTAAAGGGGACAGAACTCTGCTACAAATAGCAGAGTTTAGTTATAACTGGCAGTTCTCACTCTTGTTTTGGTGTCACTTTTTAAAGTTACCCTACTGAACATTGCATTGAGCACTTAGTTCTGCACATAAACATTCTGCATGTTTTCAGGTAGAAAAAACTAGATGATGTTCACAGTAATTAAGTCATTAATGCTGTTCAGACCTGAGAGTTTCCAGTTTGCAGTTTGGACTCTTCAGTCCAGAAGACAGCAGCTCCACTCCAGAATCCTGCAGCTTGTTGTTACTCAGGTCCATTTCTCTCAGATTAGAGGACTTTGAGCTGAGAACTGAGGCCAGAACTTCACAGCTTCTCTCTGAGAGGTTACAGTTCTTCAATCTGGAGACAGAGATCAAAATTAATAAGAACAATTCTGATGGAATAAAACTAAATAAAAACATCTTATAGTATTAAACAAGACAGATGAAACTGCTTCATGAAATAAGAACTCAGAAACTCTAAAGCAATGCAATGAATGTCAGAACCATGAAACAGAACAAAATGTGATTTAGACAAATTTCTATGTTCTGTGACCCACTTAAACTTTGAATGATGTTTTAATCTGTACAGATTGAGCTGCAAACATGACCTGTTGTTGTTTTAGTGAAAATATCCTGCAGCTGTGTGCAAATAGTGGAAAACTAAATGATGTTTCCACATAACACTATTCCAGATTGGACCGCATGTTCTGATCCATATTTACTCCTCCTTCAAACACTGTGGGACGAGCAGTAAAATAAAAATCATGATGGAAATGGAAGGAAAGTTATTACTAAAGGGAAGAACTTTAAGAGAACAGAACAGCAACCAGAAATCAGAATATTAATCATCAGAACCAAGCAGCAATATTCTGTTATTTTAAATTATAGTCCGATAAAAGATGAGAAATATTCTAAATACACCTTTTCAACACTTTTTGACATTGGAATCAATAACAAAATGATACTATAAACATAAAGTTTCTCATAAAAGTTAGACAACCCTAATATGTTTGTTAATATTTGATGCTATCTTTTCAAGGGAAAACCCTACAAATCTGACACTTTGATACAAGGTAAAGTAGTCAGTGCGCAGCTTGTATAACAGTGTGAATTTGATGAAACTGCTGCCAAATAAAATAAGGACACCCCTAAGTGAAATGTCCAAATTGTGCCCAAAGTGTCACTATTTTGTGTGGCCACCATTATTTTCAAGCGCTGCCTTAACTCTCTTGGACATGAAGTTCACCAGAGCTTCCCAGCTTGCCACTGTAATTCTCATCTACTCCTCCTTGACAACATCACACAGCTGGTGGATGTCAGAGACCTTGAGCTCCTCCACCTTCCATTTGAAGATGCCCCACAGATGCTCAATAGGGTTCAGGTCTGGAGACATGCTTGACCAGTCCAGCACCTTTCACCACAGTTTCTTTAGCAAGGTTGTAGTTGTCTTAGAGGTGTGTTTGGGGTCATTATAATGTTGACTTACTGACCTGCGGCCCAGTCTCCAAAGAGAGGGGATAATGTTCTGCTTCATTGTGTCACAGAACATGTTGGTATTCATGGTTCCCTCAATGAACTGTAGCTCCCCACAGCTAGCAGCGCTCCTGCAGCTTCAAACCCTGACTCTCCACTACCGTACATGACTGTAGACAAGACACACTTAGCTTTTACTCCAAACGCTTGACACAATGTGAACCAAATAAGTTTATCTTCAGCAAACTGTTTGGGGCCTTTCTAGTGCATCATGTTTAGAAGCAGCGTCTTCCTAGGATAAGAGCCATGCAGACCAATTTGATGCAGTGTGCAGCATATAGTCTGAGCACTGACAGGCTGACCTCCACCCCTTCAACGTCTGCAGCAATCATACGTCTATTTTCAAAAGACAACCTCTGGATATGATGCTGAGCAGGTTTACCCAACTTCTTTGGTGGGTCGTGGTGAGGCCTGTTCTGAGTGGAACCTGTCCTGTTAAACTGCTGTATGGTCTTGGTCACCGTGCTGCAGCTCAGTTTCAGGTTGTGGGCAACCTTCTTATAGCAGAGACCATCTACATGTAGAGCAACAAGTCTTTATTTAGATCGTCAGAGTTATTTGCAATGAGGAGCCATGTTGAACCTCCAGTGACCAGTATGAGAGAGATAACACCAAATTTAACACACCTCCTCCCATTTCACACCTGAGACCTTGAAACACTAATGAGTCACATGACAACAGACTAGATGTGCAAAATTTTGATATTTCCACTTAGGTGTGTACTCAATTTGTTGCCAGCATTTTAGACATTAATCACTTTGTGTTGAGATATTATGAGGGGACAGAACATTTACAATGTTATACAAGCTGAACACTGACTACTTTATGTTGTAAGTATCATATGTTCAGTATTGTCCCATGAAAAGATATAATAAAATCTAAACAAAAATGTGAGGGGTGTACTAACATTTGTGAGATAGTTTAACTGACCAGACCTGAGAGTTTCCAGTTTCCAGTTTGGACTCTTCAGTCCAGAAGACAGCAGCTCCACTCCATAATCCTGCAGCTTGTTGTTACTCAGGTCCATCTCTCTCAGATTAGAGGACTGGAAGTTGAGAACTGAAGACAGAACTTCACAGCTTCTCTCTGAGAGGTTACAGTTCTTCAATCTGAAGAGACAGAGATCAAAATGAATCAGAACAATTCTGATGGAATACAACTAAATTAAAACATCTTATAGTATTAAACAAGACAGATGAAACTGCTTCATGAAATAAGAACTCAAAAACTCTAAAGCAATGCAATGCATGTCAGAACCCTGAAACAGAACAAAATGTGATTTAGACAAATTTCTATGTTCTGTGACCCACTTAAACTTTAAATGATGTTTTAATCTGTATAGATTGAGCTGCAAACACGACCTGTTGTTGTTGTAAAATATCCTGCAGCTGTTTGCAAATAGTGGAAAACTAAATGATGTTTCCACATAACACTATTCCAGATTGGACCACATGTTCTGATCCATATTTACTCCTCCTTCAAACACTGTGAGACTAGCAGTAAAATACAAATCATGATGGAAATAGAAGGAAAGTTATTATTAAAGGGAAGAACATTAAGAGAACAGAACAGCAACCAGAAATCTCAATATTATCAGAACCAAGCAGCAATATTCTGTTATTTTAAATTCTAGTCCGACAAAAGATAAGAAATATTTAAAATACACCTTTTCAACACTTTTTGACACTGGAATCAATAACAAAATGATACTATAAACATAACGTATCTCATAAAAGTAAGACAACTCTAATACACTACTCAACAAAATAAAGGGAACACTCAAATAACACATCCTAGATCTGAAAGAATGAAATATTCTCATTGAATACTTTGTTCTGTACAAAGCTGAATATGCTGACAACAAAATCATACAAAAATCATAAATGGAAATCAAATTTATTAACCAATGGAGGCCTGGATTTGGAGTCACACACAAAATTAAAGTGAAAAAAACACACTACAGGTTGATCCAACTTTGATGTAATGTCCTTAAAACAAGTCAAAATTAGGCTCAGTATTGTGTGTGGCCTCCAGGTGCCTGTATGACCTCCCTACAACACCTGGGCATGCTCCTGATGAGACGGTGGATGGTCTCCTGAGGGATCTCCTCCCAGACCTGGACTAAAACATCCGCCAACTCCTGGACAGTCTGTGGTGCAACGTGACGTTGGTGGATGGAGCGAGATATGATGTCCCAGATGTGCTCAATCTGATTCAGGTCTGGGGAACGAGTGGGCCAGTCCATAGCTTCAATGTCTTCATCTTGCAGGAACCGCTTACACACTCCTGCCACAGGAGGTCTAGCATTGTCCTGCATTAGGAGGAACCCAGGGCCAACCGCACCAGCATATGGTCTCACAAGGTGTCTGAGGATCTCATCTCAGTACCTAATGGCAGTCAGGCTTCCTCTGGCGAGCACATGGAGTGCCGTGCGGCCCTCCATAGAAATGCTACCCCACACCATTACTGACCCACTGCCAAACCAGTCATGCTGAAGGATGTTGCAGGCAGCAGATCGCTCTCCACGGTGTCTCCAGACTCTGTCACGTCTGTCACATGTGCTCAGTGTGAACCTGCTTTCATCTGTGAAGAGCACAGGGCGCCAGCGGTGAATTTGCCAATCCTGGTGTTCTCTGGCAAATGCCAAGCGTCCTGCACAGTGTTGGGCTGTGAGCACCAGCCCCATTTGTGGACGTCAAGCCTTCATGCCATCCTCATGGAGTCGGTTTCTAACCGTTAGTGCAGACACATGCACATTTGTGGCCTGCAGGAGGTCATTTTGCAGGGCTCTGGCAATGCTCCTCCTGTTCCTCCTTGCACAAAGGCGGAGGTAGCGGTCCTCCTGCTGGGTTGTTGCCCTCCTACGGCCTCCTCCATGTCTCCTGGTGTACTGGCCTGTCTCCTGGTAGAGCCTCCAGGCTCTGGACCACAAACACACAGCTAGCAGCACTCCTGCAGCTTCAAACCCTGACTCTCCACTACCGTACATGATTGTAGACAAGACACACTTAGCTTTGTACTCCAAACGCTTGACACAATGTGAACCAAATAAGTTTATCTTCAGCAAACTGTTTGGGGCATTTCTGGTGCATCATCTTTAGAAGCAGCTTCCTTCTAGGATAAGAGCCATGCAGACCAATTTGATGCAGTGTGCAGCATATAGTCTGGCCACTAACAGGCTGACCTCCACCCTTTCAACCTCTGCAGCAATGCTGGCAGCACTCATACGTCTATTTTCAAAAGACAACCTCTGGATATGATGCTGAGCAGGTTTACCCAACTTCTTTGGTGGATCGTGGTGAGGCCTGTTCTGAGTGGAACCTGTCCTGTTAAACTGCTGTATGGTCTTGGTCACCGTGCTGCAGTTCAGTTTCAGTGTGTGGACAACCTTCTTATAGCAGAGATCATCTACATGTAGAGCAACAACTCTTTATTTAGATCCTCAGAGAGTTATTTGCCATGAGGAGCCATGTTGAACCTCCAGTGACCAGCATGAGAGAGATAACACCAAATTTAACACACCTCCTCCCATTTCACACCTGAGACCTTGAAACACTAATGAGTCACATGACACCAGGCTAATTGGGCAAAATTTTGACATTTCCCCCTAGGGGTGTACTCAATTTGTTGCCAGCATTTTAGACATTAATAATTTTGTGTTGGGATATTATGAGAGGGCAGAACATTTACACTGTTATACAAGCTGAACACTGACTACTTTATGTTGTACGTATCATATGTTCAGTGTTGTGCCATGAAAAGATATAATAAAATCTAAACAAAAATGTGAGGGGTGTACTAACATCTGTGCGATAGTGTAACTGACCAGACCTGAGAGTTTTCAGTTTGCAGTTTGGACTCTTCAGTCCAGAAGACAGCAGCTCCACTCCAGAATCCTGCAGCTTGTTGTTACTCAGGTCCATCTCTCTCAGATTAGAGGACTGGGAGCTGAGAACTGAGGCCAGAACTTTACAGCTTCTCTCTGAGAGGTTACAGTTCTTCAATCTGAAGAGACAGAGATCCAAATTAATAAGAACAATTCTGATGGAATAAAACTAAATAAAAACATCTTATAGTATTAAACCAGACAGATGAAACTGTTTCATGAAATAAGAATCAGAAACTCTAAAGCAATGCAGTTAATGCATCTGTTTGCAAATAGTGGAAAACTAAATGATGTTTCCACATAACACTATTCCAGATTGGACCACAGGTTCTTATGCATATTTACTCCTCCTACAAACACTGTGGGACGAGCAGTAAAATAAAAATCATTATAGAAAAAGAAGGAAAGTTATTACTAAAGAGCAGAACATTAAGAGAACAGAACAAAAATGTGAATATTAATTATCAGAACCAAGCAGCAATATTCTGCAATTTTAATTTATATTCACTATTTTCAGGAAATATGTTGCCCCTGGAGAAGGAAATGTGTGCTGTGACCTTTAACCCCTGTAGTCATGAGGGAGCATTGGGCCCAAACTGGACCATTTTATTTTAGTTTTTTTAATCTTAGTTTAAATCTGATTGTGGACGATATTGAATAATTTGTGATTTTCACTTTGAAATAAATCAGAGAAAACATTGAAAAAGACAAATTAATAAATAAATGAATTGATTTTATATCTATTTTAGGTCATAAGGAACTGAACAGAATGCATTTGTTATAAGTGAAAAGGAAATAAACAAATTGAGCCATTTTTTTATTCTACTTCTAGGAGAATAACCATTTAGGTTCCAGATTCTACAGTGAGAAAAATAAGTATTTGAACGCCCTGCGACTTAGCAAGTTCCCATAGGGGTCTGAAACGTTTGATCTCTCTAATTGCAAACAAAGGCTAATGTGCCAAATATTAACATTGATTTTTACAGATGTTCAAATACTTATTTGCAGCAATAACACACAGATAAATTATTTTTAAAAATCATAAATCGGTATTTCCGGATTTTGTTTTTTACATCACAGTGGACCTGCACCTAAGATGTAAATTTCTGACCCCTCCATGATTTCTAATTGGGAGAACTTGCTAAGTCGCAGGGCGTTCAAATACTTTTCCTGTATAATAATTTTCCTCACTGTACGTGTCCGTTGGGATAATAGTCACACTTTCCTGGTTTTAGCTCCTGGTGTCAAAACCCAAATTCTGTCAGAACTTACAGAACTATGTTTGAAGCTTTGACCACTGGCAGCAGTCTGAGAAGAGCCTCCTCTGAAGCAGAGTATTTCTCCAGGTCAAACACATCCAGATCTCCTGATGACAGTAAGGTGAAGACCAGAGCTGACCACTGAGCAGGAGACAGTTTCTTTGTGGAGAGACTTCCTGAACTCAGAGACTGTTGGATCTCCTGGACCAGAGAACAATCATTCAGTTCATTCAGACAGTGGAACAGGTTGATGCTTTTCTCTGCAGACAGGTTCTCATTGATCTTCTCCTTGATGTACTGAACTGTTCCCTCATTGGTCTGTGAGCTACTTCCTGTCTTTGTCAGCAGACCTTGCAGGATAGTCTGATTGGTCTCCACTGAAAGACCCAGGAGGAAGCGGAGGAACAAGTCCAGGTGTCCATTTGAACTCTGTAAGGCCTTGTGCACAGCTCTCTGATGGAGATATTTTAGTTTTTTAGGTAATTTAGACCAAGCAGAAATGTTTTTCTGGTCTTCCATAAGATTGACACCAGAGTTGATGAAGGTCAGATGGACATGAAGAGCAGCCAGAAACTCCTGAACACTCAGATGGACGAAGCAGAACACCTTGTCCTGGTACAGCCCTCTCTCCTCTCTAAAGATCTGTGTGAACACTCCTGAGTACACTGAGGCTGCTCTGATATCGATGCCACACTCTGTCAGGTCTGATTCATAGAAGATCAGGTTTCCTTTCTGCAGCTGATCAAAAGCCAGTTTTCCCAGAGACTCAATCATCTTCCTGCTCTCTGGACTCCAGTGTGGATCTGTCTCAGATCCTCCATCATACTTGACCTTCTTCAGTTTGGTCTGAACCACCAGGAAGTGGATGAACATCTCAGTCAGGGTGTTGGGCAGCTCTCCTCCCTCTCTGGTCTCCAACACATCCTCCAGAACCGTAGCAGTGATCCAGCAGAAGACTGGGATGTGGCACATGATGTGGAAGCTTCTTGATGTCTTCATGTGGGAGATGATCCTGCTGGCCTGCTTCTTATCTCTGAATCTCTTCTTGAAGTACTCCTCCTTCTGTGGGTCAGTGAACCCTCTGACCTCTGTCACCATGCCAACACTCTCAGGAGGGATCTGATTGGCTGCTGCAGGTCGTGTGGTTATCCAGAGGAGAGCAGAGGGAAGCACGTTCCCCCTGATGAGGTTTGTCAGCAGAACATCCACTGAGGTGGACTCTGTAACATCAGTCAGGATCTCCTTGTTGTGGAAGTCCAGAGGAAGTCGACTCTCATCCAGACCATCAAAGATGAACAGAACCTGGAAGTGTTCAAAGCTGCAGATTTCTTTGGTTTCAGCAAAGAAGTGATGAACAAGGTCCACCAAGCTGAACTTTTTCTCTTTCAGCACATTCAGCTCTCTGAAGGTGAATGGAAATATGAACTGGATGTTCTGGTGGGCTTTGTCTTCAGCCCAGTCCAGAGTGAACTTCTGGGTTAAGACTGTTTTCCCAATGCCAGCCACTCCCTTTGTCATCACTGTTCTGATTGGTTGATCTCTTCCAGGTGGGACTTTAAAGATGTCTTCTTGTCTGATGGTTGTTTCTGGTCTGTGTGGTTTCCTGGATGCTGTTTCAATCTGTCTGACCTCATGTTCATCATTGACCTCTCCAGTCCCTCCCTCTGTGATGTAGAGCTCTGTGTAGATCTGGTTCAGAAGGGTTGGACTTCCTGCTTTAGCGATCCCCTCAAACACACACTGGAACCTCTTCTTCAGACCAGATTTAAGTTTATGTTGACAAAATGAGGAAAAACATCCTGAAGAAAGACAAAATGTTATTAGCAATGAAACAAATTCCTCTAAATAGAGAATTTAAATATCTGTTTTTCTGCTCTTGAGACTCAAATAAATTCAGCATTTATCCTGAAGGTTAAATCTGTAGAGAAATCCTCTTACTGCTCTGCAGACGTTCAGCCAGCTCCTCCTGCTTCATCTTCTTCAGGAAGTTCAGTGTGATCTTCACAAAAGCCTCTCTGTTGCTCCTCCTCTTCTCTTCATCCTCACCTTCCAACACCTCCTCATCCTCCCACTGACTCTCTAAGCCTTCTGGGTAATCTGGACTCAGAACCTTCTGGATCTTCTTCAGCTCATTCTTCACAAAAGTAACAATGTTGTCCTCCAGCAGCTGGAACAGAACAATATATGAAGGACACATCAGACTGAGATCATGGAGCCAAACATCAGGTCCATGTTGGACAGACTGACAGTCCTCTGGTCTACAAAGTGCAGCATGGAGATGACTGTGAACAGAACCGATGGAGACGTAGTTGTTGTACATGTACAGACCATAAATATGGAGTCCAGCTGTGTTTGATGCTGCTGGGCAGATGGACCACTGGGAACCTCTGAGTTCTGCTGGTCCACTCTGTGGAGGAACCAGGAAGCATTAGCTCACATTCTGTAGAACAACAAACAGACAAAGACGAAGGTCCATGTGGTGTCCTGCTCCAAAAGCTACGTGTCTTTTCCCATTCAGGGACAGCTGTCCCCAGAGGGGAAGTTCCTACCTGAGCAGAGTCTGAGTTGTCATGGTAACTGTGTTGAAACATGGCTGATTTCTCAGAGCTCTAAATGCTCAGTTGTTCCACTTGCTGATTACAAGAACTTTAAACTGAACATCCAGAGGAACATGAAGCAGATTGTGGACCAGTGGTTCAGTTGTGGACATTTGAATTTCATTTCAATAAATGTTCTTGATCGGCTTCATTGTAAAATATTTTAGTAGATGTAGAATATTTGAACAGTTGTTGTCTTTCTTAAGTTATTGAAGTCTTATGACAAACATTGTTTTAACTTTTGCTTTTAGATTATTTATTTTTATTCATATTTTATATTCCACTTTCATTCATTCAGATAAATCTCATTGTGACACTGAATCTCATTTTCAAGAAACTTGAAACAAACATATCAAATAATTATTATTATTACAATAATAATTCAAATATATACAATAGCTTTAAGAATGCATGCAACAGTTTAACTGAAAATATAAAATTTAATCAGACGACAATAATAAAACATCAAAAACATGAACAGCCATTCAGTGATTTTTCTATTGTCCATAAAATGTGTTTAAAATCCTTCAGTTACATTAAGCTGCACAGCTCCAGCTGCTGTTGTAGTTTGTTAGAAAAATGAGTTTTTCCCAACCTTTAGCATCCCTAACCCTAACCCTACTGAAGGAACAGTAAATCTAATACAAGTCTGTGATCAGAGGCTGCAGCTGCTCTGTTTCAATGACTGACAGGAAGCTGGAGACACAGTTATTAAGCCAAGAACTGATCTGGAAATGAAAATATTCCAGTGCAACAGTCTGTGTGAAAACAATGAAGGCAAGTTAATCAGACAGAACAAAGTCCAAAAGTAGGTAAGAGGTTTACATCCTGAGATGAATCTGTGTGCTTCATGATGAACATCATCCAACATCTGCAGAGAGCTAACAGGAGGATTCGTGTCCAGAAATAATGTTGCTGTGAGGTAAGAAGGTGGTGGCAACAATTCATTTCTTTACTTTAAATGACAATATTATAGAACTCGACTTTAGTAAATAACGTTCAGGTATTTCTACAGGTGAATTATTTTGTTTTTGCTCCATATCTTCACCACCAGTAAAAACCTTAAACATTTGTACATTTCTATTTATTTACAGTCTCACACTTAAACCTGCGAGTTAAATATGATCAGATAAAAAGGGTTGGTTGTTAATTTGGTCATTTATCTTGTATTATCTGCCCTCCTTTAGTTCTTCACTTTAAAAGTCGTCTGATTCAACATATGAATTAAAACTGAGGGAGAAAAACATCAGAAGCACAAATTCAGGAACAAAACAATCCACTAGAGTCTGAACTGAGAACACACTTATTTTGTCATTGATTATTTCTTTAAAATGGTGAATCTGAATTATGTCTTCAGCTGGAATCAGCCTGACCCCTGCTGGACCAACAGGTGAACTACAGACACTTAGAAACACCTCCAACAATGTTTACCCTGAACTCACTGGAGACTGAATTTGTGGAAAAGCTTCCAGCAAAAACAAACTGTTTCATAAATAGGAATAAAAATGTGGAATCAAAACATTTTAAAATGAATCAGTTCAGTTTCATACAGTTAAAACATTTAGACAGAGCTCACCTCTTTGCTGCTGAACGTTGATCTGATTTAAAATCAATACCAAGAAACTTTGACCTATTGCTCTTTAAGGACACACAGCTGGGTTCTGGTTCTGGTTCTGGTTTGAGGGTCTGTTGGATCCTGAAGGAAAAACACTGAATTCAAACGTAGTCTAATAATGTATTTAAAGTTAAACCCTGAAGCTCAGAACTCTAAAGTGTCTCACAGTGGCTCTTGTTTGAAGAGGATCCAAATATTCCTGGTTTCACTGTAAACCGTATATTAATGATGGATTAATAATTAGCTCTGATGATCATTAATAAGGGATGATGGTTTGGTTTGGTAGCAGGAACTGAACAATAATCAGAATGTTTTTCTGTAGAACAGTGTTTGATGTGTTCTGATCTTCTATCCTGACAAACTTTCTTCCTTTGGATCAGAGTCAGAACTGCTGATGGAGAAACAAGTTCATTTATCTTCTTGTCGTTTGTTTTACTTGTTCTAGTCTTAAACTGATGATGGAACCCCTTTAGAGCAGCAGCTTTATTCTCAGCTCATCATTTCTGAGCTTCTGGAAAGCTTTTTATGGTCATACAGGCCATGGTGGTGCATTCAAGGACCTTTCATAAATCAAGTAATCCACACTAAATGTCCTCTAAAACATTGATCTTGTTCTCATCATCAGACTTCATCACAGCAGCACGTAGATGATCTTGTATTGTTGATGACATTTAGTGGCTGCTGAAGGAGACTGTGGAGCAGTTTGCTGATAATAAGACTGATGATCATTTTGAATGAACACAAATGTACTTTAGAAGCTGTTGATTTCACTGATGTTTGCAGATAACAGTGAGAGATGATGTTTTCCATCAGATTTAGTTTGGATTATTTAGTTGACATCTAATCCTTGAATCAGCATCATGACTTGCCTACATGTGCAGTCACCTTAAGCTCTGCAGAAGCACCAACTCTGATGAACTAATGTGACACAAGGTGATACAGAATGATTCAACTGGATGGAAGAACAACTGATTTTAGCTCCAATATCATCTAACAAGATCATTTCATATCATCACAATAATACAATGGTTTGATTATTTCCATGATTTAGCATCCATCACACACTGCTTCACATGTGAACACAGACATGTGTGAGAAAGAGTTGTTTTCTCATTAATATGTTGGAATGAAGTTAGTTTCAACTAATTAGTTTGAACATTTAGAAACAGCTCACCTGTTTGCAGTTGAACGTTGATCTGATTTAAATAAAATAAGTTCATCCTTTGACTTGTTGCTCTTTAAGGACACACAGCTGGGTTCAGGTCCAGGTTGTGGTTCTGATTGTTTCCTGTGAATAAAGATGGTTTGGTGATGTGAGAGCTGAGCTCTGACATGGAGAAGAGTCCTGGACAGTTAGAGATGGTGATCTGACCTCTGAACTTTGCTCTGGTCCTCATGTTCTCCACACAGAGTGGTTTTAGAGGGAGGGACTCTGTCCTCTCTGTCCTCACACTGATCCATGCTGCTCAGTTCACATCAGCTCACACACATGGAGCTGCAGCCAAGAACACACATGATGAAGATACATTTTCATTCACTGACACACACCTGTAGCTACAAATGAACAGTCTAGGTAGTTGTTGTTCCTCTATTCCAGAAACAAAGATTGTGACACTAAACCATATTTAACATTAATAATAGAAAGAACAGATTGTTGGACGTTTGTTAGAGATGAAAAGATTGTTTCAATCAATGAAATTATTATGAAGCTGTTGGTTTAGTGAAAAACAAACATCAGCTGCTCATCATGTTGACTGTTTCAGACAATAATCTAATAATCCTGTAGATGTTCCTTCATATACAGTAAAACTAAAACTTGGTTCTGAAATAAGAGGAGAACATGTTCTCCAAACACCAGAGAGCAGAAACACACTGTTAAATTATTAAAGTTCAAATCAACTTTAACTATGAAACAAAGTAAACTTACGGTTTCTTTAAGCAAGACAGAGAACAGAAGAAGACTTGAAGAAAACAGACTCTGAGGCAGCAGAGCAGCTTCCTGGAACCAGTCTGAACTTCACCTAAAATGGAGGCGGAGCCTAAAGAGACAGGTAGGAGGAGCAGCAGCAGCTTCTCAGACATTCTTCATCTTTCATTTCCAGAGAAAAGGTTTGAACTTTCTATTCTGGGTTGAATTCTTCTGTTGAGCAGAAACTATGAAGGAAACCCAGAAAAACCTGTTTGCAGGAACTGATCCTAGAGGCTGGTCGTTGTGAGACGTGTTTGACTTTGTCTTCACAGGTTGCTTTAATCATCCCTTTAAGGAGCAATAAAACTGCTTTAAAAGAGAGAAACAGAAGAAGTTTAGCTGTGAAGAACATGTTTCTGAAGATGATGTTAGAAGATCTGCCATTAGAATAGATGATGGATGCAGTTTAATGTTGTTTAGCTGTAATATTCAAGGTCTTCTCTGAAGGAAACACTGCCTGGATGGAAGCACATGCTGCTCTTAAACCTGTAAATATATCCAAGGATTGATTGATTGTTTATTTACACTAATCCATCCTCCCAAACCAGCAGAGATGTTGGAGTTTGAACTAAGTTCTAAGGGACATTTTCACCTGTAGAGTGAAGCTTTGAGACATGGTTGTGCTGCAGCTGAGCTGCTGGGAAACTGCCTGGAATGATTCCTTAGGAGTCAAACGTTGGAAGAGATCAACATGTCTGTGAAGCATTTTCCTCATCTGAACCTGTCTGTGACAAACTGAACTAACTTCAACATTTCTGTCCTGCAGCTCAGAGTCTCAGCAGCTGTTTAGTCCCACCTCCTGACTCAGGTTCTGTAGCGGTCCAGTCAGCCTGCAGGGTTATTAGAGGTGGAGCTACGCAGGTGGTTCTGATGCTTTGTGCTTTAAGGAAATGGATCTTGTTGGACTCTTGTTGTTTCTTCTTATCAGGATGTTTCAGGAAACCTGAATGATTCTTGTCTCAGTTGTTTCTAACAGACTGAATTTAAAAAACATTACCTACCGTAATAAATGTAATGTCTCCCTCTGCTGGTCAGAGTCACACACTGCATCAATCACATTAACTAAATGAAGACAAACTGCTGCTTCAGATTTATCAGCTCATTTGACCTCTAACCTTCTGCTGAATGTTTCAAATTTTAATGCCGCCTTCTTCTCTGAACCAAAGCTATGTTGGACAAACTGGGAACAGTGAAAACTGTTCTGGGATCAGATAAATCAAGAATAAAGTGGTTTTTACTAATCATGGATGCTGCAGAGAATATCCACCTTGTTATTAGAACTTAGTTCAAACTCCAGCATCTCTGCTGGTTTGGGAGGATGGATTAGTGTAAATAAACAATCAATCAATCCTTGGATATATATACAGGTTTAAGAGCAGCATGTGCTTCCATCCAGACAGTGTTTCCTTCAGAGAAGACCTTGAATATTTCAGCTAAACAACATTAAACTGCATCCATCATCTATTCTAATGGCAGATCTTCATCATCTTCTGAAACATTTTTGTCACAGCTAAACTTCTTCTAACTGATGAGGATCTACAGTCTGGGATCCTGCAAATCCTTCAGTCAAACTGGAATCGCTTCATTCCTTCAGCAGCTTGTTTGACTTTCTGTTGACAGAGCATCTCAAACACTGAGCTGTTCTTTGAGTTTTCACATGTTAAATATCATTTAGTTTCAGAGTCTTTGTCAGTGTTGCCTTGTTGTTGTTGATTTATTAATCTGTGACATCAGTTGAGACTAACTTGTAAATGTTTGAAGTTGCTTTCCTGTTAAAATGCTTCATATTTTAAACTGAGTGAGTGTGATGGTCTGAAGATTCCGGTCAAAATGAATTATTATTGGGCTACTAGCACTTTTTAATAATTATAATTTGATAATTGTTATACATATTTAATGATTATTAGCTAAAATCATGCTAAATGTAACTGTATTAAATCCTTAACCAAAAGAGTGATTCGAGCTCTAGTTTTATTGACAGCAAATTACTTTCATATAAAATAAACACAAACAGCTTCTCTTTTTCTATGTGAACATTTATTAAAGAAAATAATTTCCTGCAAAAATCAACCAATTATTATGGAGTCAACACTGAGCAGTAATAGAAATCAAACCAGCAACTTATGGATGAAGATGGGAATAGTCAAAGCTTTGGGTTGATTTGCAATGTGGAAGCAACAGTGGACATCTATGGGCTGTTATCCAGGTAGATGAGGTTGTTTGGACCTGCAGCCATCAGCGACCAAGAGCCAGGCCAACCTAACGACTGGTTAACGAACAAGCAGGTTAGCTCCTAGCTGCTGGTCAGCTGATGGTTAACTGGTTCAAACAATAGAACAAAACTCACCAGGGAAACCAGCAGGGAGAAGAGGGAGAGTAACAGGGATGAGACAAAGGAATGATCAGACGCAGCAGCTCAAGACTCAACTGTGGGATTATTCTGATTAACTTCAATAATCCAACTCTTACTCGAGGTTGATAAAAAATCGACCAGTTGAAAGCACAAATTTACCTTCAAAACACAGTGAAAACACCAACATTCAATAGAAACTTGTATTAAAGCATCCCGTGACGCCTTCTCTCGATCAGGAACAAAGGTTTTGAGCTACACACACATCCACGATGCTGCTCCAGGAGCGGTCCTTCAGCAAAAAAGGATAAAAATATTATGAACCGCGTTCAGTCGACTGAAAAAAGAAACACAAGGAAGTCTGGTTGTCTCCTCGGGGGGAACCATTAGTTGGATTCTGCACATCACTGTTAGAACATTGATCAGGATGGGTGTTAATCTCTTGTTTGAAGGGTTGTTGAGAAAGGAAAAAAAGGTTTCTGGTGGTAAACCATTATAGCACTGTGAGAGTTACTGGTGTTACTGGTGTGTGGTCACTGATGATGACGAGATGAATCTGTTCCTCGTCTATATTTTCATAATCAAGCTGCTTGTCTAACTGGGAGGTGGAGTGGTGGACTGGTCAGAGCAAGACAGATTATTTAAGTGTTCATTAACAACAACAGCAAGCATCACAAAATCATTCAGGTTCTGCTTTACCAGCTGTGATAAATCGAGGTTCTGCTGGATCTCTCTAAATCTAAATTGAGGACCAACTTTTATTCTCCTCCTGCTGTGAATGATGAGCTGAAAGATCAGAGAAAGAAGGAGAGGTTCTTAGTATTCAGACCATAAACATCACTGATACACCAGGTTATATAATTAATGATCCTCTTAATTCTTCCAGATCTTCCTTCAGGGTCAGAGATGATGTTCCTTTAATTTCTAACTTGTGAACTTTGCTTCCAGCTGAATCTCCAGCAACATTCAGGGCCTCTGCTGTCTTCTTCTGTCCTTGTCCATGTTTGTACTTCAGCAACGATCTCTTCTCTGAAACATCTGAACATCTCTTGTAGCTTTTGTGCTTCCAGGAAAGTTTGTTCAGCAGGACTGAGGCTAGAGAATGTTGTTTCTAAAGGCTTCTGATCCCTGGTCTGTTTATTCAGTTACTTTTAGAAACTCTGGAAAATGTTTGTTGCTTTGCTGTAAAATATGTTTTTCTATTTCTGTATAAAATACATGTTAAGGTAAATGGATTTTCAGGTTAAAACAGTCCATGTATGAATTGTACGTAGCTGCCTGTGAAATAAAGTCGTTTCCGATGTTCAGTGTTTATTCTGCTTTAGTATTTGAACTGGTTTTATTGAGCAGCTGCAGCAGGAAACAGTCTGACTGATCAGGATCTACAGTCTGGGATCCTGCAGCTCCTTCAGTCAGACTTTAAAGTCAAACTGGAATCTCTTCATTCCTTCAACAACTTGTTTTTCTATCGTTTAGCTCAAACATTGAGCTGCTCTTTCAGTTTTCACCTGTTAAATATAATTTAGTTTCAGACTCTTTGCCAGTGTTGCCTTGTTGTTGATTTATTAATCCTCTGACATCAGTTGAGATTTACGTGTCAATGTTTGGTGTTGCTTTATTAGAGTCATGTTAAATTAATTGAATGTGATGGTCTGAAGATTCTAGTTAAAGTCAATCTGTATGTTAGTGTTGTGTAATTATTATTTTATGATTATGAATATGTATATAATTATATATATAATTAAAATCATAATTCATCATTTATAATTCCCAACCAAATTCACTCACATCAATTAATCAATATTTTCATGAAGGAGGAAGTTCATTATTTAATTAAATTCCTTCTCCTGCTGGATGGGATCATCTGTCTTTATGTTGGTTAGTTGTAATAAATAAAGTCAGAATGTCCCTGAATGTCCAAAATGAAAGCAGTTGGACTGTTGTCATGGTTACTGTCCCTTCTCCAACCTGTCTCTTTAGGCTCCGCCTCCATCTCAGGTGAAGTTCTGACTGGTTCCAGGAAGCTGCTCTGCTGCCTCAGAGTCTGTTTTCTTCAAGTCTTCTTCTGTTCTCTGTCTTGCTTAAAGAAACCGTAAGTTTACTTTGTTTCATCGTTAAAGTTGATTTGAACTTTAATAATTTAACAGTGTGTTTCTGCTCTCTGGTGTTTGGAGAACATGTTCTCCTCTTATTTCAGAACCAAGTTTTAGTTTTACTGTATATGAAGGAACATCTACAGGATTATTAGATTATTGTCTGAAACAGTCAACATGATGAGCAGCTGATGTTTGTTTTTCACTAAACTAACAGCTTCATAATAATTTCATTGATTGAAACAATCTTTTCATCTCTAACAAACGTCCAACAATCTGTTCTTTCTATTATTAATGTTAAATATGGTTTAGTGTCACAATCTTTGTTTCTGGAATAGAGGAACAACAACTACCTAGACTGTTCATTTGTAGCTACAGGTGTGTGTCAGTGAATGAAAATGTATCTTCATCATGTGTGTTCTTGGCTGCAGCTCCATGTGTGTGAGCTGATGTGAACTGAGCAGCATGGATCAGTGTGAGGACAGAGAGGACAGAGTCCCTCCCTCTAAAACCACTCTGTGTGGAGAACATGAGGACCAGAGCAAAGTTCAGAGGTCAGATCACCATCTCTAACTGTCCAGGACTCTTCTCCATGTCAGAGCTCAGCTCTCACATCACCAAACCATCTTTATTCACAGGAAACAATCAGAACCACAACCTGGACCTGAACCCAGCTGTGTGTCCTTAAAGAGCAACATGTCAAAGGATGAACTTATTTTATTTAAATCAGATCAACGTTCAACTGCAAACAGGTGAGCTGTTTCTAAATGTTCAAACTAATTAGTTGAAACTAACTTCATTCCAACATATTAATGAGAGAGAGAATTTAAGTGCACCCTTCCATCAAACATTTTGACAGGTGGGCGGGACTTCCGGTGAGGGCGGGACTTCCGGTGGGGGGCATATGGGCGCCATGTGGTTGCCATGTGGGCAGGGGGTGTGTCCAAGGGGCGTAACAGTGGATGTTGATTGGTTGTCGTCATTAGGGGCGATACCTTAAATGAGTCAATTAAAACACAGGGGTGTGTTTAAGGGTGTTACGGGGAAGGCCTTAAATGAGCCAATAAAACACACAGGGGTGTGTTTAAGGGTGTTATTAATAATCTGTATGTTTTTTTCAGGCGTTAATACATCTAAAAAACAAAAAAAAGACATGCATCCTTTTATATTTTTAAAGGTATAATCAACTTAATGTTGACCTATCACATGAAATCCTAATAAAGGAACTGTGTAACCTGACAGAATTGTAAGTTAATTTTTGCTTTACAGCAGGACCTATTTGTTGAATATATGAGCCAGTCTAAATCCGTTCAAAATAGAAAAGACCTAAAAAAGTAAATAAAAAAAAATTGTGCTTCACTACATCGATGGAACGAGAAAAACCTTCAGCTTCTGCGTCAACATACTGGAAAAGCAGCTGAAAATAGGTAAGACGAATATCAGATTAACAGAAAAAAAAAAAAGAACATCAGTATACTGTTTCCAAGTTACAAATTGACTAGCAATGATGTGTTTGTTTTTGAATCATGAGAGACTCCATTTTAGGAAAAAGGAATGATAATTTAAGTTACCTGTAGCTTTTCTAAAAAACATTTTTACTTTTTCATCTTAGAGTTACAGGGGGTTACAACTGTTAGGGGCAATGTCAGGAAAGGGGCAGTTACGTCTGTTTCTTAGATAACATATCACATTTGAACTCAAGAAGGGTTTTGGTCTTAAAAACATAGGCAGCTGAAATAGGTAAGACGAATATCAGATTAACAGAAAAAAAAAAGAACATCAGTATACTGTTTCCAAGTTACAAATTGACTACCAATGATGTGTTTGTTTTTGAATCATGAGAGACTCCATTTTAGGAAAAAGGAATGATAATTTAAGTTACCTGTAGCTTTTCTAAAAAACATTTTTACTTTTTCATCTTAGAGTTACAGGGGGTTACAACTGTTAGGGGCGATGTCAGGAAGGGGCAGTTACGTCTGTTTCTTAGATAACATATCACCTTTGAACTCAAGAAGGGTTTTGGTCTTAAAAACATAGTCTTTGCAGTTGAGATAACACTGTCATGTTCTGGTATAAAATACTGTGTGTAAATGTTGGGGGCTCTGTTTCACTGGCTAACCTCAGTGTCAGGGTCTTCAAATGCTGAATGTCTTTGAACCATAACACTTGTTACATTGAAAAATACCAGTACTGACAAGAAAAAATGTCGGTAAATATTTCAGGAAACCCGGAAATTGTGGCTTCTTCTTCTGATAATTCACAAAAGCACAATGACATCTTAAAACGTAAGTAAGTAAGTAAGTATCATTAAATGCATGTGAATGTTCTCAATTTTTTGTTTATATATATTGTTTATATATATATATATATATATATATTTTTTTTTTGTTTGTTTCTTTGTCATAGAACCCACCGCTGATGACCTTGATGATTTCATCTTGACACAATCAGATTATGGTAAGTAAATGTTAAATGCAATAATATATATATATATATATATATATATATTATAGTTAACCCTTGACAATGTTTCAATTTATAGATTTGATGAGAGAGGTAAACCCGAATGATCAAGTTGGAGGATTTAGCGGCTGGAATAGACACTCTAAATTGAGAAGGCGAATTATCTCCAAACAAGAAAAACTCGCAACTACATCTGAACTTTCTTCTAACACAGAAATTACGACAGATTCTTTGAATACTCCTCCGCCAATTATCATCATTTCCCCTGAAGACACACCGGATAAGTTACCGGCACCTCCAGAAAGTAAGTCCTAAGAACTAACTGTTTTTCTTTGAGAGTGAATGTATTTTATTTATGTGTTATTAGAGACTTTTGTTTTAAACCTCAGATAAAACTGTTTACAGATTCGACTGAGAGCTCTGTGGAAGACATAGTTGTCGAGCAGGAGCAAGGTAAGGAAATAAAAATTAAATAAAAACAATATATATATATATATATATATATATGTATTTTAAGCATAGTTCAATAAAAATGTCATATAAACCTGTTTACAGATACATCCAAAGATGCCACATTAAATCCGCCCACCAGAAGGTCGCTTTTCAAAGATCAAGACAGCTTTCAGCAGAACGGCACAGTTTCAGTCCAACAAGAAGTGAAATCTGCAGGTTTTACCGCAAAGAATCGGAGTAAGATTAAAAAAAAAACTTGTGTATTTTAAAAACTATTTTTTCGTTTTATTTATGAACGCTGTGCTGCGCAGCGTAAGATAACTTTTTATTGTCTTCTGTTTTTACAGAATATTTAACCCCGGCCAAAAGACAGCGACTCTTTGCGCTACAAAGCAGAGCAACGCTAGTGAGTGGATTAATGAACGGTACGTTTTAATTCATACATACATACTGAATTAATTTTAATTCCCCTTTTTTTTTTTTTTTTTTTTTTTTTTTTTTTTTTTTTCAGCTTTAATGTGATTATTTCAATATATATATATATATATATATATATATTATCTTTTTATTTATTTTTTTTCTTTATCTTTTCCAGAGGCGACGTTGATGGTGGAACAGATTTCATCGAGACCTGGACAGCGCAGGAAGACAGTCTCTACAGTCTCACGGGATCTTCGTAATAAGGCCTCTTCGTTAACGCTTCTGGCTGCATGTCAGATTCTGTTAAAGAAGCATTTTGGTGACATCAAGGTGATTTTAAACTGAACTGATCACTGTGTTTTTTTATTATTTTTTTTTTTTCTGTAGGTTAGTTTTTTTTATTTTCGTTTCTTATGTTCATAGAAAATGGATAACCGAATCAGACTTGCCCTGGATGAAATAAGAAATTTAGTTAATGAACTTAACGAAATTCCCGTTAATGCAGAAGAAAATAGCACACCGTCTCCACACAGCATTGAGCAAAATGATCATAACCCCTCTACGACACACTCCGCAGATCGGCACGGGGGTCATTTTAATACGGACGTAGCAGTTATTTCTGATCAAGTAATCAGACTTGCCCTGGATGAAATAAGAAATTTAGTTAATGAACTTAACGAAATCCCCGTTAATGCATCTCCTGCTAACAGTGAAAATTTAATAAATGAACATCAGCACGGTGACGTTTTAAACGTAATCAATCAGGCTCTTTCCGATTTGAACAGCGAACCGTCTCCACACAGCAGCATTGAGGAAAATGATCCACCTGCACACGCCGCAGATCGGCACTGTGACGTTTTAAACGTAATCAATCAGGCTCTTTCCGATTTGAACAGCGAACCGTCTCCACACAGCAGCAGCAGCATTGAGGAAAATGATCATACCCCCTCTACGTCACACTCCGCAGATCATCACGGGGGTAATTTTAATACGGGAGTAGCGGTTAGTTCTAATCAAATAGAGCGAGATCCTCCAGCTGTGGTTGAACGTGAACATTTTAATAACCATGAAATAAGGAGACCTTTTACCATACCGCCGCCCTGTCCAAGTGACGTTCCAGATTTAGCAGCATTCTATACAGACATCATGCGTATTATAATTGAATTAGCCGACGCTGCGAGATCGTTAACCAGACGTAACGACGTTGTGCAGCTGGAATTAGTGGGTGAAAATCTCAATCGTCACATCACATTTACTGTTACAGATGATGGAAATATGATCCTGCCTGCTTTCGAAAACTTCCTCGACGATTTAGTACAATCGAATGCAAATATACCTGTAGATAATAACATGGAATTTGTTCTTCAGGTTGTTAATGACCCAGCAGGAGGTTCTAAGCGTAAAGCTGCAGGAACGTTAGACTGTGAACTGTTTAATAAGAAAATGCGTCATTTGTATATTATAAACAATACCGGTAATCAGTTATGTTTTGCAATCAGCCTCGCACACGTCTCTGACCCTGAGCTCACTGATCACCGTGCTGTAGAACTGGGGAGGAGATGGCAGCATCAGGCAGGCCTCGACGAGCAAACAGCAGTTACTTTTAGTGATATTGGTAAATTTGAAACCATTCTGAAGAGAAAAATTGTAGTGTTTCACAGAACCACGGGCTCTACTGCTCTGTGTAAATTTGAGACCAGTTTCCCCGATCGTTCAAACCCTCTGTTTTTGCTGTTATTTCAAGGTCATTACTATGGGATAAAAAATCTCAAAGGTTTTATGGGGTGCAGATATATTTGTAATTACTGTTACGCCAGCTATCAGAATGCCAATACACACCATTGTGAAGGTTATTGTCCAGTGTGTCGAACATATAAATGTATGCAAGAGATTAGCAATCCTGTAAGCTGTGCAGGCTGTCAAAGAATCTGTCGTAATTCTTCATGTTTCAGCAGACACAGGGAACCGCGCATCAGAAATAGTGCTGAAAGGCCTATGAGTGACTGTGAATTGGTAAAACTGTGTAAAGTATGCAAACGGATATACGTTATTCCAATCAGTAAACCGAATAAACCACACGTGTGTAATGTAAAATGCAGTATTTGCGGTGAAAATGTACCCCCCAGCCTAGACATTACATGCGATGATCATAAGTGTTACATTCTGCCTTGCAGTGCAATTAATCAGCTTGATGATAAACTGATTTTTTATGATTTCGAATGCTTCGTCAATGACAGCGGCGTGCATACCCCCTTTCTGGTCTGTGCTAAAACGTTGAAAGGTGATGAATGGTACGCTTATGGACTGAATTGCACCCAAAAATTTCTCCTGCATTTCAGGAGGCCAATGTACAAAGGTTACACCTTAATAGCGCACAATGCGCGGGGGTACGATGGTTACCTGATTCTCACAGCAATGCTGCAGTTAGGCATTAAACCACATATCGTCATGGTAGGGAGTAAAGTTCTCTGTTTAACCGACCCTGATTACAGGTTAAAATACATTGATAGCCTGTCCTTCATGTGCATGAAGCTTAGTGCCATGCCGAAAGCGTTAGGCTTTACCGATCAAAGCAAGGGTTTTTTCCCCCACCTATTTTCCTCTGAACAACATCTCCAGTATGTAGGGGCTTTTCCTCCTCCATCCTGCTACGCTGTAGAACGCATGAGTCTTCAAGAACAACAGGTGTTTAGCAGCTGGTACACAGAAGCGAGCAAAGAGGTCTTTGACTTTAAGAAAGAAGCTATTCGTTATTGTAAAAATGACGTTGAAATTCTTTTTCAAGGATGCTTAAAATTCAGAGACGAGTTCTTTAAGGAGACAAGTGTGGATCCGTTTAAAAGTATCACAATAGCATCAGCCTGCATGAAGGTTTTTGTAACCAATTTCCTTCCTCCTCAAACCTTAGCCATTCCATCACCTCTGGACTACAGACGTAGCAGTAAAACGTTCTCCAGCGCGTCCATTCAATGGCTCGGCTGGATTGCAGACAGCAGAGCCATATTTATCGAGCATGCATTAAATAGGGGTGAAAAGAAAATCGGGCCATATTCAGTGGATGGGTATGCAGAGATTAACGGTGTCAAAGTTGCGTTTGAATTTTATGGCTGTTTTTTCCACGGCTGTAAAAAGTGTTACATGCCTCATGACAAGTGTCCGTTGAGAGGGGTCGCATTTGAACAGTTTTACGCAGCCACTGTTGAGAGAAGCAAGGTGTTACAAACTGTGTACGGCCTTCGTCTCGAAGTCATATGGGAGCATGAGTGGATTGAAATGAAAAAATCAGACCCAGGGGTGATCAGCTTTCTTGAGAAAGTTAAAGCACCCGAACCGTTATCACCCCGGGATGCTCTGTATGGTGGACGCACCTGTCCTATGAAGTTGAGGTACACAGCGGAACCGGATGAAACTGTACACTATGTGGATTACACATCTCTGTACCCTTATGTAAACGCCAACTGCGTTTTTCCCCTCGGACACCCCACCATCATTTACAAAGATTTTGATGACCCCAGCAGCTACTTCGGTATAATCAAAGCTGTGGTCTACCCACCACGTAACCTGTTGTTCCCTGTTTTACCTTACAGAACATCCCAAGGTAAACTTGTGTTCACTCTCTGCCGCTCATGCGCTGAATTAAATTACCAGTCAGGTCCCTGCATGCATAATGATCAAGAAAGAGCTCTGACCGGAGTTTGGGTCACTGTAGAATTCTGTAAAGCGTTGGAGTGTGGTTATCGTCTTGCTAAAATCACAGAGGTGTGGCATTTTGAAAAGAGAAGTGATACAATCTTTAAAGGTTACATTCATTGCTTTTTAAAGGGTAAGCAGGAGGCTTCAGGCTATCCATCTGATGCAGTGGATCAGGAGAGTAAGTCAAAGTATATAAGCGACTACAAACTGCATCAGGGCATCCAATTAGACCCTGAGAAAATCGAGATGAATCCTGCCAAAAGGCAGGTTGCAAAATTGTGTTTAAACAGTTTTTGGGGGAAATTTGCGCAAAGAAGTGATCTGTCTCAGACCACAGTCATCACTAACCCTGAAGACTTTTTCAGCTTCATGTTCTCGAGTAAATACAGGGTTAACTATTTTCATTTTTTCAACCCTGAAATGTGTGTAGTGCAGTGGAATTTCAATAAACATGTCATATATCCACCAAGTAAGACAAATAATGTGTTTATAGCAGCATTCACCACCGCTTATGCACGTTTAAAACTTCTCAGCAGCATGGAGAAGTTACAGGACAGATTGATTTATATTGACACGGACAGTTTGATTTATGTGACAAAAAGTGGTGAAACTCCTCTGGAATTGGGGAATTATCTGGGTGATCTTACTGACGAGTTAGATGGTGACAGCATTTCGGAGTTTGCATCGACAGGACCCAAGAGTTATGCATACCAGACCAAAAACCGTAAAAATGTAATGATACGTGCTAAAGGCATCACTCAGACGCATGAATGCAGCGAGAGGGTCAATTTTGACAGCATCAAAGGGCTGGTCGAGGGCTACTTACAGGGGTCAAGTGAGGGTGTCATTGAAATCCCTCAGCACACGATCAGGAGGGATAAAAAGAGATTCCGTTTGACAAACGCGACATTTCTTAAAAAGTTTCGACTGGTGTATGATAAGAGACGTCTTTTTTCTGACGGGACAACTCTGCCTTTCGGTTATTAGAGTTGAGGAAGAAATAAAATAAAAAGTCACATGGATTTACAGGAGATTGATTTTGATCCTAGATTTAGAGTCCCTTTTTCATGTATGATAGTTGGACCCAGCGGCTGCGGGAAAACTTTCTTTGTAAAAAGTATTTTACAAAACTGTAATCATGTCATGGATATTGTTCCAGAAAATATTGTATGGATTTACACATCTTTTCAACCCATGTATGCTGAATTGCAGAAGATGAATAAAAATATTACCTTTGTGGAAGGATTGCCTCATTCTTTTGAAGATGAAAACCTGTTTCCTCCTGATCAGAATCATCTGATTATTCTAGACGATGTTATCGCTCAAGCCTCAGATGATGAAAACGTGATGAAGGTCTTTACCCAGTTTCGTCACCATCGTAATATGAGTGTTATGATGTTGACTCAGAATGTATTTCATCAGGGAAAGTTCAGTCGCACTATTAGTTTGAACTGTAATTATATGGTGTTGTTTAAGAACCCGAGAGATAAGCTGCAGCTGAATATACTAGCCCGCCAAATGTTTCCATCTCAAAAGGGTCTCTTCTTGGAGAGTTTTGAAGACGCAACGAGAGAAGCTCATGGATATTTAATCATCGATTTTACGCCTACCTGCCCAGAACATTTCAGACTGAGGACGGGGATACTTCCTCAGCAGTGGCCTGCTGTGTACGTACCCAGAACAAAGTAAGTCATCATGTCAGCGCGTATAAAAAGGAATTTACCATTATTCAGAGCATTGTACCAGGCCTGTCCACAGAAACGTAAAGATATTCTCGCACACTGCTCTCCCGACTTTATTCAGGCTCTGTGCGAGATTGCACTGAATATCCTAAAAGGTAACATTAAACTATCCCCCTCTCAACACCGACAATTGAAGAAACAAAGAAAAATCATCAGATTGTTGGGTGATAAAAGAACCGGGATAAAAACTAAACAGTTGGCTCTCAAAAAGCAACGAGGTGGTTTTATTCTGCCCATCTTAACGGCTCTTGCACCCTTGATCGGTGATCTAGTGGGTGGAATCATCAGGAGATAATGTCTCTCAGAACATCGCAGAAGATGTTTCTCATTTCCCCTCATCAATTCAAGCGTCTGACCCAGTCAGACACGTCCATCAGACAGACGGCGGAGGAGAATTTGGATGCTGAAATGAGAGCGATATTAAACGAGCCGGGTTTGACTTCTTATGAAAAAATCAAGAGATACGATGCTCTTCTCCAGAGGTATCTGACTTTACTTAAGCAAGGTGTCAAAGAAGAAAAACAGCGAGTCAGTTTAACGCTGCAGCGTGACACAGAGGTTCCTGAACATGAGCGGTCCCAAGAAAAACAAGGCCCAGGGCAGGACGAGGCCCCTAAGGATCAGGTTCTTACGGAAGTACTGAAAAGCCTTCCTAAACACAATCGTAAAAATGCCGAGTACATTTTGAAGAAATTATCCGAAAGAAGTGAGAGTTGGACTTCGCGAGGTGAATTTGTATTTAACGGAAATATTATAAAGGGGTCCCACATGATTGATTTGTTGAAAAATCTCATGCTTCCGTTTAAAAAATCTGGAGCATCACAAACCCGAGGATGGTCTGATTTTCTACACTCCATGTCAGAAGTAAACATCCCTATATCTTCAGTCATTAACCCTTATGCTCGTGAAGAATATAGACGTTTCAAAACAGAGGGTACATCGATTGAAAATGGGGGTACACCCACCAGCGTTAAGCAGAGTAGAAAAAGAAGAAGAAGAAGGCAGATAACTCATTCTCCCTACTGGTCGAGATCTGAGCTGGAAGATCCAAAAAATGCTGATGGGAGATCAAAAAAGTCTCTTCGTAAGACGACACTACCACCCCGATGGATTACATTTTCACCATAAACCGTTATAAGAAAAATGAAACATGTAGCCTATTTCTTTTTATTCAATAAAATATTTATTGATTATATTTTTCAAGTCTAACTTCGTTCTCTACTTCACACACTAACATATGATATCATTACACAAATATTAAATCATAAGAAGAAAAAAAAAAAAAAACAATGAAAAAAAAAATAAGACATTTTAAATTCCATAACAATCCAGAAACATCTCCAAAGAGCATGTTCCGTGAGTATAAAATGTACAACTTTGATTAATGACACATTTCTGATATTTTTTCACAAAGTTAGATACCATTAAATCATTCTTAATCACATCTCCGGTGTATTTCGACAACACTTGCTGCATTGATAATCCGCACGCTCTATGACATAGATAAAAAATGCAATGGTGACCGCACACAGTGGACAGAGTGTTTTGAAGCTGATTATTATGATACAATATTTTTGAGGATCTGTCTTCTAAAAATGTTACGATGCTTGACGGGTAGAACTCGAAATCCGGAGAGAATCCATAAGAGTCAAAAAAGCTGGATTGACCATTCTCATCCAATGTCAGAGCTAGCCAGTGTTCCCCCGGCATGTGTGAAGGATGTGTATTCACGATAAAGTAGGCCGGCCCTGGGAATTTGTCAGCTAGCAGCGGCAGCTGGTCGCACGGCCACACACCGCAAAACAAATCTCCCAGCAGATGACGCATCAGGCTCTCAATTTCATGATTATTCATGCCTGATTAGATTAATAATAATCCACCAGCACACGCCTCTTTGAATCAATCTCTAAAATAGAATCATAACAAGCGTAGATGATCAGCGTGGTGGTATATGGCAACGGGTTTCTGAAGCGCATTTCCAATCTTAAATTCCCACTGGAAACTGGAGATAGAGCATCTGTGTCCTCACCCGGGTTAAGATTAAATGTGAATAGAGAGTATCCTTGATTAAATTCCTGACGTGATATACTCAGTGGAAGATCTTTTAGATGTCGTCCTGTAGCCGTAAACAAGTTGTAATACTCTCTCACTGAATGACCTTGGTCAAAATTTGGCTGGAAGGCTTTAGCAGGAATTTGTCTGCCATCCTTACACAAAGCTAAATATTCCATATCAAAATGATTAAAGTCAAACGGATTGAGATTGCGTGTTCCTGTAAAAGCGTCATGATCCAGTAACGCAATCACCACATACTTGGGAAAGATGCCTAAGAAAAGATTCTCTTGGTTGCATACCCTTGAATTTTCAGGGATGGAATATGTTTTTACATTCACACGTGAAAGTGGATACAGAGCATTTGCTTTCATTAAAGCTGAAGCGTGCCCCAGTCGTACAGCTGGAGAGACAGTAACTTTTTTGATAAAAAGAGATGCTCCTAATATCCTGAGTTTGTAAGTGGAGTCTCTTGCGGCCATGAGACAAAAGGCATCGTTGGCTCTTGTAAGTTTAATTTTAAGGTCAACAGAGTTTAAAAGAAGTCTCTCGCAGAAAAATATGTCTGCATGCAGGGGGCCTAGGAGATGTACCTCCCTGGAATTTGCCGTAAAGCCTGCTCTGCTGTTAAGACCTTGGTTAGGGCCGTTAGTTGTAACAATAGAGTTCAGAGCACCTGCAGTGTCTTTATAAAAAAGACCGGAGCTAAACTGGGTTTTTAAAGAATCCTCAGAAAAGTTTAACAATGTCTCAATCATGGCTCTATATGGATGTGTAGCGCTGGATTGTGAAATCATTCGATCTCCGAGAGTGACGTCACACTGACTGAAGATGGTGTTTAACGGGTAGTTGATGAGCCCTACAGGTGCATCATCTGGCAGGTTTGTTCCATTCTCGTTAGTAATTTTCACTCTGAGATGCAACAGCGTATCGTTGAGATCCAGATACTTTTCTCCGTCTCCCGGAATGAAAAACTCGATCGGGCCTCCATCAGTGATTGCTGATAAAGGCTGGATCTCGGTGTAAATTTTATCTTCGATCGATAGCTGCGTCATCGGGGCAGAAAATAAGTCCAACTCTGCCAGCGTGCACTCTGATGATTTGTTATGTAAAAGAGCCATTATTTAAATATATCAAAACTTGCGGATGACTTCCTTCCTCTTCGTTTGTCAGCTGCGACTGATCTCCTTTTTCGCGTTTGTCGTTGTTTTTTAACCGTCCTTAAACGATCACCAGGGGGTCTTGTTCTGGGTCTTTTGGATAAAACCATAATTCCTGAACCTTCTTGACCGTCGATGTGTGCAGAACCACTCATTTTACTCACGGCTCTACCGATGACATCCGAAGCGATATTTGATGCAGCCGTTTTAAGATGGGGTTTTGCAATTGCAAATCCTTTTTTAACCAGAGGGGATACGAAGCGGAATAATTTTGAAAATAATGATCCAATTCCGCGTCCGTACATGACCGGGGCCCCATAAAACCCTGGCAGATTACCGCCTGATTGACTTACATAGTAATTTACAAAGCGATTTGGATCACGTCTCAGACTTAGATGTGCCATGTTCTCTCTTGCCTGCTTGATGCAGTGTTGAATGACCAGCGTAATATGAATGATAACCAATCAATCTTAGAGGTTATATACATATCTCTGGAATAGTTTATACAAATAAAATTTATCTCAGGCTATGTTGTGATATCACCGGTCTGAAGTGTAGTCTTATGACGGTCTTTCCATAGACGAAATTTACAGGAACGTTTTGGTCCGATTTAATTTCTATATTGATATTTTCAATATGTCTTCTGGAGACTGGAAGGTAGTGGGCGGGGTTAAACGTCTGAGTAATCATATCACTGAATGTGCCTTGTACTTTGACGGTCCGCAGTAAAGGTGCAAAAGTGTCGCCTACTATTTGTGGGCTGACCACGTCGCTGTAACAGTATAGGTGATAGAAACCAGCCTTTATATCCGCCGGAAAAGGAGCCAGTTTTGGTTCAGAAACATGAATCCATTCCCCTGGTTTCACGCCAATCATATAAGCTAGAGTGCTGAAGAAGCGTATTTCATACGGACTATTTGCTTGAAATGCAAATCTCTTTTGAACTTTGCTGAATTTAATGCGTATACCCGATTTCAATTTTTCGAAAAACATGTCCATCTCTGTCTCGAGTTGAACAACGCTGTTATAGTAGCCACTTCTGATCCTTTGCGTATTGATCTCCACATCACCAACCTTCCTCCATTCAAAGTAGGCATCATAATCCGGTAAATTATGCCATGTATGAGGGTATGAAATCTCGGCTAATGCAACCATCCATTGGCCTTCTAAATCAATATGTTGAGCTAAATTTACACGGAAACTTGAACTGGTATTATTTTTAAACACTTCCATGCTAGCATTAGATGGAAGAGTAACGTAAAAGCCATCATCCTCTACCTGACGGTTCATGATGCTGTGTCAACTGTGAGGTTTAGTGCAAACCTTTTTTATACGTTTCGAAGTTCATCAAACTTGATCCAACTGTTGAATTTCTCAGGCCAGTTTTTCCAGCTTACAAAAACCTGTTTGACTCCCTTGACCGTACGTCGTTTTAATATTTTTTCCACTTGATACATCTTGTCGTTAAATATTTTTACTTTTTGAAGTTCCTCAGCGTAAAAGGAACCCTCGATAGGTTCTCCATCCAAATCTTTGAGTTTGTATACAGGAGGAGAACGGGGTATCCGGTCATAGACTGTAAACACTTCATCCGTAAAACTCTGTTCGTATTTTTTGTCAAACACTCCACGGACCTTGGATATTCTGACAAGATCCCCTTGTTTAAACGTTGTCACTGAGTCCTTGCAATATCTGTTGGACTTGACATCATACAGATTCTGAAACACTTGAAAGGCATTTTCTGGGGTCACTTCCATAGGGCTCATTTTAATGCTGGAGTGGTAGGAATGGTTGTAGCTTCTAGCTAGGTTTTGCAGTACATCGACGTACCGCCGGGTATTGTTAGCTGTAAAATATCTCCACATCCTTGTTTTTAATGTGCGGTTAAATCTCTCGATCACTGAAGCTTTTGCTTCACTCGCTGTGGCAAAATGTTCAATACCGTGTTTCTCCATTAAAACTTTAAATTTCTTGTTAAAAAATTCTTTACCGGCATCAGTCTGAAGTTTTTTGGGAATCTGGCTTTCTGTAAAAACTGATTCAAATGCCTTTACCACCTCAGCGGCTGTTTTCCTCTTCAAAACTCGTACATACGCCCTTTTTGAAAAGATGTCAATGACTGTTAATAAATAATTATAACCATCATTTTCCATGGCCAGAGCTTGCATGTCACAGAGATCAGCCTGGAACTGCCTCAATGGTCTGGTGACAAAAACTCTGTTTCTCGGGAACTTTATTCTTGCAGGTTTATGTAGAGTATAGGTATCTTCTCCTGATAAAAAATCTTTAACTTTTTCAACCGCAACCTTCTTTCCCGTTTCATCTTGCATAACCCTCCTCAGCCTATCTACACCCCCAAAACTTCCCGGATTTGAAGGGCTATAATATACTTTCTTCATCAGCCGTCTTCCTGCCATCTCTGCCGATTACTTGTTAAATAATGAGAAAAAAACACACAGGAGGGTAGATTTATCCTTATTTTTATTTTTTATTTAATATAAACAAAAAACAACCAGAAAACAAAATCAGATAAAATGCAGATGAATTCAAACACTACTAGCTTTTTTTTTAAACAACACTTTTTGGGAAAGGTTACTATGTTCCTACTTTAATTGTATTTAATAGTAAAAAAGAAAAAAGAAGAAAAATCATATAATGCAGATTAACTAAAGTACTGGAATACTAAAAAAAAAAAAAAAAAAAATGATACAACAACAAGTCATCAAACATGTGAGATCAGTTTGTCAGTCCATAGCACTCTGAAACAGAGTTAAGTTGTTTGAGATGTTTCTCATCGACCATGCGATCATAAACGTGCGCTATTGCACTGTGGATGCCTTGTACCGATTTCAGTTCATATAAAACCGTCTTGGCAATCGTCTTAACTCTGAAGTCATCCGCTTGTATGCTTCGAAGTACCAGAAGATTCTGAATAGCAGGAATGAGTTTGGGGGTTACGAGTCGTTGTACGATGCGTTGAAAGTTGACTTGGTAATAATCCTCCCCCAGTACCTCCAGGCAATGGTGTTGACGCTGGCTTGGGTGGTTCGTTATACATCCATAGCAGGTTTCTCTGAGATAGTTCAAAGAGGTTATGTTGAATAAATGAAGTATCGCTGTTTTCACCGTATTGATGAGGGTGGTTGAGAACCAACCGTCAATTTCGTCCTCCTGGTTACTCTCATCCTCTGCTGAAGGCTGAGGGTCCTCCATCGGTTCCAGGGTTTGTGTAGGGGCTTCGGTAGAGGGTGAGTAGCCGGTGGCTACCTCCTCCTCCACGACCACCTTCATGTCTTCAGGCAGGACATTCGCGTCTACAGACTCAGCCATGAATAGCGGTGATGGTGAGCAGAGGTCTGGAGAAAGCGGTGGATATTTCATGTTGTATCCTGTAGGTGATGCAGGACTGTAGTGGTTTTCTGAGAATGAGGATGTTGAGGTGGATGGTGAGAAGAGGTCAGGGGAAGGCGGATGATATGGTCCAATGTTGAAGCTTTCATCGTGCTCAGGAGAGAAGTGGATCTCTGCTCGGTGGTTGTAGAGATCCCTGTATGGTGTCGGTCCACTCATTCTCATGATACGATTCTCAGTGTCTGTGAGCTTGCAGTTATCCCCCCGTATATATATCATAGGAAGGGGCGTGTCCTCAGAAGAGGGTTCGTTCTAAACGTAAAACAGGAAACGTCAGCGTTTTTTTCACTGACATGACATCGATCCAACTTCGTGACTTTTGGAAAAGGTCGGAAAGACGATGTCCAATTTCACTCATCTTCTCTGCCCAAGCTTCAAACGGCAGAGCCAGCATTGTCTTGAATACGCCGCAGTCCTGATTGAAAGCCTCCAACACAAACAGATCTGAGGGACTCGTCCGGTTGTTCCTGCGTCTGCTTGCCCGAAAAGACCAGCGGCCATTTGCTGTGGTTTTTGACCCCCACACTGCGCTAAAGAGAGGTTCTCTCTCAGCTATTTCAACATCGGATGGTATATGAAACATTCTCGCCCGTTTTACAGGTCGAG
This sequence comes from Girardinichthys multiradiatus, assembly GCF_021462225.1. Lineage (NCBI taxonomy): Eukaryota > Metazoa > Chordata > Actinopteri > Cyprinodontiformes > Goodeidae > Girardinichthys > Girardinichthys multiradiatus. Next base: position 3,724,731 of record NC_061816.1, read on the forward strand.
GAGACAGTTCATTTTCTTCTTCTTCTTCTTCTTTCTCCCTCTCCTGCCTTGAGACTGTTTCAGGGCTATCATTAAGGTGCGGGATTGCAAGCTTTAACACAGCCCAGTCGCTGTGGGTGAGTGTACACAGAGCCAGTGATCCATTAAATACCTCGTCTTGATCCAATTGATACAGGCAAAGCTCTCCTATTTCATACATGAAAATATAACCCCAGCTGCCAACCAGGCCATATGGCTCCAAAGACCATTCTTCCTGCAGAGTCTTGAACGGGGGTCTTTGTACCCTGCAGATGTAGTATGTTGATTTCTTAGGAGCATTCAATTCACGGGATGAATACTGGTAGACGGTCACTGGGGTTTCGCACAGAACTGACATACCTCTTGGCCGAACCGAGGTCTGATTTTCAACCATGGTTGTTGAAGTTGATTTTGGATCCTCATCATCGGTAGAGTATGTCACGACGGGAATTCCGATAGGTATCTCCGTTGAGGAAGTATATGATGCAGTTGCTTGTTCATCATCATCATCTTGGCACGCGTTGCGTTTCTCCTCCGCTTGACGATAAACTCTCTTAACTCTAGCCATTGTTGAACGGGTGTCCTTTTTTTTCCAACGAATGCTGCATGTAAAGTGCAGAGTTTTATCTCTGTATTTAAAGTAAACACTAAGGCACGCCCTATTGTTTTCATTGGGTTATTCAAGGTTTAACGATGCTTACAAACACACCCCCTCTATTTTTAATTGGTGCTGATGCCAAACAGTTTCCGATAATACCATATTTGTCTTGTTCTATTTATAACAAACACACCCCTGTGTTTTAATTGACTCATTTAAGGTATTGCCCCTAATGACGACAACCAATCAGCATCCACTGTTACGCCCCCCTTGGACACACCACCTGCTTGACCACGTGACCTCCTGCCCACGTGGCAACCACATGGCGCCCATATGCCCCCCACCGGAAATCCCGCCCTCACCGGAAGTCCCACCCACCTGTCAAAAAGTTTGATGAAAGGGTGTACTTAAATTCTCTAATGAGAAAACAACTCTTTCTCACACATGTCTGTGTTCACATGTGAAGCAGTGTGTGATGGATGCTAAATCATGGAAATAATCAAACCATTGTATTATTGTGATGATATGAAATGATCTTGTTAGATGATATTGGAGCTAAAATCAGTTGTTCTTCCATCCAGTTGAATCATTCTGTATCACCTTGTGTCACATTAGTTCATCAGAGTTGGTGCTTCTGCAGAGCTTAAGGTGACTGCACATGTAGGCAAGTCATGATGCTGATTCAAGGATTAGATGTCAACTAAATAATCCAAACTAAATCTGATGGAAAACATCATCTCTCACTGTTATCTGCAAACATCAGTGAAATCAACAGCTTCTAAAGTACATTTGTGTTCATTCAAAATGATCATCAGTCTTATTATCAGCAAACTGCTCCACAGTCTCCTTCAGCAGCCACTAAATGTCATCAACAATACAAGATCATCTACGTGCTGCTGTGATGAAGTCTGATGATGAGAACAAGATGAATGTTTTAGAGGACATTTAATGTGGATTACTTGATTTATGAAAGGTCCTTGAATGCACCACCATGGCCTGTATGACCATAAAAAGCTTTCTAGAAGCTCAGAAATGATGAGCTGAGAATAAAGCTGCTGCTCTAAAGGGGTTCCATCATCAGTTTAAGACTAGAACAAATAAAACAAACGACAAGAAGATAAATGAACTTGTTTCTCCATCAGCAGTTCTGACTCTGATCCAAAGGAAGAAAGTTTGTCAGGATAGAAGATCAGAACACATCAAACACTGTTCTACAGAAAAACTTTCTGATTATTGTTCAGTTCCTGCTACCAAACCAAAACATCATCCCTTATTAATGATCATCAGAGCTAATTATTAATCCATCATTAATATACGGTTTACAGTGAAACCAGGAATATTTGGATCCTCTTCAAACAAGAGCCACTGTGAGACACTTTAGAGTTCTGAGCTTCAGGGTTTAACTTTAAATACATTATTAGACTAAGTTTGAATTCACTGTTTTTCCTTCAGGATCCAACAGACCCTCAAACCAGAACCAGAACCAGAACCCAGCTGTGTGTCCTTAAAGAGTGATGATTCATTTGGTCGTGTTATTGATTTTAAATCACAGCAACTTTCAGCTGCAAAGAGGTGAGCTCTGTTGTGGAATTTTCTTATCAAAGTGGGTAGAAGTTGACTCATAACAAGAGAAAATCCGGACTTTGTCTTATAAGTTTTATTCAAAGGCATCAGCGTTTGAAGACCCTGACACTGAGGTTAGTCAGTGAAACAGAGCCCCGATCAACATTTACACACAGTATTTATACCCGAACATGACAGTGTTATCTCAACTTCAAAGAGTCTGTGTTTTATGACCCCAGACCCTTCTCGGGTTCAGAGGTGACAAAGTTATCTGGGAACCCATCTGTCCTTCCCAACACATCATCCTAACTGTGGGGTTTAACCATTAAACTTCTGATAATGGCTTTTACAGCTTACTCCCTAACACAGATGTTCACAGAAGTGAGGTAACCCAAAGGTCACACACTTTGGAGCACTTAATAAAATAATTTCCATCACACTCCTTTCTTCTGATTACAAGATAATCACAACTAAAGGAAATTCTTCAAAACCATCACCCCTCTCAGCTAACAGATAACCCAAAGCCATTCTAGTTTGCAAACTCATCGTTCTAATAGCTTAGGCTGATTGAAGTATAAGTTGTTACTGTAGGTAGTAAATGAGCTAGATAACATACTCCAGACCAAGTAGCAGGCAGATACAGATATGATCTATTTCCACACATCCAACCCATGTTCTGAGGACATGAGAACCCATCTCTACTAGGAAAAGTAACAAGAACCCTGGTTAATTTACCTGCCATGCCATACAATTAACCTCCATCCGGTAAGGCTGTAAGATTAAGAGTTAACACAAAGGGATCTGGAGCCAAAGATTCTGAAATAGTATAAGGATCAGTTCTGATAGGACATGACTCAAATTTATGTCTGTTGATTAAAGCACATAAAACAGATATAATAGCTTCGCAACCTACTGTCTTCCCAAGGAAATAAGGTGTACTTTCCTCCTGTGTAATACAAATACAGCAAAGACACATTGTCTTTGCTGTACCTTTCCCAAAATGAACACAAGAGTTATAAAAATACTTGCAATACCAATCATTAGCATCAGAACAGACCATCTTCCATTTAACTGCATCGTGACCTTGAAGTGGAATGTCCTTTCTTCTGGTACTGAAAGCAAACAGTTTTTTTTTTTTTCAAAGAAAACAAATTATAAACACAACTCAAAAAACAAAAAAACTAAAATCCTGCTGTCTCTCCTGAGTGGCTTCAAAGAGTCTGTGTTTTATGACCCCAGACCCTTCTCGGGTTCAGAGGTGACAAAGTTATCTGGGAACCCATCTGTCCTTCCCAACACATCATCCTAACTGTGGGTTTTAACCATTAAACTTCTGATAATGGCTTTTACAGCTTACTCCCTAACACAGATGTTCACAGAAGTGAGGTAACCCAAAGGTCACACACTTTGGAGCACTTAATAAAATAATTTCCATCACAGCTCTGTCTAAATGTTTTAACTGTATGAAACTGAACTGATTCAGTTTGAAATGTTTTGATTCCACATTTTTCCACATTTTTATTCCTATTTATGAAACTGTTTGTTTTTGCTGGAAGCTTTTCCACAAATCCAGTCTCCAGTGAGTTCAGGGTAAACATTGTTGGAGGTGTTTCTAAGTGTCTGTAGTTCACCTGTTGGTCCAGCAGGGGTCAGGCTGATTCCAGCTGAAGACATAATTCAGGTTCACCATTTTAAAGAAATAATCAATGACAAAATAAGTGTGTTCCCAGTTCAGACTCTAGTGGATAGTGGATGCACAAATGTTTAAGACAAGATTTTTACTGGTGGTGTAGATATGGAGAAAAAACTAAATAATACACTTGTAGAAATACCTGAACTTACTGACTAAGGTCCAGATTTCAAAACTGATGTTTTCTTTTATTAAAAGAATCATGTTTTCATTGAAATTAAAGAAAATACTTTTTGCAAACACCTTGTTTTAGCTATGCCAGTTATTATTATTACTATACTTATTATCATTTGATATGATTGTTTTGTTGAAAATGAGACTCTGTGTCACAATGAGATTTAACCGCATGAATGGAAGTGGGATAAAAATCTGAATAAAAATAAATAATCTAAAAGCAAAAGTTAAAACAATGTTTGTCATAAGACTTCAATAATTTTGGAAAGACAATAACTGTTCAAATATTCTACATCTACTAAAATATTTTACAATGAAGCCGATCAAGAACATTTATTTAAATGAAATTCAAATGTCCACAACTGAACCACTGGTCCACAATCTCCTTCATGTTCCTCTGGATGTTCAGTTTAAAGTTCTTGTAATCAGCAAGTGGAACAACTGAGCATTTAGAGCTCTGAGAAATCAGCCATGTTTCAACACAGTTACCATGACAACTCAGACTCTGCTCAGGTAGGAACTTCCCCTCTGGGGACAGCTGTCCCTGAATGGGAAAAGACACGTAGCTTTTGGAGCAGGACACCACATGGACCTTCGTCTTTGTCTGTTTGTTGTTCTACAGAATGTGAGCTAATGCTTCCTGGTTCCTCCACAGAGTGGACCAGCAGAACTCAGAGGTTCCCAGTGGTCCGTCTGCCCAGCAGCATCAAACACAGCTGGATTCCATATTTATGGTCTGTACATGTACAACAACTACTTCTCCATCGGTTCTGTTCACAGTCATCTCCATGCTGCACTTTGTAGACCAGAGGACTGTCAGTCTGTCCAACATGGACCTGATGTTTGGCTCCATAATCTCAGTCTGATGTGTCCTTCATATATTGTTCTGTTCCAGCTGCTGGAGGACAACATTGTTACTTTTGTGAAGAACGAGCTGAAGAAGATCCAGAAGGTTCTGAGTCCAGATTACCCAGAAGGCTTAGAGAGTCAGTGGGGGGATGAGGAGGTGTTGGAAGGTGAGGATGAAGAAAAAAGGAGGAGCAGCAGAGAGGCTTTTGTTAAGATCACACTGAACTTCCTGAAGAAGATGAAGCAGGAGGAGCTGGCTGAACGTCTGCAGAGCAGTAAGAGGATTTCTATACAGATTTAACCTTCAGGATAAATGCTGAATTTATTTGAGTCTCAAGAGCAGAAAAACAGATATTTAAATGCTCTATTTAGAGGAAATTGTTTCATTGCTAATAATATTTTGTCTTCCTTCAGGGTTTTTTCCCTCAGTTTTTCAACATAAACTTAAATCTGATCTGAAGAAGAGGTTCCAGTGTGTGTTTGAGGGGATCGCTAAAGCAGGAAGTCCAACCCTTCTGAACCAGATCTACACAGAGCTCTACATCACAGAGGGAGGGACTGGAGAGGTCAATGATGAACATGAGGTCAGACAGATTGAAACAGCATCCAGGAAACCACACAGACCAGAAACAACCATCAGACAAGAAGACATCTTTAAAGTCCCACCTGGAAGAGATCAACCAATCAGAACAGTGATGACAAAGGGAGTGGCTGGCATTGGGAAAACAGTCTTAACCCAGAAGTTCACTCTGGACTGGGCTGAAGACAAAGCCCACCAGAACATCCAGTTAATATTTCCATTCACCTTCAGAGAGCTGAATGTGCTGAAAGAGAAAAGGTTCAGCTTTGTGGACCTTGTTCATCACTTCTTTACTGAAACCAAAGAAATCTGCAGCTTTGAATCCTTCCAGGTTCTGTTCATCTTTGATGGTCTGGATGAGAGTCGACTTCCTCTGGACTTCCACAACAAGGAGATCCTGACTGATGTTACAGAGTCCACCTCAGTGGATGTTCTGCTGACAAACCTCATCAGGGGGACACTGCTTCCCTCTGCTCTCCTCTGGATAACCACACGACCTGCAGCAGCCAATCAGATCCCTCCTGAGTGTGTTGGCATGGTGACAGAGGTCAGAGGGTTCACTGACCCACAGAAGGAGAAGTACTTCAGGAAGAGATTCAGAGATAAGAAGCAGGCCAGCAGGATAATCTCCCACATGAAGACATCAAGAAGCCTCCACATCATGTGCCACATCCCAGTCTTCTGCTGGATCACTGCTACGGTTCTGGAGGATGTGTTGGAGACCAGAGAGGAAGGAGAGTTGCCCAACACCCTGACTGAGATGTTCATCCACTTCCTGGTGGTTCAGACCAAAGTGAAGAAGGTCAAGTATGGAGGATCTGAGACAGATCCACACTGGAGTCCAGAGAGCAGGAAGATGATTGAGTCTCTGGGAAAACTGTCTTTTGATCAGCTGCAGAAAGGAAACCTGATATTCTATGAATCAGACCTGACAGAGTGTGGTATCGATATCAGAGCAGCCTCAGTTTACTCAGGAGTGTTCACACAGATCTTTAGAGAGGAGAGAGGGCTGTACCAGGACAAGGTGTTCTGCTTCGTCCATCTGAGTGTTCAGGAGTTTCTGGCTGCTCTTCATGTCCATCTGACCTTCATCATGGATGGAGTTAATCTGATGGATGAAGAACAAACCATTTCTATGTGGTCTAAGTTATTTAACAAACCAAATCTAACAAGTCTCCATCAGAGAGCTGTGGACGAGGCCTTACAGAGTCCAAATGGACACCTGGACTTGTTCCTCCGCTTCCTCCTGGGTCTTTCAGTGGAGACCAATCAGACTCTCCTGCAAGGTCTGCTGACAAAGACAAGAAGTAGCTTACAGACCATTGAGGGAACAGTTCAGTACATCAAGGAGAAGATCAATGAGAATCTGTCTGCAGAGAAAAGCATCAACCTGTTCCACTGTCTGAATGAACTGAATGATCGTTCTCTGGTCCAGGAGATCCAACAGTCTCTGAGTTCAGGAAGTCTCTCCACAGATAAACTGTCTCCTGCTCAGTGGTCAGCTCTGGTCTTCATCTTACTGTCATCAGGAGAAGATCTGGATGTGTTTGACCTGAAGAAATACTCTGCTTCAGAGGAGGCTCTTCTCAGGCTGCTGCCAGTGATCAAAGCTTCAAACAAAATTCTGTAAGTTCTGACAGAATTTGGGTTTTGACACCAGGAGCTAAAACCAGGAAAGAGTGGCTATTGTCCTGGATGTTCTGCTCAACAACTAAGGATTTATTAGAAACTATAAATGTTAATGTTTGACAGCCAGTTCTCTTAAAATAAGCACTTGTCAAGTTGTTTAAGAATCTATTTAACATGTTTATTCCAGAAGACCCAACTGACACTTAGAAACTGGAACCAAAATGGTTCCTTTCATAAAAGTGCAACAAAACTGGTAAAATTTAATTATTTTTTTCACTTTTAACAAATAAATTCTGTTCAGCTTCTTAAGACTTAAACATTGTTTTAAAGTTTATGTTTACATTTGTTATTTTATTAATTCATTTCATTTTGCCATCAGAACCCGCGTTTTTCAAAAGGGAAACAATAAAATATTCAATATCATCCAGTGTTTAATGGAATTAGCCTTAAACAAAAAAAAACAACAGTAAAAAAAATGGATCAGTTTGATCCACAAGGCGTCCCAACGGTAGCTGACTTGTCGACCAAATTGGTTGACCACATTTTGAGTCACTAAATTTCAAAGAAGCGAGAGCTTACCTAACTCAAACTGAATGAGCTGAATTATGTGATGCTAAAAAGATCTGCCAAATGACACTGTGACGGTAAATGTGTTTGTCTTCCCCTCCTCAAACCAGGAAGTCAAAATAAAAAAATATGAAACATAACATCATCACAGTTTTTGGTTAAACTTTGAAAGGTATGGCTACTTTTTTGACATATTTTGGTGATCCAGACCTTACTAAACAGAATTATGACCCTTGATGCAGCACAAAAACTGTAATTATATGTTTAAATACTTTTTTTAAATGTAGTTGACCAAATGGTTGATTTGTCACTTCATGGTATGGGTAGCTAATGTAATTAACATTAATAATGTGCTGTGAAATCAACTGACTCGAACCAACTAGTTTATCTGTTTCTGTAAAAACTACCCATTAGGTGTTAGTACATCATGATGATGGGGAAAGCATTTTCCTACTGTCAACCAGTGGAGCAAGGTGTCTAAAATAAAGATCACTACCCCATATCCATCAGTCATCCCTGCTTACAATGTGCCAAAGGGAGGAATTGACTCTAGCTATGTCCAGGAGAAGGTATATTCCCCTATTTGAATACACCCTTGACCTATGCATTGCAAATTCCTGGCTGGTCTTCAAGAAGGACTGTGGCCTTCTCAACCAAAGATTTATTTATCCTAAACGTTTCTGCCTTGCAGATGCCCACAACTTTAACCAAGCCAATAAGCCAGTATCCAAAGTTGCAATCCAAAGATACATCCTATGCCCTAAGGCTTTATCAAGGTGGAAATGAGAGAAATGCAATGTTTTCTTGTCTCTGAATACTAACCAGGAATGCTTTGTAGCATATCACCAAAAGTAAATATCTAATGCTCAAAAAGCAGTATTATAACACCTGACACTGTCAGTTATACAAAATAAACATCAGTATCAGTATCAGCCAAAATTGGAATCGACCAGAAAACTGCAATTTTTGCACCCCTAGTTTTATTCCATCAAAATTGTTCTTTTTCATTTTTATCTCTGTCTCTTCAGATTGAAGAACTGTAACCTCTCAAAGAGAAGCTCTGAAGTTCTGGCCTCAGTTCTCAGCTCCCAGTCCTCCAATTTAAGAGAGATGGACCTGAGTAACAACAAGCTGCAGGATTCTGGAGTGGAACTGCTGTCTTCTGGACTGAAGAGTCCACACTGCAAACTGGAAACTCTCAGGTATCAATGTCTGGTCTGGACAGCATGTAGAGAGAGAGAGAGAAACTGATAAACCTATTTTCTTTGCTACTACTTGTTTTTCTCTTGATAAGAATAAGTTTAATTATTAGAACAGTTTTCTGTTTGTGGTGCTCTCTTTTACCTTTATCACAATAAAGATCACAAAATATTGTAAAGTCCATATTCCTCATCTGTGAAAGATGTAGAGCAGCTAAACACTTTTACAGTAGTAGTGCAACAAAAAAGGCATTCAAAACGTGCATTCCAGCGAGTGAGAGAAACATATGATGGAGTCCGCACAGTTATCCAGTAAAGTCACCCTTTGGAGCAACGATGAGGTGCAAGCTTTTTTGGCGATCAAAGGATTTCGGTTTATATCTTCTTGGAATTGAAGAAGAACCCCTATCAAGCTCACAAATACGACACATTATGCTTTAAAGACACGCCTCCAGGAGGTGTTCCCTTCAGTGGAGCGAAAGCGGGTCTATGGAAATGCAACACACAACGTGCAGAGCCGTGCGGAGCTGTTCCTGGCTGGCCAATTTGAGCCAGTGGAAAAGGAGCATAGGTCCTTAATGCAACGTTCTGTATGGCAACTTTTAAAAGTAACACCAAAACAAAACAGAGAGGACTCCCAGCTGTCACTAATCTCTGCTAATACGGAACATTAAGGTTTCTCATGCAGCTACACTGGAGAAAGAAATGAACTAGAAGATTTAATGAACTAGAAGATTATGTCATTGTACCATCTTTCATCGGCATTTAGGTTCATAGCTGCTCTGCAATTAACTGAATTCCTCACCTCAAACAACTTCAAGTTTGAATGTAAACATCACTGGTTCTGGAAGAAACAAAATCAGCTGAGGTTCAAAGGGCTACATGCAGTATCCCATCAGCCCAAACTCTGTACATCTCATGAAATGCAAGTTTTCCCAGCAGCTGCTCCTGCTGCATGCAGGAACAGCTGGGACACTAGGCTGTTGAAAAAACAAAACAACTATAAAGTGATTGAAACATGTTTTATTCTCAATTATGGTCACAGTCTGATTTAGACATTTCTAAAGATCAACTTGGATCGTGTTCAAGTGGTCCTATTGTTGTATAATCTATCCAGGCATTGGTCATGCCTGCCGCCATGTCTTCCGCCACTACTGTGGATGCAACCAAATCTCGAGTCTGTTCTATACTTTCTACTTCACTTAAAATTTAGAATAAGACTGTATAAATTGTATTCAGAAAGATTATGTGTTTGCTGCTGACCAACGTAAAGCAAAAAAAGAACATGTTTTTATCATTTATTTTTCTTGATTGAAGTGTAGTGAACACCCAGTGTTTGAAGGAGGAGTAAATATGCATCAGAACATGTGGTCCAATCTGGAATAGTGTTATGTGGAAACATCATTTAGTTTTCCACTATTTGCAAACAGCTGCAGGATATTTTCTCTAAAACAACAACAGGTCGTGTTTGCAGCTCAATCTGTACAGATTAAAACATCATTCAAAGTTTAAGTGGGTCACAGAACATAGAAATTTGTCTAAATCACATTTTGTTCTGTTTTAAGGTGCTCTCAGGTCTAAACAATTTTATCATATTATTTAATCATGATGAGAAAATAAGAGTCCATATTAATATGAAAGCTTAACAATTATTATTTATATCAAAGCTGAATTGATCCTGTAATGGTTAATTTACTGTAGTAAAACATATGACCTTTATCTTCCAAAGCAAAAGCAGCTCCTCTAAACTCATTACTTCATCTTGGTTCTGCATCTGGAAGCACATGAAAAACTTTTTAAATTTTCACCATAATGAATCTCACTGGAACATTTCTGACAAGATCAAGTTAGAATTATTTATTTAATGAGTGTTCATTTAATAAATTAGGTCTGAACCTTGTTACTTATTGGTTACACATAATCACCATACTCAGTCTTCAAGCAGCCCAATCTGATCCACTGGACACAAAGATTTTATGGCTGCTGCTTTGTTCTGACTCTTTTCCAGCAGTAACCTGGTCTGGTGGGTAAAGCTGCTACTGAAGGGCTAAAAGACCAAAAGTGTCTCGTTCAGGGGGAGTCGCCGCATGCTGTATTTAAAGGACTTCATAACATCCACATTACATTACATACAATCAGAGGACAATTTGTCGTCTTCATTTAAGAACCTGAACAGTGACAGTTCAGAATGTAGTTGAATCTAATTGCTGGTATCTTACACTGTGTAAATGTTTGCTCAGTGGTAGCGCCAAATAATAAGCAGGCATACAGAAACAGATGATAACCATACTAGTGCAAAACATTATGGAGATATCATGAGCCTATAGTTGGCATAATGAAAATGATTTTGTTTACATTAGGGATGAGTGATTATATTTCTCTTCCATGAATCATAAATAACAAGATGAGCGTGATAAAATAAATCACATTAACCATAAGGCAATAAACTCCAACTGAACACCAAAAACTGACAGTATGGCTGGGATTGTTTTCTTGTTTAAACATTTAGTTTTATGTTTGGTTCAATGAGATCATAAATCAAATAAATATTTAGTTTAAATCCTAGTGACACATATTTATTTTGATAGTTAAAGTAATTATGATTACTAGAGCAGTTTGTATTAGACCTTTTTTGGTGGTGGTGAGGGAATTACAGGGAGTAATCCAATTCTACAAATGTTATTCCTATTTTTTTCAATTGTTTTTGATGCAGATAAATCTGAATCCGGTTTCAGGTGGGTCCAGTGGCCCCGCCCAACCTCTAGCTCCGCCTCTGATCTTTTAAAAAGTGATTAAAAAATACTGGGATTAATTTTTAAATATGTTTTTTTAATCATCACTTTTATCCTCACAATAAATATCAGAACATATTGTGATAATCCATATTCCCCATGTCTAGTGTCCACTACGGTATCCTGCAAGGGACACAAGTCTCTGCTCTTTTCCTCTCACTCTGACGACTTTTGTTAAAACTATATAGCACATTTGGTGGTGTCATATTCCAGAGGTTTCCCCTTTCATTCTTCCTTTACAGAAACACATCAGTCATTTTTCAGTAACTGAGAAAGGTTTAGAACAGGGGTCCCTACATCCCTAAGAATCAGTGGTCGAATGTTTAAGTGGATAAAACATGTTCCATCAGAAAGACAAATACAGGTAACAATTGGACAAAATGTTTCCGATAAATTTTTTATAGAAAGCGGGATGCCACAAGGGAGCGTAGTGAGTCCTTAATTATTTTCTTTAATGATAAATAATATGTTTGATGATATAGATACGGTGGTGGGACGCTCACCTTCTGCTGATGACGGGGCTTTGAGGACAAGAGGGAAACATTTAGAATATATAGTTAATAAATTACAATTATCAATTAAGACTGTTGAAAAGTGGTCAAATAAGTGGGGATTTAAATTTTCATTTGATAAAACAAACATGTCATTTTTTACTAGAAAAGGTGTAAATTATGATATTTTACTCAAATTATTTGGACAAAAACTTGAAAGCGTAAAACATTTTAAGTTCCTTGGCATCTGGTTTGATGAAAGAATAACATGGAAAGTTCACATTCAAAAAATCAGAGATAAATGTAAGATATTAAACATTATGAGGTGTCTAATTGGAAGAGACTGGGGAGCAGATAGGAAATCATTTAAGGGTATATACACACAGGATTGATTAAATCAGTATTAGATTATGGGAGTATTGTTTATAATTCTGCTTCAAACACATCTATAGAAACATTAAAGATTATTCAATATTAGGCAATGAGAATTATTACTGGAGCATTTAATAGATAGGAGAGCCACCATAAAGTATCAGAATGGATCAGTTAGCTTTAAACTATTCGTCAAAATTTAAAAAGGCATGAACAAAACCATTCAATATAAGAAGTGCTAAAACCATGCTGGGAAAAAGACAAGAGGCAAACAAAAAGTTTTGGTTGTAACATAAGTCAGAAAGCTGGGGGGTTGAAGCTGTCTGCGCGTCCGCAGTTGAGCTCCAAGAAAGCGGTCAATCTTCGTCCCTTTGCCTCCTTGGCGAAAGGGAAAAAAAACGATCTGACCGTCGGCACTCGACTAAAACCAAATAAAAGAGGGAAGCGTCTCCTTGAACTCTGTGGTTCTGGTTACGTGTTAAACTCACGTCTTCGATCGGCAAAGTGAAATCTCTGGCCTTCTTATTCCAGAAACCTCAGTTATGAATTTTTTGTTGGCCAACAAAGGAGAATAAATGAAATCCACTGGGGACTCTTCTCCAGATGGTGCTTCCGTTGCGTGGTAACCGTGTCCTGGTCTCCAGCTGAAAACGAGTGTTCAAAATGGACGCCTTCCTAGTGTCTTGTGACGTCAGACTTGGGACGCCCCGTCATATCAGTTGTAGTGTCCAACGGGATCTGTAGGAACGGACTGTCCTGGATACAAAATGGCCGACAACGCCAGGAGGCCTGTTGGCGTCCAGCAACGTGCAAATGTTTCCAATATTCAGGAAACAAATGGTCCAACACTGATAAGTTACTAGCTTGGGAGCTCACGCTTGCTGACAGTACAGTGACTTGGTGGTGCACAGATGAGTGAGTAAAAGAAGATGAGTTTGTCAAAAATACATAAAGTTAATTATGAAAATCACACATTTAAGATGAATGGACAGAAGCATACACTTTCCTTTGACCTTCAGTAGGGTCTAAGGTCAGTCTGCCTTATATGTTCTGAATCAGTTGGACTTGTAAAGATTTGAAATCTAAAGAGACATGATGAAACCAAACATATTAGATGGAAAAGAAGGACAACAACCTAAGGAAAAGTTCAGCAAATTGCCCTGCCTGCCACAAGCAACAAGGAGAGCAGAACTGTTCTACCAAGATGTCCTGACCCAGCTAGACTGAGCCATTCAAAGCGTTTAATATTGGTTCTTAAATTGGATTGCACTTTTCTGTTCAGTAGATGATTTCATGGGCATATGAACAATTGATCAGTAGTTAGAAAACAAAAACGTTAATTAAATGTTAAATAAAAATGAAGGGAAGATATTTGACAGTTGATTTAAAATGTTCAGACCCCAAAGTGTTTGGATGATGGAGGTAGTGGACCTCCAGCTATCTTAGTCTGGGAACCCTGCTGTAGTGGATTTAACTATATTAAAAATAAAACACAGATTAAACTTTTATATGTAATTCAATAACAAGAGTATATAGAACAGTTTTAAAGCTACATAAAAATTTACTCAGATTCATCTCAGAATCCATCAGCTCAAATAGGAGCAGCCATAGTTCCAGAATTCAAAATTAATATAGGGATGAAATTAAATGAAGGGTTATCTGCTTATACTGCAAAGATGATTGCTGACAAATCAGGACTAAATTGGCTTTAAGGAATTCTCAAGTCGCATGTCAAATGTGCAGATAACCATTTTTATTTTTATCTTTTGACTCATTGTGAGGTTAGGTGGAGCAGACAGTGATTATAGGGAATACAGCAGAAACAAGATAAAAACAAATATGATACTTCCGGTCATGATATGGGGGAATTTGTGTATAAATTTTGGAGTTTTAGGGACAAATAAAAAAAATTGTTGTGTTATTGAACACCTGATAGTTGTATTGATCATTTTATTACGACCATTTGTATAAAAAACAAAACAATCAGATAGAAAATTTATATAAATGTCTTGGTGATTCAGTTGTATTATATTCATTTTTGTTTTAATTTACTCGTCAAAAAGCTTACAGAAATGTTCAATAAAGGAGATTGATGTAATTTATTGTTTTGTTACATGCATGAGAAATTAATGTCTAAAACTGTCAGCTGGCACTAAAAAACTACCCTGTAGATATCTTTGACATTTACTATAAAGAAGAATACGAAAGAACTACAGGAAGTAACAGTGATGATGATTTTTTTATTTTACTAATTTAGGGTTCTTATTCAGTCATTAATACATGCTAACTCATGGATTAAACATCTTTCTAGTAATTGTCCATAGAAAAATAACAGCAAACAACATACAAGATTTATTTTCCTGTATTTCATAACATTACAACCACCAAATGTCCACAGATAGTTTCTGTAGACTAGCTCCCGTGCGAGTGCCATCTGGTGGATGAGAAACGTATTACAGCGACAACTCAGATTTCAAAATTGCATGTCGGTCTTCACTTGTTTCAGTTATTGTGCATTTTTCTCTCTGTTGACTTAAAAGACACTAAAATTAATATTGAGATAATTACAGAAGCAAACATTAAGTGCTGCAGAATATATGAAATCCATCAGAAAAAAACATCAGATTTCTTTTCAGCACAGTTGATCTGTTATGAATTAGTGCGGTCTGCAGTTCTACTTCTCTTATAGGTGGCTGGAGTTTAAATGAACTGGATAAAAAGAGTGGGGGTAGGGCCTGTAATGTATGAAGTTATTGTTTTATTGTGAAAAGCATGGGGGCTTTCGGTTTGGGATATAGAAGGATGAATAAAGTACGCAGTATGGCTACCACCTGATCTACAAGTCTGTCCTCATGTTTCATGGCTCACTACAAGACATAACATGGTGTCAGACGTTTGAATGGGAGAAACACAGCGAGTATGGCTCACTTTAAACCCCCACCAAACTTAAACCTGCAGGGGAATCTGGCAGAAAATTGGAAGACATGACTTCAACGATACGAGCTAAAATCAGAAGAGGTTCAGTGTGAAACATTTCTGCATGTTGCCGGAGAAGAAGCCATTAAAGTTAGTAACACGTTTGTCTTCGCAAATAATGAAAGGAATAAAATAGCTCCATTGAAGCAAAACTTCCAAGATTACTGTGAGCCCAGAAAGAATCTGCCATACATCAGACACATGTTTTTTACAAGAGTGCAAGGACTGTCAGAAACAAAAGACGCCTATGTAATATAGACTTCATACAGTTTGATCTACTACTAATCACCACGCAAAGGAAGCAATTCCCTTTAAGGATCAAAAGCCATCGGGCGAGTTGACTCCATCCGTCACCACTGGCCAGTTATTAGAAGAGCTTGACAAAGCTGGAGATCTTACTGGGAGAAGAAAACCTAGAAGATTTACTGTCTCATTTAGAGGCCCATCTGTAGTGCTGCTACCCAGGTGAAAAAAAACGCACAGAGGTTTCCATGGAGACGAGTTTTATCTACTTGTTTTGGTCCAGTCAGCTGCCAACGGTTCATCATATATTTTCCTCTTTTGCTGGAGGAGAAGTTGACTGTTTTGAATTGTTCACGGATGCATGACTACTCCCCTATTCATCGCTGTCTCAGACGAACAACAATAAATAAATTCATTTATGTCGGTACATTTATAGTCTGGACAGAATAATTAAGTTAGAGGTGATCTAAGATCAACACAGTTGATCCAACGTGTTTAACTGTATGTTGCATACATGGTTCTGTTGAAGTTCTGATGCTGAGCTGTGTTTGAATGCTGACCACGTGTGTTTTAAACTGTGAGCACTCCAGGGCAAAGTTTATTGAATGTCTGTGTTTTTACTGTGTTTAATTTTGATCGATCGATCCTAAATCACCTGAGAGTTCAAAGTTGGATTATTGAAGTTATTTGAAGTAAGTCTAAGATCTGAGCTCCACTCCAAGCTTGTCTCTTCATCGTTTTATGCTGCTGGTTCCCATGTGAACTTTTATGACCCTTTCTTCTAATCAGCTCCTCGTGGCGTTTAAGAGCAAATCCACGTCTTCTGATCTGAAAATACTCTCAACGGGAATAAAGACTCATCGCCTGTTTCTTGTTGTTTCATATTACAAGTGAACCCAAAGCTTTGATTTATTCCCACTTCTGCCCATAAATTGCTGGTTTGATCTCCTTTAATACCCAGTGTGCTTTCTTTATGAACTAATCAATATGTGCCTTTCTATTCTTGATTATTAATTTACCCCTTCAGTAGATTAGTGAATGTTTAGTTAGGTTAATGTTTGTTGGCTGAATAGTTTGGTGTAAGAGGGATTTATTTTCTTCAATAAATGTTCACATAGATAAAGAGAAGGTGTTTCTGCTTATTTTGTGTAAAAGTGATTTTATGTCAACTAAGGTTGGTGCTTGTTTCACCGCTTTTTGGTAAAATGGTTGATAACACAGTTACATTTAACATGGTTTTGGTTAATAATCATTAATGATTAATGACAATTAATTATTTGTAATTAATGAGTGCTGTTGGCCCAATAATCACAACCCCATAGTGCATCTATAATTTCTATTCTTGGGGAATGATTTTGGTTAGAAATTATTGTTGGACCACTTGTTTGCTGAGTATTGGATTATCTGTACGTTGTTGGACGTCACTGTGCCTCTCCAATGGCATCGGCCATTTTGTACCCAGGACAGCCCGCTCCTACATATCCCATCGAGCATTGCGACTGATATGACTGTGTTTACTATCTGAACGCGGGTGCGTTGCAAGACTGGACTGTTAAAACGACCTCATGGTAAAATTCTCCATTTTACCTTTGTCTTCAATCTCACTGTGCTAACTTGCCGCCAAAAGTTATCAATCCTTTGTGATCAGGAGTTAGGGGGGAAGTTTTATGATCAGAAGATCATAAAAGACACTCTAAGCTGCACTCCAACCCCCCACCAGTCATCACCACACCCCCCTTTCATATCCTCTTCCTTCGTCTGTAGTGCCATAAATGGCTGGTTGACTCAATACATACCCACTACCGTTTGTTGATTTTGCTTATTTTAGATGTGTTACCCCTGTGTTTGTAGAATTTTGCATGTTGAGTAGGTGAAAATTAATAAATATTCACATAGATAAAGAGAGAGCGTTTGGTGTTTCATTGTGTGCAAAAAGTGATTCGTCAGTCAAAATAAGGTTCAGGTTCCACACGTTTCGGCAGAAACGGTCGATTAAACAGTGACATCTCCGGCAATAGTTATTAACTATTATGGAGTATTTAACAGTTGTAATTGTCAGAGGCATTGAGCCACAATTACAACACCAGAAACATCTCTGGTCTCGATTCGTAAATGAGGATTTATGGTTAAGAAATTGATTTTGTCAGATTATGATTTGTAATTATAATTATTGATCAAGATTAATTAATCAATAATCATACTCCGAACATTATTATTAAATATGATTTTTTTATTTAGATTTTCTCATAAATAATCATATTCAAATAATCATAAATTCCTTTACATCATTCAAAGTTTAAGTGGGTCACAGAACATAGAAATTTGTCTAAATCACAGTTTGTTCTGTTTCAGGGTTCTGATATGCATTGCATTGCTTTAGAGTTTCTGATTCTTATTTCATGAAGCAGTTTCATCTGTCTTGTTTAATACTATAAGATGTTTTTATTTAGTTTTATTCCATCAGAATTGTTCTTATTCATTTTGATCTCTGTCTCTTCAGATTGAAGAACTGTAACCTCTCAGAGAGAAGCTGTGAAGTTCTGGCCTCAGTTCTCAGCTCCCAGTCCTCTAATCTGAGAGAGATGGACCTGAGTAACAACAAGCTGCAGGATTCTGGAGTGGAGCTGCTGTCTTCTGGACTTAAGAGTCCAAACTGCAAACTTGAAACTCTCAGGTCTGAACAGCATTAATGACTTAATTACTGTGAACATCATCTAGTTTTTTCTACCTGAAAACATGCAGAATGTTTATGTGCCGAACTAAGTGCTCAAAGCAATGTTCTGCAGGGTAACTTTAAAAAGTGACACCAAAACAAAAGAGTGAGAACTGCCAGTTATAACTAAACTATGCTATTTGTAGCAGAGTTCTGTTCCCTTTAAGGTTTCTCCTGCAGCCACAGTGGAAAAAGGACTGAACTTTGTTAGTCTACCTATTTCAACAGCAATAAGGTTCATAGCTGCTCAGCACTGAACTGAATTCCTCTCCTGAAACATCAAGCTGAATGTAAACATCACTGGTTCTGGAGAAAAATCAGCTGAGGTCCAAATGGCTGCCTGTAACCCATTTCCAAGTGGTTCTGATTATGTATAATCTATCCAGCCACTGGTTATGCCTGCTTATACTACTTTATTCATTGAAACAAATCCAACTAAGTGTCCAGTTAATTCTATATTTTCTACTTTTTTAGTTTTAGAACATTATAAAATGTAATATCAGAAATTGAAATAGATTCTTCATTTACTGCTGACTGAAAAAAACAAAACCTTTTTGTCTGAATTGAAGCAAACTGAAAACATACCAAATTAATTTTTGTTTACTGTCCCTCCCTTAATATAAATACTCCAACTTTTATCATGACTTGTTCTGTAACAGGTTGAGCAAAGAACCTGCAATTTCAGTCGGACACAACAGGTGAATATTAAGAGGTTCATTGAAATCTGTCGTTGTCGTTCGACAGAAAACCAGCAGCAGGATCAGGAACCTCTGAGGGCAGACATATTGGTTAGTGGCTGAACAGAAAACTGAGAATAACGTGAAGCTCAGAGAAAAAGCCACTGACCTTCTCAGAATCCGTGGGAGAGCGAGGATGCTGATTTTCAGCGCCAGGGTGACGCCACAGTGAGTCAGAGAGGCTGTGAACAGGAATCCTTGGTCTGACGTTATGATCAGATCCAGTACTGGGCTGACGGATCTGGGGGTAAGGCAGAAGGTGACAGTGAGGAGGCAGAAACAAGGTCGATGTCCAGAGATGAGATCGGAAGCCAGGGAGATATCCAACGAGGGCAAAGCAGGGCAGAGAAATCCAGGGGGAAAAAACAAGATCAAGATCAGGCAGACAGGCTAGGAAGAACGCTGGACATTTACCACACAAGGCTTTTGATAATCTGGTGCTGTTTGTCAGCCAGAGAGCAGCTTATAAAGCCAGGTAAACAGGTGGAGCAGGTGAGGCATGAATAGGGAGCTGGCCGGGGAGGAGCAGGTGAAAACAATCCTCTAAAATCCTTCAGCACAGCGATGATCAGCAGGCAGACAGAGACGGTGCAGAGAAACAGACCAGAATCATAACATGTTCTGACTGCATAAAACAAGGTTGAGACAATTTCTTGGGTACAAATTATTTTGTTGCTACTGTTTGCTTTTGCCTTAATAAATAAATATGTTTAATTATTAGAATGGTGCTCCCCAACCAGCAATTTTAGTTTTACTGTTTTATAAGAAACATTAATGAGTGTATTAAGTTTGATTTAGTGAACTGTAGCCCACCATTTCCGCACCTTGGTGATAACTGCACTGACAACAATGAGGGTAGCTCAGAGTATAAAATGTAATTTAAGTCTTGAGCTGGCACATGAAACACAGAGCAGGAAAATTATTTTGTGATTCTGACATTTTAACAGTTTGTATATTTTTCCGACATTGTACCACTAACATAGCCTATATATAGTTATATGCACAACATTAGTTGGTGCTAGCGAATGGTTTGAGAGGATCTTTAGTCAACCACAATCAGAACAACAATCGGGGATCGGCAGCTGTTTATGCAAGCCATCCATTTTCCTGATTAATATATATAAACATGTATTTCACCTTCAATTTCATTCAAGTTTCTCTCCTCTGCTGTACGAAAAGTTACTCAATTGAACGCATCAAATACATTTTTCATGTTGGCAGGTGGCTAGCGTCTATAATTCAACTACTGGTTAATTTCCTTGGAAAACATTCAACACAAAGAACAATAAAATAAAACACAACCAACACTTTTGGGATAATTCCAGCAATCAGCAGCTAATAACCCTATATTCAATGCGTGTGATGTAACATTGTGGAACACGTTTATTCCTCCTAACGATGTAAGCTAACAAACATGCTAACAGCTCGTTCCGTTTTGGACACTAAACTAACTCTGTTGTTTTACTCACCTTCTGCTCTTCCAATAATGAAATGGCATCTTCAGGAAGCCCTCGGCCACGTAAAAAGTCACTTAAATCTGACATGTTCCCCAAGATTGCTGGACGTTCCCCTGCACGACTCACATCTCAGGCGATGAAGCTGGTTGCACCCAGATGCTTCCAGGTGCTCACCTGCATTAAAGTCAGAATTCTGAGATGAAAGTCAGAATTCTGAGATTAAAGTCAGAATTCTGAGATTAAAGTCAGAATTTTATTTAATTTTTTTAGTGGCCCTAATACTCTTCCGTACTTTTTCCTTAATAAATAAATAAATAAGTTTAATTATTAGAGTGGTATTTGTGCTTGTCAGGCTCTTGTGGCTTGCTGTGACAGTTTCATTAGGACTGTGAGGATTTTTGAATATTTTTATCATCACTTTTATTGCTATCACAATAAATACCACAAAATATTGTCACAAATTGTAAAGTCCATATTCCCCATGCCTAGTGTCCACTACAGTAGCCTGCATGGGACACAAGTCTCTGCCCTTTTGCTCTCACTATGCAGACTTTTGTTAAAATAATGTAGCACAGTTGGTGGTGTCATATTCCAGAGTTTCTCTTTTTATTCTTCCTTTACAGAAACACATAAGGCATCTCTCAGTAACTGAGAAATGTGTGGAATAGCTAAACGCTATTAGCTAGCAGTCAGCCCCATGTGATTGGCTGATTGTGGTCACATGGTACAGATGAAAGCTGGCTGGTCTGACTACTCTGTTCAACCCAGTTTCTGACTTAACGTTACACTGGATCACCAGGGTTTCCTGGTTAGCCACTCCAGACCTTAAAACATCTACATACCATGATGCAGCAACTACTGTGCTTCAACATTAGGATGGTGTTGTTGGACCTGCAGTTGTTTGAACAGATCCAGAACAGATTCAGGAATCTGGAAGTTTTATCCAAGGTCAAAACAGATTAGGTCCAGAATTCACTTCCTAAAATCTGGGCTGACTTGTTTGGATTTTTTAATGATGTCACACAAGGAAGCACACTCTTCAACCAAACTAGATGACTTTACTAAAATAATCGCTCATGTGTGTCTTTTCTTTTAAACAAAGCTTAAATAAAGTTATTTGTTGACTGTGTTCACTGTCACTTTGCTGAAACGTATGAAAAATAAACTTTTCTTTTGATTAGAGTTTAAAAGTATGAGTTATTCAAATAATATAAGTTATTTTTATGGTAAAAGTGTTTAGCATCATTTTGCTTTTGCCTATGTATAATGCTATAATAACTGTATACATTAATACTGTTTATAAACTGTATTTACACAGTGTCGTGGGTATCCTGTAGGGCTTTTTTTAGCTTGTTTTCATAGAGCTGGTTGCTTGTTTCTCTTGCAAGATTTGGCAACATTGCTTTTAGCTTAAAATCTCAGTTGCAGTAATATTAAGATCACCAAAAACATTTATTGCTTTTAATTCTGCTTTTAACCAATAACAATACTGGTTAAATATTATTATTGTAACCCCTAGGTTATATATAACCCTTTTCTCTTACATACTTTGAGCATTTCCTTAAATATAATGCATTGTAGGCCTTTTCCACCTTAGATTGTAATAATGACCTTTCTACTTAATGTTGTTAGTGTATTACACTTATACCTTTGAGGCTTTGCGCACCGTCAAAGTCTTAAACATTAAAATAACACGTGTATTTTTGTTTACTTTAAAACATGCAGTAAATGCTGTGTTGTGCTCATACCTGCTATTTACTACCGCCAGTAAACGCATCGTTTCACCTGTTTCTACCTTACTGGTCAGTCAAGGGCAAGTTGAAGCAATTTGATTGGCTGTGAAGGCTGGTGGGTGGGAACGGGTTTACCTGCAGCTATACTGGTTGCCAGTCGGCCAGCGGCCATTCCCAGAGGAAGGTGGTTCTATGCCGCTGTGGATTATTGTTGTTTTCCAACTAGCTGGAGCTGCCAAGTTTTTCCGGACGTTTTGCTTGGATTTCGGAGCTGCAGGGCCGGGCCGGGCTCTTGGACTGGAGTTGGAGCGGTTCTGTTGCCGTTCGTTGAGGACTGGTAATCCCTGGTGGGGTGAATGATCGGTTCCGTGTGGTTGTGCTGGGAGCCGCCATCATTGGGGCTGCTATTCTGCAGACGTATCTAACTAAGTCATATCAGGCCTGCAACGGTTATAAAGCTAAGGGACTGCCTTATTTCTGCAAGAGACTGAATACGTGAAGTTTCATCAATTCATTTAACGGCCTTTTTGTTTTGTAAGTTTTTCCAGTTTGTAAGGAGTTTAGTGTAGTTATGCGACCGTCAGGTTTCACTCAATATGCTTCTTATGTTCTCACTGATCCATTGGAATTTTGAGATTCATTTGTTATTGCACTAGTTGTGATTATTACCTACTTTACAGGTGGGATACCTCCTAATGCTATTGTTCTATTAATAATAACATTACTGGGTTGAAAGTGAACTGTTAAATGTGCATTGTTCTGGGTTCCTTTTACTGACCAGTACGGTTCATTAAATTGGTACTTTACTCAATATTGCCCTTTTCCCTTCCTTATTTCAGTATAAGGTTAAAGCTGCACTGCACTTAGATTTCAGTTGTATGGTAAGTGATCCTGGTCTTGTTAATGTGATCAGATGCACACTCTACTCACAAGATCCACTGTTACCCATTAAAACACTCATTACTCATGAGGGCACAGGTGTGTAGGATTCAATAGAGTGTAGGTCAGAGAATCTGGGCGCTGTTCATAGGGGAAAAGTCAACAGGGGTTACATTATTATAGAATAATATTCTTTGAAAGGTTTGCTGAGATATGCCATAAGTGTATCTAGTCACCCAGCAAAATTAAAAGGAACCGTTTTGAATCTGTAAGTTACTTTATTAAGCAGACAGCAGCTAATTGCCTCAATACAGGCTGACACTCATGCTAACATTGAAACTAAAAACGAAAGTTACGAATGTAACTACGGTTCTATGAATCCCGGATGACCGCCAGAGGCGGTGCTTCAAGCACTGAATGATCATTCTTGCGCATGCGCAGGTCGAGAAATTAATAACATGGTCACATGTGACCTACCGGTGGATCACGTGAGTCTATATAGTCACATGACACCGGGAGTCCAGCCCCAACAATCTTCTCGGGAGCACGCGGAGACCGAGGGACCGAGCGCTCTGGCGGTCATCCGGGATTCATAGAACCAACTTTCATTCTATTTCATCCCTAATGACTGCCAGAGGCGGTGTTTCAAGCACTTAGCACCATAAGCGGCCCACGTGGACGGTGCCCATGCGTCAGTCATAGTCTCTCCAACCCTGCTCCCATAATGGGAGAAGGCAGAGCCTGTTTCAGGCGGCCCGGATTGGGGTGGAGAATCCGGCCTCCCATTTGGGAGAGGAGGTCTCTCCTGGAGGGGAGGCACATCGGCAAGCTGGAGCAGAGCCTGCGCAGCAGAGGAAACCAGGTCCTCCCTGGCCAAAAGGGGGCTACCAGCAGAAGCTCGTGCCTGTCCTGAAGAACCCTCAGAAGCGTCTGGGGGATCAGGGGAAATGGGGGAAAGGCGTAGAGAAGGGTCCGGGGCCACTCGTGTGCCAGTGCGTCGCAGCCCAGAGGACTGGCATTGTCCATCAGGGAAAACCAGAGGGGACAGTGAACTGCATCTGTGGAGGCAAACAGGTCCACCTCCGCCACTGCCGACGGTGGCCCAAATGCGATCCACCACCTCCGGGTGAAGCCGCCACTCCCCGGAAGTGGCACCCGCCGAGACAGAGAGTCCGCGGAGACATTCTGCGGACCCGGAATATAGGCTGCCCTGAGGCTGGCAAGGCGTGGCGCCGCCCAGACCAGGAGCCGCCGGGCCAGGGACAGTAGTCTCAGAGACCTGGACCCCCCTTGGTGATTTATATGGAAGACAACCGCGGTGTTGTCCGACCGAACCAACACATGTTATCCCAGCAGCCCTGGAAGGAAAGCACGTAGCGCCAGGAACACAGCCATCAGCTCCAGAACATTGATATGGACCCCGCACTGCCGCGGAGATCACACCACCTGAGCCGCACGGTCTTGCCAGGTCGCTCCCCAACCCTTGGAGGAAGCATCCGTATGGACAACTTCCCTCCGACACGGAAGGGCGCCAAGCGGGACACCCCTCACTATGTAGGACCCGCTCCGCCACTTGGACAGAAACTGTAGGCACAGAGGCACAACCCGAAGCCGTCGGAGCCGGTGAATACGCCGGGAGGGGTCCAGGCCTACCCCGTTCAGCCACATCTGTAGGGGCCGCAATGAAAGAAGCCCCAGAGTTACCACGCTGGACGCAGCAGTGAGCATGCCCAGAAGACGCAGCCACTCCACAAACCGTGGAGCCCTGCCAAGACGGAAGCTCGGGAGCATGGCCAGGATATCGCCGACGCGCCGAGGAGAAGGACAGGCGGTCACGGAACCAGAATCTAGAACCATGCCTAAGAAAATAGTCACTTGGGAGGGGATCAGGCTGCTCTTCTCCTGGTTCACCCTCAAACCCAGCTGACGTATGTGGGCAAGCACCGTCCGGGTGTCTCGGATCGCCTGATCCCGGGTTGCAGCCCAGATGAGCCAGTCGTCCAAATAGTCAGGATCCGCAGTCCCCGTGCCTGCAGGGGGGAAAGAGCCACTGCCACACAGCGGGAACCCGGAACTGGAAGTGCCTCCCGTGAAAGGCAAAGCGGAGAAACTGCCAATGATCCGAAGCAATGGGGACATGAAAATAGGCGTCCTTCAGGTCGATAGTTGTGAACCAGTCTCCTGGGGAGATTGCCTGCAGGACCTCCTGGGTGGTCAACATATGGAAAGGCAGAACCTTGAGAAAAGTGTTCAGACCCCGGAGGTCCAGAATTGGACGAAGACCGCCGGGGTCTTCTTGGGAACCAGAAAATAAAGTGAATAAAAAAACCCCGGATCCCGCAGGGGTCCACCGTAACAATCGCACCCTTGGCCAGCGAGGTGCAGATCTCCCGGTCCAGGGCCCGAGCCTTCATCGGGTCGCAGATGACCGTCATCTTGGCTCGGCTGGGGATAGGAGGCCAGCGGCGAAACTGAAGCCGGTATCCCCGGGACAGAGTGGACAACACCCACGAGTCCAGGGCGTGAACAGCCCAAAAACTGAGCTGGCCCGGGGAGAAAAACCCGACCGCCGGCTCCAGAACATCACCGGCTGGCACCCTGGCCCTGAGAGGGCATGGGGAAACGCCGACCGGAATGAGTAGACCGAACTGGGCGCAAACCCTGGGCCCCACCATGGTCCCCTTGGGCCCTAGTCGGTCTCGGTCTAGGAGCCGTGCTTGTGGACCCAAAGAAAGGGACAGGAGGGGGGAGGGAACCCCGGAACAAGTACCCAGCTGCCCCAGCAGCAACTGGGCGGCGGGGAGGTCTATGGAGACCCGCCAGCTGCTGCCGTGTTCTTGAGGCCTGGGCTGTATGCTCCAAAGCCTCCAGCGCAGCGGAATCGAAGAGTTCCCCTGGAACCACAGGAAGAGCCCTCAGCGTTCTCCTGCAAGGCTCAGTCAGGGGCGATTGCGCCAGCCACACCTGGCGCCGAGCATGGACCAATGTAGAGAGCGTGCGTCCAAGCTCACGCGTCATCAGGGCGAAGGCCTGCAGAGAGGCGTCCAACAAGCCCTGAGTTGACTGGTCCAAGGGAACCGACTCCAACGAAGAGGAGAGGCCCAACATCAGATGGGAGAGTGAGTTCCTTATGCGGCCCATCCGGGCACCTGAGTCGTAGGCCCTACACAGTAAATCGTCCGTGACACGGCATTGCGGTTGTGGACAACGGGCATTAGTCCTCAACGCCTCATCGGGAGGAACGATGAGGGAGGCAATGGCAGACTCGACAGGGGGCATGCAGTCCAACCTGAACTTGGGTGCCTCGTGCATGGCAGCCAGGGCCGTGCCATCCGCTGTTGGGCGGGAAAAGGCCATTGTGTCTGTCCAGCAAGCATGCAGCTCCTGGACATATTCTGCTGTGGGAGAAACAACAAAAGTGGCCTCGGCATCACAGCGCCTAAAGAAGGCTGGGCCAGGGGAACGTCCAGCTGCAAACGGCCCAGAGCCGTTTTAATAGCTGCAGACACCGGTTCCCCCGCACCTCCCAGGGAGGCACCGGAGCCTGAACCTGAGGTCCGGGAGCCCAATTCCAGAAAGGCCTCTCGAAAGAGGTGCCCGAGGCCGCAACCGAAATAACATCATCCTCGCAATGCGAGGACCCGCCCTGTTCAGGAGGGGAAGACTCACTGCAACCACCATCCGCCCGGAGAGACTGAAGGAGGGCCTTCATCTGGGCCAGCTCCGTAGAAAGTTGGTACACTCTAGAGGACAGTCCCAGGGGCCCGCGCCGCTTGGCTGTCCTCCCACACGCCAAGGGCACATCCTCAGCAGACCGTTTCGTGGAGGCCGCACCCTGTTCAAGCGGCAACGGATCCTGTTGGACAGAGACACCGAGGACAGCCGGGCCAACCACACCGCTTGGGGCAGAACGCTGCAATTAGAGCAGGCATGATCTGAAAGCACCTCCCTGAGATGGTCAACACCAAGGCAGGGAGGGCATATGTCATGACCGTCCTCCGGCTGTAGGGGAGCCGAACAGGACGAACAACAAAGATTGTCCATGACCAAGTGGACAGATGGGGTCTAACAGGCAGAAAAAACACCAGACCCTGTTACTGCAACAAGCCGTAGGACTCCGTACGAGCAGAAAACGCCACCAGCTGGTCAGACAAACAGGAATAAACAAAAGCGAGCGGCAACTACTGCCGAAAACTAAACAGACTAAGCACGAGCAGAAAACACCACTGGCGAGTCAGACAACCAGGCTTTCGAGCCAAATCAAATAAATGAATGAACGGACTCAGCACGAGCAGAAAACGCTACCAGCGAGCCGAACAAACTTACCAGAAACCCTGGAAGAAAAGGCAGCTTGCGCAGCCTCTGGAGGGCAGAATCATCCGCAGCTCCGACCACAAACGATCACGAGGCCCCAGCAGCAAGTAGCAAGAGGAACGAGGAACAAACAAACACAAGTCAACACCTGCATTCATCAACCTGCGTGCAAGAAGAAAGAAGGGACTGGGCTCCCGGTGTCATGTGACTATATAGACTCACGTGAGCCACCGGTAGGTCACATGTGACCATGTTGTTATTAATTTCTCGACCTGCGCATGCGCAAGAATGATCATTCAGTGCTTGAAGCACCGCCTCTGGCGGTCAGTAGGGATGAAATAGAACTGACAGAATCATCACTTTAACATTGGGCTAACGTTAGTATTAAACTAGCTTAGAAAGACAATATTGTCAAATGTAGCATTACATCTCATTCCTAACACACTCACCACTATGCTCGCTGTAAATTATGTTGCTTTCAGAAAAATGCAGTTTAGACCCATTTCTGTTTCTGGGGATTTTAAAAAGCTCCAATCTTTTTAAAAGTCCTGGTTTAGGAAGCCCAGGATGCGTTTAATGCAAATTTATCCTGGGTAATTTCACTTTCTCAGGGCTTTACTTTCACGGCACTCTGGTCTAGTAAAAATCACATTTTTAGTAGACATTTTTCTTGTTGTGCTGTAGATATCTGACAAGAGTTTGTCTGATGATAATAAAAGTAAAATAAGTGTGTTAATCAGTGTTTAGTAGTTATTGAGGTTGTAAAGCAACAACTCTGGCCTGGTGCAGGTTGGTATAAACTTAAACGTAAACTAATGTTTTAAACTTTTCCAGTAAAACTTAAGGATTAATGGAAGGTTTTAATTAACTGTATAACTCTAAAGCTGCTCATCATCTACTATCATTTATCAGTTGAAGCAAAAAATAAGTTATTAGCTAAAAATCTTTTAAAAATAGTAAAAGCCATCTGCTGGACTGAAGGTGTAGTGCAGTTTTATTTAAAGTCTAAAGTCTTTTGTTTCATTTGTCTCTCAGACTTAGATCCTGTAACCTCTCAGGGAGAACTTGTGAAGTTCTGTCATCAGTTCTTAGCTCCCAGTCCTGCTGTCTGAGAGAAGTTGACCTGCAGAACAACAACCTACAAGATTCAGGGGAGAAGTTGCCGTCTGGTTCAGACTGTACACTGGAAATATTCAGGTGAAGATTCATCAAACTGGTTCTTCTGAGTTTTAATGAGGAACAGTATTCTCTGTTTCACAAATTAAAATGGTTTAAATGCTAAGTTGATGATTTTCTAGTAAATCCTTCTGAGTCGTTAGTTTCTCAGCTGGAACAGACAGCAGTTAGTTCATCATCTGTTTCATTGTCTTATTTAGAATCATGTGGGACCAAGATCAAACGCTGTCCTGGTCCCTCTGACCCGACTCTGGTTTTAGGTCAGATTCGGCTCTGGTTTTATGGAACGTCTCTTTAAGTTCACTTTTCTAACCAAACACTTTAGTTCTAACTACTTACAGAACATTGACTCTTTTGGACCTTATAGAACCATCTGCTCACCAATTCCCGGAGAGTCTGGAGACTCAAGATGGCCTCCAGAGATACACCTCACTTCAAAGAACAAAGCAGGAGGACACAGATAGTGACAAAGCAAAGACAGGAGAACCTGCTGGAGTCAGAACCAGACCCAGTGAACAGACACACCATGATCCAGTTCCCAGTGGATGATGGTTGCTGGTTCCCCAGTTTCAGGACATCAAACTGGATCATCTGTGTCCAGAGTAAAGTTACAGCAGAACATCAGAGATTTTAACCTTGTCTGTTTCTCTGAGACATGAAGAACCCCAGTGGTTCTGGATCTCACCATGATACGGTCCAATTGTTTTACCCTGCACTGGGTGGACAGAACAGCAAAGGCAGGATCATCACCAGGTGGTGGAGTGTGTCTCATATCTAATAACAGATGGTTGATGGTGAGAACATCAGGACTTTCCCATTCTGATTTAACACATCTGGAGCATCTGTCCATCAGTTGACCTGCTCTGACCATCCTTCTGGATCAGAACGTTTCCATCAGTAACTAACACAGCTGTCTATATTCCACCTCAGGCAGATAAAGATCTAGCTTTGACTGCACTACACGATGAGCTCAGTGAAGATCAGAACAGTCACCTGGATGCTGCTCCTATCATAGCAGAGGACTTTAATAGTTCAAGTCTCAGACAGGTCAGGACTCTTTGATGAAGATCTTTGAGCAGATGAAGCTGCTGCAGCTCATCTTGTCCAGGAAGCAGAGCTGATAGATGCTGAAGAACCTGCTTGATTGTCTCTCATATCATCAATCAGCTTCAGTCTCAGTGTGGATGTTGGACTAAATAAACCTTGATGATGTGAGTGTTCTTCAAACTGGAGATGAAGAACCAGACTGGATGGTGTCCTCCTGCCTGATTCAAAAAGATGAAATGAAAAGAATGAGTTCAAACTGGGCTGAAACATGATAACTACAGGACAGAACTTTAGAGACGCTCCATTCAAATGGATGAGTCCAAATGTAGGACAGTTGTCTTCTGAGTGAAGAAGAACCGAGCCATGTAATGTCTGCTGTGGCAGAACCTTCAGTAATGAGACAGGAAAAGCCAGCTTGGTTGATTTGGACTCTTTAATGTAAAAAGTAGGAAATGAAGAGAATTGGGTCCAGAGGCCCGGCTGACTGCAGCTTGGCTGACCCAGACATGAGCCAAGGTTCCTCAGTCATGAGCAGCTTTATAAAGCATAGTTCATTGTTAGCAACTGACAGACAGTACAGGCGTCATGTTGTCTTGATTGATTCTGCTCTATCAGTCTGGTTCCTCCCACAATGGAACAGACAACATATGCAGCAGGTCACAGAGTCCAAATGACCCAGATCCAGTTCTTCCAGCAGCATGTCAGAGTGGAATCTGATCTGATCTATTACAATGTCCATGTTTGCTGCTGAAAGAGACTGAATGTCTGACCCTCCTCCTCCTTTCAGGGAGCCTGATGGAGTCCGATGGTTGAAACCAGCTCTGAGGAAGTGTAAGTGTGTTTTTCATTTGATTCATGACAACAAAGCAGCTCACATTCAACCATCTTCAAACTGTCCATCACTCATTCAGGAGTCATCATCAAAGTGTCAATAAATGATCAATAACTGCAGCTGGATTGTGTTTGTTCTCTCCATCAGATTCCTGTCAGCTCACAATCGACACAAACACAGTGAACAGAAACCTCCAACTGTCTGAAGACAACAGGAAGGTGACACGTGTGGAGGAGCTTCAGTCATATCCTGATCATCCAGACAGATTTGATTACTGGTTTCCTCAGCTGCTGTGTAGTGATGGTCTGACTGGTCGCTGTTACTGGGAGGTCGAGTGGAGAGGAATAGTTTATATTTCAGTGAGTTACAGAAGAATCAGGAGGAAAGGATACAGTAATGACTGTTTGTTTGGATGGAATGATCAGTCCTGGAGTCTGAGATGCTCTGATGGTGGTTACTCTGTCTGGCACAATGACAAAGTTACATTGATCTCCTCCTCCATCTCTAACAGAGTAGCAGTGTATGTGGACTGTCCTGCTGGCATTCTGTCCTTCTACAGAGTCTCCTCTGACTCACTGATCCACCTCCACACCTTCAACACCACATTCACTGAACCTCTTTATCCTGGATTCAGGATCAGGCCTGATTCCTCAGTGTTTCTGTGTTGAGTCTAAAGAGTCTCCTCCTGTCAGAGAAACATTCTCACTGTTGAACAGATAGTTCAGTCTCTACATGTCTGTCTCTTTCACTCAGAAACATTTTCACATTCAGTCGGTTTCTTTCTGAAACTCTTGGAAAAGATTCCTTGTAAACTTCGTCCTCTTCCAGTCCTTTAAAGATGGAAGCTGGGATTATTCCAGGATCCAAAGGTTTGGTTCTGTTTCGAGTCAAATCTTCATATAGGGTTTTTCCTCCAATGTGCTTCCAGTGCTATACCAAGACTGCTGCTGGAGTTGGTTCTTTACGTCTCTTCCAGTAAATGTTTGATCCTGGCTCTTAATATCACCATCAGAAGAAGTTTTAACATTTCTATCTCCAATCTTTTCTGTCATGTTTCTTGTTTGTGTCACTAATGTAGTTTTTCTTCATCTGATCTGAACAGTTTTGTACTTTAGTCCCAGATAAACAGGATCTGTGGGCTGTGAAGCTCAGGGTTTCTGGAACTGATTTGTGATGAAAAATGATGACGTGAGTGGAGCTGCTGTTTTAACTGCCCAGGTGGTTGTTCAGTTCCTCACTGTTAGTATCTGCTATGTTTTAATGAGCCAGATCAGTTCACAATATGACTTCTGATGAGACTGTTCCCAAAAGAAGAATAATTCCAGACTATCTGTGGCTGAACTGCAGATGATGGAAATGTAAATATTGGAGAATAAAACAGTATTTGCTACCAGTTTTCTGACTGTTATTTTACAGAACATCAAATATGTCTAAAAGGTTAAAACAGTGATGGACTCAGCCAGTCTCAGTCTCCTGCAAATACTCATTTGACCTTTAGTCCCAAGAGAGGAGGAGGGGGTGTCTGTCCCAGCAGTCATTAATGGACTACAGGCTGAGGACACACTGGACAGGTCACCAGTCCATCACAGAGTCAGGGTTGGATCTACCTCACCAAAGTCTAGGTTCTGATTGGGTCAACTGGACCAACTTTATAAAATGATGTCAAGTTTGTTGTTCAGGTTCTATTAATTCAAGTCCTGCCTACATCAGAACCTGGATCAGCAGAAACCAGTCCCACTGCAGTGGGTAGGGGAGGCTGTCTTCCAGCAGGAATTGTTGGAATAAATAAATGGAAGAAAAGCTCAAAACATGAAGATAACTTTGTTCCTCCAGGTTCTTCTGTCAGCAGATTAACATCTGACTTTTAAAGGTATCAGAAGGAGACACATATCTGATGGACAGGAAGACAGAGGAACCATTTTCTGGGTCTCTTTGGGTTCCTGTTCTGGTTTATTGTTGAGAAACGCCTGCAGTCCAGATCTATCTCCAACTGATGCTTGGACCATCCTGAAGAAACTAGAGAGAATACCATCCTGTTAGTGGATCACAGAAGAGACGATGATTGTCATCTGGAGTGATTTCAAAGTACATCACCCCACCCTGTTAGTGGAGGCTGCCTGGCCCCGCCCTATAAAAGGAAGTGGAAACCTTCACTTCCTGTTTGACAGTCTGACCTTTCACCTGAGCTGATTTGGATGGAGGAAGCACATGGGGCCAACATTTGGGTAACTGCACTTTGATATCAATCAGTGACTTTAAATCTGTAACTGTATTAATGTGACTGTGAATGTGGAGTTCAGATGGTGAGTGAAGAGGAGAAGGTTTAGATGTGAGGAGACCTGAAACTGCTGCTTTGGTTCTCCAACTTCTGGATGAGCTCAATGAGATTGGTTTAAATGTTGGATTCAAATGAAAGTTTGTTGCATTGAAACACTAACTGAGGTCATTTAGATCCAAGGTTCTTCTAGCTCAGCTTTGGAGTTTGATCTGTTTGCTGAAGAACTTTCACAACATGTTGGTGTTAGCATGTGGAGGAGAACATGCTAACTGGTTTGAACTGCTTGAAGATGTTTGACTGTCTACAGAGACTTGTGTTCAGTTGTGATGTTGAGTTTCTGAAGGTTGGTTGAACTTCTTTCAGCAGTTTAGCTGAATTTAGCATGTTGTTCTCCAAATGCTGATGCTGAGATGTTTTGTAAGTTGCTGCTGAAACTCAGATCAGATGTTGAGTTTTCCTGTAGAGCTGCACAATGTTCTGCATGGATTTCTTTTGGATGGAAAATCATCCCAGGGTCATCTTCAGTAAAGACGGACTGTGACTCATCCTTACTTGTCAAACTAAATCTACAGAAATATGTAGCACTGAAGGACTCAACAAAACCAAAGAGTCCATGTAAACCCAGGTTGTCACCTGTTACTTGTAGAACAGAACCAAGCAATGGTGAGTCTGAGAAAGGCTCCTCAATTCCTTGAGTTTCAACAACTTTAAGATCATCAACAAGAGGCTTTAGGATGTCATCAAAGTCATACGTTTTCAGGTCTTGTGAGTGAAAAAGAGCCACAACATGTATATTCATCATCACATAATTGTATTTTGGGGGAAGGTTCCTCAAAATAAAGTAAATGCAACCAAGTTTGTGAATTGGTTTCTTTGAGCCTAAAGGGTTTGCCGTCTCAAACTCATCAAAATAGAGTTGAATCTGTAGAGCATGTTTTTTCTGGGAAAACAAAATGTTACCTTTGAAGTATGAACCATCACATATGTCTTTATAAATGCCTTCTTCATGAAGATTGCCTTTGAAAAAACTTTCCCATAATTCAGCATTCCTGAACATAGACTTAAGAGTTCCTAGTATGGGTGTAAACACACATTTATCTGTTCCAGGGACCTGACTGGAAAGTCCTGTTGTTTGATCTCTGCCAACATCAAACCGCACCCCAAGAACAAACTCAACAGGTTCAACAATTTTACACTTTTTCCCAAAGAACTTCTGTCTTTTGACTCTAGTGTTCAAGGTTGAAAAAGGATCAAAACCTTTTTTCCATTTTCTTTTCCAAATCTGTGCCTTGAATTTCTGAAGTACAGCCAAGAATTGCCTCTCTTACTTCCCTATGAATGTCATGAACAAGTTCCTCCATGGAAGCAACCATTGCTTGGACTGTGCTCTCAGCAACACCAGATGCTTGCAACTGTGCAACAACAGAGGCTCACATGTTGAACATATGATTGTTGTCAGTAGAGGGCTGAGTATTTACAAAGGAGTTTGTTCTGACTGCCTGTGAAGTTGAGGGCTCACCAACTTCATTCTGAGTCTCCACATTGTCAGCAGCATCAGTCAAAGCAGCATCTCTATGGAAACGAACAAGATGCTTTTTAAAACCTGAATATGTACAAAACGATAAACAACATCCCAACTGTCCACATTTTAAACACAATGTCTTTCCGGGATATAGACCATGGTGGAATCTTAAATGCTGACAAAGCAATGCAGAACTTTTGTGGTTTGCTTTACAGACATAACAAAGAAACATATTTGCATCCAAGGATATTTACCAACTCAAGCGTCGTGCAAAAATCTTGCTCTTAGCTCCCTGACTCTGGGACTTTCCTTGGCACACATCAATGTTAAAAACAGTGGTTTGGATGAACGTATAGAAGTTGTAGAGGGATTCATGGTAGTTGATACTGAAGATGAAGTGGGCCTTGAAGAGCTCATCGAAAGTTGCCAAGGAGGTCTGTGCCTTGTGATCAATGCTGATGTCGTATCTTTGGATGCGGCTCTTGTTTTCAGCAACACACAGGAGGAAGGGCTGTCCTGGTTCCACACCAGCGAGGAAGGTTTCAACACTGGTTCCCATCTTTGACAAAATGTTAAGAAGAGAAATGAGAAAAATCATGAAATATAGCACGGCTACATTCAAATAGCTAACAAAGCCAATAAGAAAGTGCTTCGACACAAGAAGTAGGATCATCACAATAACCGCATAAGTACAGTACAATTTGCATACCTGGAGATATCTCACAACATGGTCCACAGCTTGACGTGAGCTGATGTTTGACCTCTTCTTGTGGCCTTTGGAGGTTGGTGGAAGCAAGTGAAGCAACAGTAGAAAGGTTGACAGGTCACTGGCCCAGCCTGGGGGAAAACAGGACAAATAGACACGTTCAGATAATACATAACTTATATTTTCAAGAGAACAGTAAGCCAAATGAACCAGACTCACCTGTGTCGTGCTGCCCAGACAGGAGCTCTTCAATGTGCTCATTAGAAGTCAGTTTTCTGCACTCTGTCAGGATCCTAGGTTGGAAAAAAGTCGATCATTTAGCCAAAAATCTGCCCGACACCTCCTCTCCAAACATCATGGTGAAGTCTTGGTCCATCTACAGGAGAATACACATTTTTATACTATTTCAAGTTAAAAGTGTGTACTTTCAGTGACAATTCACTTCATAATAAGTTGTCTTTCCAAGCCAGTGAGGTTAAGGAATCGTGGGAAGACATCCAAGACTGTTGAAGAGCACTGCTGATCTTGAACCAGTGTTTGACGATACTGAAACGTGGCCCTCATCTTCTCTTTGACTGCCGATTCATCTGATGAATGTTTCAAAAAGGATATCGCTTCACAACACTCCTCACCAAGCAGCTGCTTCATCTCTCTTTCTCTTTGGACTATCTTGATGGGCGGTGCTGGTGGAGGATCTCCGGGTCTGAGCTGCAGAGTTGCACTGAACAGTTTTTATTCTCCAGGCCAAGTAGCCAGATCCACTCTGTTGCTCATAGAAGTGTTCCTGTAATAGTAAAAATATGACACTGTAGAGCAAGTTCAAAACGTATTCCTACTGCAGAAACTGACATCAAAGATTTTCATGTAAAAATGTACATATCCATTGTCTGAGTCTGGATCTCTGAGGCTGGGAAATAGAGAGATGATGCCCAAAGCATATTTAGTTGTCATGGAGACTGGTGGGATCATCCTGAAAGATAAACATCACATTACTACAACTATTCTATCAGCATTTAAAAGAGACTAATTCTACTGTTATTTGCTTCAATGAGTTTTAGTCTCTCTGAAATTGTTAGTTTTCATGTCATGTTTTAGCCATTTGATGTTTATTTCCATCATAGGATATATTAAAGAAATTGATTTACTGATCTGCAACGTCCTAAAATGAATGTGCTCTTTTAAAACATTTTAAAAGTATGAATATTGACATCTTACCCATTCATTTCAACCATGTTGGCCACAAGAAGGTTGACCAAACGTCTTCTTGTTCTCATTTTATCATATTCATCCAAAATAACCTGTCCACCTGGTTTAGCCTGGAGAACATTTCTCAACATCTACAAGATGAAGCGTCACAAAGTCTGAATTTTCATCAATCTTGATCAAATTCAACAAAACAGCCACGGTTTAACAGCTAAATATCTTTGTGCATGATGTTTTACATCATTTGTTAGAAAAGCTGCACACCTCTTTTGCCACTTCCCGTTCAGCATGTGTTCTCGTCCCTCCGTTTGTGTGAACAATCACTGCGGCATCAGATGAATCAGAGGACGCTAGCAAGGAGTCTCCAGAAACGGCCACAGATGAGTTGTCTGACATGGTTGACTCCAACAAAGCAGATGATAAATCATGTTGAAGCACAACTGGAAACAGTTGAAAACATTTATACACAAAGTGGAAAAAAAAGAATTAGTTCCAAATACTTATTTCTAATCTAGTCTTTCCCCAACAAGGCTGTACCTGACCTGTTGACCTTTCAGTTGTCACCCGAACAGTAAGGCTCCCTGCTTGCAAAAAATCCTCAAACATCTGCATCGACTTCTGTCCCTGATTCATCTGTCAAGTGGAGCTCAGTCTCAAGTGGAAGATCTAGCTTCTCAATGACTAATAAAAACATTATATTAAGAGCAATGGAAAAACTTACAATAAAAATATTACCAGAAATGTTTCAACATTTGAAGTCAACTTGTAATCGTACTTCTGTAATGTTTTTCACAGGCTATTATAATTAGCTACCATAAACACAACTGCATCAGACATTTATCAGATCAATTCAACAGGTATTATAGCAAGTAGTCCATTCACACAAACATTGTGGACGACATGAAAACTGATGCCAACCTTTCTGATGAAATGTGTTGAAGTCATAACCATCTTCAGTCTCAGCCACTTTGACATACTTCTGCATTTCTCCAAATCTCACCTTCACCAACATGATGAACTCATGAAGAAGAAAGAAAAGGAAGCCACAATGTGCCATTATTTACAGGATGTTCACCATGGATGTGTAGAGACACAAACATTTTTGCTTTGCTTTCCTCGCATGAGATCGAGTGAAAAAAAAACGACCTTGTCACAATGTCAGCTCCAGACTTCATGAGACTGCGGTCCCGCTCTTCAACAAACACGTCACAGATACGTCACAGATACGTTGGACTTCTGGGAGCGACTCTGTCAGGCGTTGATTTTAAATTCAACACCTGATTGAGTTGCTTCAATTTAACTCCCCGGAATAACAGCAACTGTTTGGAGAAACTAACACTCATATCGTTGAGCTAGACTAAACAAGTGTTGAATTAACTCCGTATTTTTAACAGACAACAACAACACTTCTGATTTTGCTGTGTGATATTGTGGTTATAATGAAGATAGTTTTAACCATCAGCTGCTGTGTTAAAAACATCTCTGTATTAACCGGATGTTTCTGTTCAGACTGAATAAAACCCTGCAGTCATCTACATATTTTACACATTATGTTATTAGAGATGGAGATTAATTATTCACAGAGACCACACATGCATTAGGACAGGTATATAGAAATGGTAATAATTTATATTTCTTTAGATAAAAATGAAGCAAAAAAAAAAAACAACTTTTAAATTTACCTCAGTAACAATCATCCAAGAAAGATAAATCTTTGTCAGCTTTGAGAATCAAGACCTGTGAAAACTGTTAACATTGTTAAAAATATATATATTTTATGATAAACAAATGCTGAGATCAGGGCTTTAAGCATGGTGAAAAAAAAACGATTTACAAAAATAATAAAAACCTGCAGTAGAGTTTTACATATATTATCAACTGCATTAAACAAAAATTAAGATTTAAATTTTTGTCATAAACTCGGAACCGACCCTGCAGACTACAGGAGATCCTCTAACAGACGGAGCTATTTGATCACAGCTAAAACACTTTCCAACTATGACCAGTCTTCGTTTTCACTAATGCTCTTCATCATGGAAGAGTTTTGAAGCAATCTGAGCTAATCTGCCAGATGATGCCTTTTATCCTAGAAATATTTAGCTTCAAACATTTAACAAGCTCAAAGTGTGAAGTAGCAGGGATGCCACATGTAGTGCACATTATTTTACACAGTTTATCAGGAAAAACATGAATAAATGATGCATGTTTATATCAGCAGACTCTGCAGCCTGGAGAGGAAAATAAAGAGTTGGTTTAAAGTTTAGAGACAAAACCAAATAAAAGGACAGTTAAAGTTGAATTAGTTCAATATGATTCTATGGAAGTGAAATAAACAAAAGAAAAAGACTGATGAGAACAGTTGAAGGAAAAATAGTAGAAAGTCTTTAGGTGATGTTGGAGTTTCAAACAGCTACTCTTCCTGAAAGAATAAAAGTAGGGTGTATGTGTTTTCCTGTTAGGCCATACATTCCTCCTTCTCTAAGATGTTATAAATGCCAGAGATATGGACATATCGCAGCAGCATGTAAGGGGAAACAAAGATGTCCAAAGTGTGGAGGGGAGCATGGGTATGATGAATGTAAAAATGGAAAGGATACTTGTTGGAACTGTGGAGGGCAACACAGGGTGACTCATGGAGGATGTGAAGTAAGGAGAAAAGTAGTGGAAATTGAACATGTCGAAGTCATTAATAATCGAAGTTATGCAGAAGCTGCAAAAAGAGTGAAGAAACCAAAAGATATGCCAGGAAAGGTTCAGCTGAGTCCAACACCAGAGCAAAGGCAGATTAGATCAGACACAGTACTGACATTTGAAAAGATGATGCTGTTTATTGCTGATGTAATTAATTGTACAGATCAAGTTAAGCACAAGACAGAGAAAATCAAAATAATCGTGAAAGGAGCAGAGAGGTTTTTCAGTATTAAGGATATATCATGGGAGCACATAAATAAGAGATTAGGGGAAGAAGGGAGGGTGGGAGGACTGGAAGAAAGAACAAATTGATCGTCTTACAATGGAATGATAGAAGTCTAATTTCAAATGGGCAACAGTTTAAAGGATTTATTAAAGATTTTAAAGAAGAATTAGATATTATATGCATTCAGGAAACTTGGCTAAAACCAAATCTTGATTTTGTTATCAAAGGATATGAAAGCATTAGAAGAGATAGAGAGGGAGGATCAGGAGGAGGATGTATAATATTCATTAAAAAGGGGATTCAATTTAGAGTTTGAGATAAAAGAAAAGAGTTAAAATTTATTATTGTTGAAATTTGGACAAAAATTGGGAAAGTTAAAATAATAAATTTTTATAATCCATGTAAAAGACTTTCTTTAGATCTAATGGAGGAACTTGGGAAGTATTTAGAGGATAACGTGATTTGTGGAAATTTTAATGGACATAGCTCACTATGGAGTGATCATAATGATCAAAATGGAGGTATAGTTGAAGAAATAATGGATGTGAAATATTTGATAGTTTTGAACGATGGGAGTGGAACAAGAATTAATTTGAGAGAAAATACAGTGTCAGAAATTGATTTAACATTAGTTTCAGATTCTCTAGCAGGTGTTAATGGAAAGTAATCAATAAAACAACTATAGGAAGTGATCACTTCCCTATTATTACTGAAGTAAAACTACATATAGAGAAATATTGTATAAATGGGATGAAGAAATGGTGCTTTAGATCTGCAGATTGGGAAACCTTTAGGAATAATAGTGAAATAAAACTACAAAACGTGGATATAAATGGTAGTATTGATTAATATAATCTTTCTATATGTAATGCTATTATAGAAGCAGCTAATATTTTATTTTTTAAAACAGTGTAAGTTGTAGGATTTAGTGTATGTAGGGGTATGTATAAGTATGTATAGATGTCATGTGGTCCACACTCCTTACCAGTTGGTGGCGGTAATGCCTCCTTCAGTTGTTTGCCAACCGCCAATATAAAAGAAGAAGAAGGTAGAGGAGGATTTCAAAGTAAGCCAATCAGAGGCAGAGTTCAGTTTACACAGAAACGCCCCCAGCAGCCCTGCTCAGGTAAACTAGCAGATATAAGCTGCAACAATGGCGGGTCTGGAGGGAAGATTGCGTTTTCTAAGTGGAAGTACAGACACTACTTTATTCTCCTTGAGGTGTGGAAAACAATAATACATTTAGTCATGATTTCCGGTTCCGCTGGCCCCGCCCCCTCTTCCCAAACACGTGGATCTCTTCCGGGTTCTTCATCCTTTGTTCCCTGTTCGTCAGCAGCCCAGAAGCGGGAGTGTTGATAAAGCTGTAAGAGAGCTGCAGCAGCAGCAGTTGATGAACTCTGGAAAGAAGTCCAGCAGCTTGAGGAACATCTGGTCAAAGAAACTGGAGGGAAGCAGGAGCTCAAACAGCGGCAGGACGCAGCAGAGGAAGAGACACCAGATGATGGATGATGTTTTCCAGCCCAGATTAGGTTTGGATGTTTCCTTCTTCATGCCAACTGTGTGGATGGTAGTTAAAGTTTAGGAGCCGTTTTCAGTCTGCTGGTGGATTATTCCTCTGAATTAGAACTCGTTGTTAGGATAGTGAAACATCAGCAGGAGCTTCTGGAGCCCAGCTCAGAAATATTAGAGTTTGAAACGACAGAGGATCATCTAACTGCGGTGAAGTGAGCCGATATAAGTCAATGGATCTGATGTGTGTGTGTTTTTAAAAATAAAGATAAAATAATAAATGCAGGTTTTAGCAGTTAATTAGATTTCCACAAACTTTTCCCAACATCTATTTTTCTTGTCATCAGGTTAGAAACTATGTGATGTTTTTACATCATTTTCCACAAATATCAACATCCAATAGAGGAAAATGTGTCCATCCTCTTGTTTCTCATTATTTTAGAACCTAAAAATAAAATAGGTTCTTTAAAAATAAAAACACATTTTAACATAGTAGATATTTTTCAGAAATTATAAGTTGTCTTTTTCAAAAGGTCATGTAATGTTTGTGTCTTTAAATTAGTTTTATGTAGCTGGACTGAGGGCAAAAATTGCTCTTTTTATTGTAAATGTGACAGACCTCTAGTTTAGGACAAAACATCTCACTGAATATGAAGTTCAATAAAATAACCAGAAACTGTTCTGTAATCTTCTTGTTGCTGATGTAGAGAGAGCTCCTTCAGTGCATATTAAACTATCGTTTGCACGTCAAATATTCTGAACATAAAGCCACAAGCATGGAGTAACACGAGTTCCCATCATTGAATAATAACGCTCACTGATATAAAAGTGATACTTAATAATTAAAGCTACAACTAATCATAAAATTGAATAGATCTCATGGGTTCTGATGGATTTCCCTCAGAAACTGTCCACTAATGCCGCCTGATGCATATTTCACACATTGAAGGATTGTTTAAGGAACAAGTAGTTGTTGGTTTATGATAAATTATGTCTCCTTTTTCTTATCACTGCACTAAATGATGAAATGTGTTTATTTCTGGTCTCTGTGCTATATTCATATGAACAATCTCTACTTCACAAACCATCTGCTTCACAGCAAAACTCAGGCAATTATGTTTTATATAATAGTGATTTAATTCAGGGGTTAAATATGAGATTCTGCACATGACCTAAACTGTCAGTTCTTGAGGTTCAGTTTTCTCTAAACTGCTGATCAGATGTTTTTCTCTAATGTGAATCTTTACCAGCTTAGAAACATAAAGTTGTTCATAATGCATGTAATGTGTTTCAGTGCTGCCAGCAGATGTTAAAGAAGAGGCTCCTGAAGAACAGAGTCCTGATGTGGATCAGCAGGAGCCAGAGCCCCTCCAGATAAAGGAGGAACAGGAGGTACTCTGGACCAGTCAGGAAGGAGAGCAGCTCACTGTGAAGGAGGAGACTGATACCAGGTTTCCATTAACTGCAGCTCCTATCAAGAGTAAGGATTTGTTTGTGTGTGTGTCTCCTGTCTGGCAGCTAACAGTCTGGTACATCTGGTTGTCTTTTATGATCAAAACCAGATTTGCTTCATAAAAAGGACGAAGAAATGAGAAGTTTCCTGAGTTGAAACTGCCAGAAAAATACGACCCAAACAGATTATAAAGATATCTACGCAGAACCTGGAGAGACTAAATTAAACTATTCTGCTCTCCTACAGACTCAAAGGTCCACACTCCTTACCAGCTGGGGGCGGTAATGCCTCCTTCAGTTGTTTGCCAACCGCCAATATAAAAGAAGAAGAAGGTAGAAAAGGATTTCAAAGTAAGCCAATCAGAGGCAGAGTTCAGTTTACACAGAAACGCCCCCAGCAGCCCTGCTCAGGTAAACTAGCAGATGTAAGCTGCAACAATGGCGGGTCTGGAGGGAAGATTGCGT
Source organism: Girardinichthys multiradiatus (assembly GCF_021462225.1). Lineage (NCBI taxonomy): Eukaryota > Metazoa > Chordata > Actinopteri > Cyprinodontiformes > Goodeidae > Girardinichthys > Girardinichthys multiradiatus. Next base: position 3,767,415 of record NC_061816.1, read on the forward strand.
TTTCTAAGTGGAAGTACAGACACTACTTTATTCTCCTTGAGGTGTGGAAAACAATAATACATTTAGTCATGATTTCCGGTTCCGCTGGCCCTGCCCCCTCTTCCCAAACACGTGGATCTCTTCCGGGTTCTTCATCCTTTGTTCCCTGTTCGTCAGCAGCCCAGAAGCGGGAGTGTTGATAAAGCTGTAAGAGTTGATGAACTCTGGAAAGAAGTCCAGCAGCTTGAGGAACATCTGGTCAAAGAAACTGGAGGGAAGCAGGAGCTCAAACAGCGGCAGGACGCAGCAGAAGAAGAGACACCAGATGATGGATGATGTTTTCCAGCCCAGATTAGGTTTGGATGTTTCCTTCTTCATGCCAACTGTGTGGATGGTAGTTAAAGTTTAGGAGCCGTTTTCAGTCTGCTGGTGGATTATTCCTCTGAATTAGAACTCGTTGTTAGGATAGTGAAACATCAGCAGGAGCTTCTGGAGCCCAGCTCAGAAATATTAGAGTTTGAAACGACAGAGGATCATCTAACTGCGGTGAAGTGAGCCGACGATCGCTGACGGTAGAAATCAGATGCGTCCATCCATGGTGTATTACGGTGTTGTTTCAGTTTTAATCTTTGAGGAAGATGTTTATTGCTAATTATATGTTTATATATATATTTTTTTAAATAGCAGTTAGTGCTTGGGGGCCTGATCGTCGGTCAGCTTATCTGCTTATCTACCAGGTTTTAACTCTCATCTGCACCCACCTCAATCAACAAGACAGACAAACTACACCATAACATTACTACATTAAGCTAGGTGTAGTTGGTTTTTGAATAAAAACTATCTAAGCTTCCTCAGTTTCAGGTTTTCGACAAAAATAAAACAAAAGGAGTGTTTTAACTTCCTAAAGTGAAGCTTCTGAGCCTGCCTTCAGAAGCTCACAAAAGCCTTTAAAGGTACACAAGACAGGCCGCTGTAAGTTGAAGTTAGACACACATGAGAGTCCACACAGGAGACAACCCCTTTAGCTGTGACGAATGTGGAAAAAGATTTGCCTGGAAGTCACAATTAAAAATACACATGAGAATCCACACAGAATAATTTGCTTGTGTGTGGAAAACGTTTTGCTTTAAGATCATATTCATACAAACACATGACAAATCCACACAGGAGAGAAAAACCCTTTCATTGAGATGCTTGTGGTAAAATAGTTTTCCTTCAAGTCATCTTTAAACAAACACACAAGGATCTGAACTGAAGAGAAACGTTTTGGATGTGATAAATGTGGTAAAAACCTAATTCAAATCTAAACAAACACACTAGAATTTACAGTAAAGAAAAGCCCCTACTGGTTATGATTGTGGAAAAAATTTAAGCATAATTTAAGACCCTTTTACATCATACAACATGGGGCTGGGTGATATGGCCTAGCAGTCCACCTCGGTGACAATAAATGATCGGTAACATTTACATAAACATCCATCCGTCCTCTGCTGTTATAGTCCAGTTGTTATTTGCTGGTTCAGTATGCCTTCAATTTTGAATAAATCCCCAAAAGTGTCACCAGCAAAGAACCCCCACACCATCACACCTCCTCCTCCATGCTTCACGGTGGGAACCAGGCATGTAGAGTCCATCCGTTCACCTCTTCTGCGCCGCACAAAGACACGGTGGTTGGAACCAAAGATTTCAAACTTGGACTCATCAGACCAAAGCACAGATTTCCACTGGTCTAATGTCCATTCTTTGTATTCTTTAGCCCAAACAAGTCTCTTCTGCTTGTTGCCTGTCCTCAGCAGTGGTTTCCTAGTAGCTATTTTACCATGAAGGCCTGATTCACACAGTCTCCTCTTAACAGTTGTTCTAGAGATGTATCTGCTGCTAGAACTCTGTGTGGCATTGACCTGTTCTCTAATCTGAGCTGCTGTTAACCTGCGATTTCTGAGGATGGTGACTCGGATGAACTTATCGTCCGCAGCAGAGGTGACTCTTGGTCTTCCTTTCCTGGGGCAGTCCTCATGTGAGCCAGTTTCTTTGTAGCGCTTAATGGTTTTTGCGACTGCACTTGGACACTTTCAAAGTTTTCCCTATTGTTAGGACTGACTAACCTTCATTTCTTAAAGTAATGATGGCCACTCGTTTTTCTTTACTTAGCTGCTTTTTTCTTGCCATAACTCAAATTCTAACAGTTTATTCAGTAGGACTATCAGCTGTGTACTTTATCCACCTCCTGCACAACACAACTGATGATTCCAAACCCATTTATAAGGCTTGGAATCCCACTTATTAAACCTGACAGGGCACACCTGTGAAGTGAAAACCATTTCAGGTGACTACCTCTTGAAGCTCATCAACAGAATGCCAAGAGTGTGCGGAGCAGTAATCAAAGCAAAAGATGGCTACTTTGAAAAACCTAGAATATAAGACATATTTTCAGTTGTTATCTCCCATTCCATCACATCCCAAAGGTGCTCTATTGGATTGAGATCTGGTGACTGTGGAGGCCATTTGAGTACAGTGAACTCATTGTCATGTTCAAGAAACCAGTCTGAGATGATTCGTACTTCATGACATGGCGCGTTATCCTGCTGGAAGTAACCATCAGAAGATGGGTACACTGTGGTCATAAAGGGATGGACATGGTCAGCAACAATACTCAGGTTGGCTGTGGCATTGAGACGATGCTCAATTGGTACTAAGGGGCCCCAAATGTGCCAAGAAAATATCCCCCACACCACCACCACCAGCCTGAACCGTTGATACAAGGCAGGATGGATCCAGGCGTTCAGGTTATTGAAGCCAAATTCTGACCCTACCATCCGAATGTCGCAGCAGAAATCAAGACTCACCAGACCAGGCAACATTTTTCCAATCTTCTATTGTCCAATTTTGGTGAGCCTGTGCGAATGATAGCCTCAGTTTCCTGTTCTTAGCTGCCAGGAGTGGCACCTGGTGTGGTCTTTTGCTGCTGTAGCCTATTTGCCTCAAGGTTCGACGTGTTGTGCGTTCAAAGATGCTCTTCTGCATGCCTTGGCTGTAACGAGTGGTCATTTGAGTTACTGTTGCCTTTCTATTAGCTCGAGCCAGTCTGGCCATTCTCCTCTGACCTCTGGCATCAACGAGGCATTTGCGCCCATAGAACTGCCTCTCACTGGATATTTTCTCTTTTTCGGACCATTCTCTGTAAACCCTAGAGATGGTTGTGCATGAAAATCCCAGTAGATCAGCAGTTTCTGAAATACTCAGACCAGCCCATCTGGCACCAAAAACCATGCCACGTTCAAAGTCACTTAAATCACATTTCTTTCCCATTCTGATGCTCGGTTTGAACTGCAACAGATTGTCTTGACCATGTCTACATGCCTAAATGCATTGAGTTGCTGCCATGTGATTGGCTGATTGGAAATTTGTGTTAACGAGCAGTTGGACAGGTGTACCTAATAAAGTGGCCGGTGAGTGTATATCAGATTGTTCTAATCTATTATCTTTGTAACATTGTCAAGGTAAAGTTGTTCATAATGCATGTAATGTCTTTCAATGATGTCTGCAGATGTTAAAGAAGAGGCTCCTGAAGAACAGAGTCCTGATATGGACCAGCAGGAGCTGGAGCTCCTCCACATAAAGGAGGAAAGTGAAAGAATCTGGGCCAGCCAGGATGGAGAGCAACTGAATGTGAAGAAGGAGACTGATGATACCAGGTTTCCAGTAACTGTTGTTCATATGAAGAGTGAAGAGGATGAAGAGAAACCTCTGTTCTCTCAGCTTCATCAACACCAGACAGAAGACAGAGATCTTCCAAGCAGCAGCTCAACTGACCAGATAAAAGCAGAAATTAAAGTAGAGGACTGTGGAACAGCAGAAACCATCATAAACCCAGATCTAAATACTCATGGAGGCTCTTCCAACTATTCACTGACTAATGACGGTGAAGATGATGAAGAGGATGTGAAGCATCATGAATCTGAGCTTAAACATTTGTCAGTCTCTGAAACTGAAGACAGTGAGGAGGACTGGAAGGAGAGCAGGACTCCAGGATCAGGCAGAAACACTGTCAACAAATCTTTGAGCTGCTCTGAGTGTGGAGGAAAATTTGCTAACAGACGCTCTCTTCAGAGTCACATGACATGTCATCCAAGATTAATGTCTTCAGATTGTTCCGATAATGAGACTTGTTTCAGAGAAAAGAAAATTATAGATTCACTGACAAATGTCCAGAAAGGTAGTAAAACGTTTAATTGTGGTGAGTGTGGTCAAGGTTTTACCAGGAAATATAATTTAAAGCAACACACAAAAATCCATATGGGGGAGAAACCCTTTAGTTGTGATGCATGTGGAAAAAGATTTGTCTACAAGTCAAATTTAAACATACACTTGAGAATCCACACAGGAGATGAACCTTTTGGCTGTGATGCATGTGGAAAACGATTTGCAGTCAAATCAAAATTAAACACACACATGAGAATTCACACAGGAGATAAACCTTTTAGTTGTGATATATGTGGGAAAAGATTGTGCTACAAGTCAGTTTTAAAAACCACATGAGAATTCACAAAGGAGACATACCCTTTGGTTGTGATGCATGTGGAAAAAGATTTGTGCAGAAGTCAACTTTAGATAAACACATGATAATTCACACAGGAGACAAACCCTTTGGTTGTGATGTATGTGGAAAAAGATTTTGCTACAAGTCAGTTTTAAAAAGCCACATGAGAATTCACAAAGGAGACAAACCCTTTAGATGTGATGTATGTGGAAAAAGATTTTGCTACAAGTCAGTTTTAAAAAGCCACATGAGAATTCACAAAGGAGACAAAACCTTTGGTTGTGATGTATGTGGAAAAAGGTTTTGCTACAAGTCACAATTAAACACACACATGCAAATTCACACAGGAGATAAACCTTTTGGTTGTGATGCATGTGGAAAAAGATATGTCTTCAAGTCACAATTAAACACACACATGAGAATCCACACTGGAGACAAACCCTTTGGTTGTGAGGCATGCGGAAAAGACTTTGTGCGGAAGTCATATTTAAACAAACACATGAGAATTCACACAGGAGACAAACCTTTTAGTTGTGATGCATGTGGAAAAAGATTTGCCTGGAAGTCATATTTAGACAAACACATGAGAACTCACACAGGAGACAAACCTTTTAGTTGTGATGCATGTGGAAAAATATTTGCTTTGAAGTCATATTTAGACAAACACATGAGAATCCACACAGAAGACAAACCCTTTGCCTGTGATGCATGTGGAAAGAGATTTTCCTGGAAGTCAAATTTAGATAGACACATGCGAATCCACACAGGAGACAAACCTTTGCTTGTGACACATGTGGAAAAAGTTCTGCTTCAAAATCATATTTAAACAAACACATGACAAATCCACACAGGAGAGAAAAAACATTTGGTTCAGATACTTGTGGCAACTTCTTTGCCTTCAAGTCATCTTTAAACATACACACAAGAATCCAAACTGGAGAGACACTTTTTTGATGAAATAAAAGATAAACCCTTTGCTGGTTATTATTGTTAAGCATAATTTAAGACCCTCTTTACACCATATTGTGTAGGTCCCAGGAAGCAATGTTTTTCCACGTCTGTTATCAGTTTAGCTAGCCAATAGTGGCAGATTCGTGTAAGTCCCAGTTGCTTGTGCTGAAAAGCAGCAGCAGCTCGCTTATTTAGTTTGCCTAGGAGTGGATATTCACCAGATAGTGGTGGTGAAAAAGTGTTTGCCACTTAAACCTAATAACTGGTTGGGCTAACCCTCAACAGCAACAACTGCAATAAAGCGTTTGCTATAACATGCAATGAGTCTTTTACAGCCCTATGGAGGAATTTTGGTCCACTAATCTTTGCAGAATTGTTGTAATTCTGCCACGTTGGAGGGTTTTTGAGCATGAACACGCTTTTTCTCAGTTAAGATTGTAATACAGTTTTAAAGTCACACATTAACTGTGACTGTCTTATCTTTTTTAGAAGTAGAAAACTACAAGTATAATCAAAACAACATGTATGATGATTTTCTATTTTTCTACAATTATTAAATGTAATGAAGAGGGGTAATGTTAATCAATTGTGATGTATACATAAAAGTGAAGTGATGGGTTTTTTTTTTTTAGCTGTAACTGGTATGAGAGCAAGAAGCAGAGAAATACTGTGTTAGAAAGCTTGAGGCTGAGCAGATAAGGAGGGCACCATGGCTTGGGAGCCAGAGGCGGCAGAGACATAACATTAGGATGGGAGGGGCAGAGCCAGCTCACGGGAACTGGGCATGGATGGAAGGTCAACGAGCAAGCTCAAGTCATAACAAGCATGGGAGCGAGAAACGAGAAGCCAGGTTTATGCTGTTTTCATCAGTCTGAAGTTCGAAAAACAGGCAAAAGTCATCGGACCAGGATGGGAGTGGGAGTCATGAAGGTCAAAAAACAGGCAAAAGTCATAACACAGGGAGCCAGCTGGGGGCTGTTTATGACTCTGTCTACGGAGGCCAAGAGACAGCACCAAAAAGTCACGGCGACCATGCAACTCAATGATGGGATAGCTTGCCCGGCAACAGGGGATGAGCAGTGAGGCTATCTGCACTATAAAAACTGTGCCAAAGAAAGAAACGGGGTTGTTTCCTCGCAGAAGACCAGCAAACAAGATCGGACGAAGAAAGAAGCTACAGATGAATCAGAAGACCGGAGACGCA